>NC_137611.1:52912563-53045063 GCF_963280865.1 Gymnoscopelus braueri | reverse complement strand
GCAGTGACAGAGTGAGAAGAAGTGAACATGCATTATTTAACAAAGTCATGTATTTTGTTCAGTAAATTATATTTGGACTGGTTAAATTGGGGTTTGAACCAGGGACCTACAGACTTGCGGGTAGACAGTGTAAAGGATAAGGATAATTCCTTTAACAGGTCCGTTCATGAAAGTCCTTGCGGTCTTGTTTCCAATGAGGGCCTGTGAGCAATTAGGGGTTAAGAGTCTTGCTCAGGGACAAATTTCATTTCATCGACATATTTGCTGGCCTGGCCTGGAATCGTACCTGGGGCAACCTAGGCGGGCTCACTAACCACTCAGCTATGGCCGCAGTACTGACAGAGCCATTGGATAGACAGAATTGGATTTCATATGTGGTAAGTTATCATACAGCTAAAATGATAAGAATTCAAGTAAAATTGACAAAGATCTGGCCTGATGAAATCTCAACTGCTCTCTCTCAATGTGAAAAATATGCCACAGGTCAGTGGCGGGTCAGTGGCGGGTCTGTGGCGGGTTTTGGCGGGTCGTGGTGGTCAGTGGCTGTCAGTGGCGTCTGTTGCGGGTCCGTGGCGGGGCGTGGCGGGTCTATGGCGGTCATTGGCAGTCAGTGGCAGTCAGTGGCAGTCAGTGGCTGTCAGTGGCAGTCAGTGTCAGTCAGTGGCAGTCATTGGCAGTCAGTGGCTGTCAGTGGCTGTCAGTGGCAGTCAGTGGCAGTCAGTGGCAGTCAGTGGCTGTCATTGGCAGTCAGTGGCAGTCAGTGGCAGTCAGTGGCTGTCAGTGGCTGTCAGTGGCAGTCAGTGGCAGTCAGTGGCAGTCAGTGGCTGTCAGTGGCTGTCAGTGGCAGTCAGTGGCAGTCAGTGGCAGTCAGTGGCTGTCAGTGGCTGTCAGTGGCAGTCAGTGGCAGTCAGTGGCAGTCAGTGGCAGTCAGTGGCTGTCAGTGGCAGTCAGTGGCTGTCAGTGGCAGTCAGTGGCTGTCAGTGGCAGTCAGTGGCTGTCAGTGGCGGTCGTTCCGCCGTGGCGGTCGCGTCTCCGCCGCGGCGGGTGCGGCGGGTGCGGCAGAGGCGCGGCGGGTGCGGTGGAGGCAAGGCGGGGTGCGGCGGAGGTGTGTGTGTGTGTGTGTGTGTGTGTGTGTGTGTGTGTGTGTGTGTGTGTGTGTGTGTGTGTGTGTGTGTGTGTGTGTGTGTGTGTGTGTGTGTGTGTGTGTGTGTGTGTGTGTGTGTGTGTGTGTGTGTGTGTGTGTGTGTGTGTGTGTGTGTGTGTGTGTGTGTGTGTGTGTGTGTGTGTGTGTGTGTGTGTGTGTGTGTGTGTGTGTGTGTGTGTGTGTTTCCTGTCACTGTAGGCTGCTGGGCACAGTAGTACAGAGCAGAGTCTGTCAGTGCACACAGGTTTTCTCTTCATTGTATCTGACATTCAGAATATCTTCAGGCCACACTCTGACTGTATACTCATTGATGGGCACACAAAAAGCAGGAGGAATTGAGGTGGTGATCCAGGGTACTGACGATACCACTGGAGGTTGTTAGTAGAGATGTTATAATTACAGGACAGGATAACTAGGGATCGACCCACACTTTGAACCAATGATCTTTTGGGTTTGATGTTCACCTGCAAACTGACCCCTGAAAAAAGATTAAAACATGTTAAAAGTTCCAATGAATGGTTCTCAATAAAGATATGAGAGATAAGTTAAAGGTAGGGTAAGTGATTTGCTTTGGTTAAAATAAGTGTTAAATAGCTCTATATTCTGATAGTACTCATTGCTATAGAGTGTTTGTTCAGTATTAGGAGTCTCCTTGTCTCTCCACCTCTTTATTAAACACAAAATGCATTTTCGTTTCAGTTTCATTTCCAATTTTATCCAACCAGGACAGAGAACTCAATCAGGATACAGATTAAGCAAGTGAAATTGGAAGTGATGACACTAAGAAATGAGCAGACAAAATTGGAACTGGAACACTATACAAATTAAGCTTAAAAATGGGTACTTTCTCCTGATTGGCTGAGATTTTGACACCTACCGAAAAAAATATTTTCTGTTTATTAAAGAGCTGGAGAGACAGGGAGACATCTGTTACTGAAAAAACACTCTATAGCAATGATTACTATCAGAATATAGTATTTTAACCTTTTAACAAAATACTTTTTGTTTTAACCAAAACATATCACTTACCCTATACCTTTAAATAGTTTTTTTTTTAAATGCACAGTTGTAAATGTTTCTATTTAGAACCATTGTCTCAGATACCTGTTGTTCTGATGAAATATTGTTCTTTATTGTTTGTAGTATGTTGAGTGTCATCATGGAGTAGTTTATGAATAGTTTATGATGACAACAGACTCACCTGTTAGAGCAGAAAGGAACAATATTAGCTGGAGGAACATGATGCTGTTAGCACAGCTATATAGGCTCTCAGTTTGACTACAGATGGTGACACTTGTTGATGAAAACATCCTCCCTTCAAAGTGTGTTAAGCTCTTCCTGCTACAGTGTATTGCTGTCTAAACAAATGCTTTATCAACATACTAAACATGTGTGAAGTGGTCGGAACTCCCCAACTTAAAATCATAGTGAGAGTAATATTTCGGTCAAAAGGATAAATGAATGAATGTTCCACTGGGCATTGATTATAGAGATTTTGAATAAGAAGGAACCGAAATGAACAGGATGCTAATAGCTCATATCCTGAATTAATCATCATGTTAGAGACCCACAGATCATCAAACAAAATGAAGATAACTGCAAATGAATTCCTATGTCTTGCAAGAAGTAGGGACTAGCATACGTTGTACTTGGAAACCCATCTCTTTGAGGTTACAATATGAATATATTTAGGAATAACCAAGCAATGGGTTTGCTATATTACTTTACTGTCATTTATGCGGTGACTCAAGTTTAAAGGGATAGTTCACCCCCAAAATGACTTTTTTTCTATCGATTAGTCACCCCATGGAGACTTTTTTTTTGTCGCATTCCTAACCTAATAATTTGATGACTGGCAGCGGTTCCGGTAGGAGACACAAAGAGTCTCCTTTGTGTCTCTTACCGGAACTTTAACTGGTCATTCATCCTGACCTATGGATCCAGATTTAAGGGTAAACACACTGTGGAGAAAGGACATCCTCCTGCTTTTTGAATATATCTAAAGTAATTGAAACCCCAAAATGTATCTAAATCATAGTGATAGTATGTATTATACATGATAAACTAATGAATGTTCCTCTGGGCTGTAATTAGAAACACAGTTTGATGACTTTGTGAGTATTCTATATTCATATACATTTTAAATAACATAATATAGTTGATAGATGATAGAGAAGTGAGAATCATACAACTTTATTTTCAAGTCTCAAAGTCTTTAAATGGTAAATTGTGCAAATTTTCCAAAATGCTTTACAATGCACATTATATTCACCCATTCACACCCACACATTCATACACTGATGGCAGAGGAAGCATCAGGAGCAGTTAGTGGTTCAGACTCTTGCTCAAGGACACGTCGACACTAACCCAGGGGGAGCTGGGGATTTCATTTGATCACTTATTTGTTTATTTGAGAGGGACAGTATGTACCGTAGCCTAATACAGTACAAGTACATTATTGTACAGTACAGTTAAAATGCAGAGTAAATACATATGAGTTAGTGAACATGTTCATTTTCATCCTTAGTCACTCACAACCTGGATTGGAACCTTCCATTTCTCAAGCGGCTGCTCTACCGACACAATGATCAAACAGTGCAATGCCTAACATGTGCAATGCCTAACATGTTGGATAATGCTGCCCTCTAGTGGGGTTGGAGTGGATATTTTAATTCAATGATGGTTTTATGAAAGGCAGTGCACTGGTACTGTATGTCAGCTCATGTTTTTGTGTACAGTGTGTGTGCGTGTGTGTGTGTGTGTGTGTGTGTGTGTGTGTGTGTGTGTGTGTGTGTGTGTGTGTGTGTGTGTGTGTGTGTGTGTGTGTGTGTGTGTGTGTGTGTGTGTGTGTGTGTGTGTGTGTGTGTGTGTGTGTGTGTTCCTGTCACAAATGAGTGAAGTGGTCCTTTAACAATGCAAACACAAATTGCAGTATAATGAACAAGAACTTCTTAGATCTGATAATCAGTAAAGATGACTTGGGTTATCTATACTAATATTTACAGAAATACTTTACTCCATGCAAAGAGTTTTCACTCTGCCACCTAGTGGAGCATCCCATTATGGTCAGTTTCAAAGCCTCGTAGGATTTATGACAACGGCAGGGAGATGCACAGTCGGTTTATAGAACAAGGCTATTCCACTAAAGCACTTGATACAGCACTTGTTAAAGCCAGTTCTCTATAGATAGGAATGTCCTCCTAAATAGGAAGCCCAAAACAGCCTAGAGATGTTATGTGTTTTTTGTGTGTGTGTGTGTGTGTGTGTGTGTGTGTGTGTGTGTGTGTGTGTGTGTGTGTGTGTGTGTGTGTGTGTGTGTGTGTGTGTGTGTGTGTGTGTGTGTGTGTGTGTGTGTGTGTGTGTTTGTTTTGTTACTCGATTCAGCACATAACAAATAAATACAATTGGAACTTGACTCAATGAACTTGACTCCCTTTATGGGAGGTCTTCTCAGACCCCCCTGCCTTTTCTTTCAGGGGCATAGCCTTGAACAACAGACTTGGTTACCCCAAAGTGATATGTTTGTCTGTGTGTGGAACAGATGACTGGGACTCTGTTGTGTAAATTAAGCATTTCCTTGGTAAGATAATAAACAATGACCACTTAAATGCTTGAATATTTATTTGATACGACAGAGATATAAAGTATAATAAAGAAATGAACCTGAATTCAGAGGTTCAGTGTCCGGTTGCCTCGGAAGGTTTCGGGAGACTGACAAGAAGGAGTTCTAAGAGGATGCAAATCTAACCCCATGGATACATATTTAACCAAATGGACCTGATACAGTGTTTAGGCTCTCTTACAGTCCTCGTTGCTATGAACACTACACAAGTGTACTTTCTATCAGCCTGTTAACTGTCTCTGCTACAACACCCATTCATATTCATAACAATGTGAGATTATAATGAACCAACTCTAAACAGTCATGAGAATGAAGCTGAAAGTAGAAATGAATTATACAATGAATATACAGGCAAGTACAAACAATCATAGAATGTATTGCTGCCACAGTCTTGGTCTTCAGCGGATACGTCCCTGGCAGTACTTGAAGCGGTAGCGACGATCCCTGTCAATATAAAACACAGCATAGTAAATTGAATGACAAGTTGGTGTAGACATTTAGCTCATGTGAATCAGTATGAAAGGTGAATAGTGTGATAATCATACATAAACAAAACTACAATGTTTATGTTTGCGTAACATCAGGGAAGAGTGACAGTCCACCTTCTTGCTCTGTTGTAATCATAGAGTTAAAAATAATAGAGAGGGCACCCGAATTCTCCTCCCATCCACTTGCATTGAGTTGCTCACCCAGCGCATGGGCCTGTTTGAACCCTTCTTCCGGGTTGGAAATTTGGTGGGCGAGGCCTATTTGGGGCTCCAAACGGTGACGCGTTTTGCGTCACAGTGACGCGTTTTGCGTCACAGAAGTGCGCAGCCCCGTGCGCAAGCTCGTGCGCATGCTCGTGAGTCGAGCCCATTGGTCGAAACCGTTTTCTCGTTCATGTGTTGAAGCCCCAGGCCTGCACGCGCCTGCACTACCATGAATGGTCACCATGTCCATTTGGCTTCAATGAAACCACTGGGTTCTGGGGGCTTGGTTGTAATTGTTCAGCCCAGTCCATTTCTTGTTGTGTTACAAATCATTGTTATGGACTCCATAACAATGATTCATAAAACAACAAGTTGCAACTGTAACCATGCAACCAGTGGTGGAAGAATTACTTAGATATTTTACTTGAGTAAAAGTAACAATACCACAATATAAAAATACTCTGTGAAAAAAGGCCTGTGTTCAAAATGTTACTTGAGTAAAAGTACAAAAGTCAAAATAACTAGTAACTCAAGTTTTCAAATAATTGTAGTGGAGTAAAAGTACAATTATTTGCTTCTGAGATGCAGTGGAGTAGAATTAAAAGTATTGCGAATTGGAAATACTCCAGTAAAGTAAAGATACCTCAAAATGTTATTTAAGTACAGTACTTGAGTGCATGTACTAGTTACATTAGTACAATACTTTTGTAAGAAAATTTGAGTATTTCTACATTGCAGAATTGATACTTTTACTTAAGTAAAAAAACAAGAGTACTTTTTCCACCACTGAGTGGGCTTCAGTTCAAGTACAAGTCACAAACATTGTTTTGTTATCCGTGATATCGTAGAAACAGAGTTGTCTGGATATCTTTGCCTGCTTTTCAGATGGTTGGGGTCGATGTAACATGATTTACCAGTTGGATTGTGGACATCTATTTCATTTAACGTTCTCTCTCTGCCTGTGTGTGTGTGTGTGTGTGTGTGTGTGTGTGTGTGTGTGTGTGTGTGTGTGTGCGTGTGTGCGTGTGCGTGCGTGTGTGTGTGTGTGTGTGTGTGTGTGTCACAAACTAGACCTGTTTTATACTGAAAGTGACCTTGAATGACTTCTGTTGTGATGTGGTGCTATATAGAATAAGGGCAATATAATGGTATTGGAAACACCATATAAATAAAATAAAATAAAATATGTATTATGTAATAATAAATAATAAAGAACAACATTGCAGTTAGAGAGACAAAGAAAAAAACTACGTGTGGCTGTGACTGTATACTTACTCGTAGCCACTATTGTGGACACTGTACATGCCTGTCATGTAGTGTCCTCCAGGAACTCTCCAGGAGAGGTACTGGTCCCAGTTGTTCACCCAGCCTGTTTGACGGCAGCCATGTGTTTGCAGTATAGGGGACTTACAGCACTTAAAATTCCATCTGAAATTATATTGTATTCATTTATTTATTCATTGGAGGTGGCTGGGGGGGGGGGGGTGGGGGGGTTGACCATCCATTCCATTTTTTTTTTCTTCTCCCTTTGCTTTTTTTAGAAGACAAATATTTGTACCCCTTTCTTCTCCAGTCATTATGCCAATTAGCCCCCTCCCCACACATTTCTGCTCCGGGTGGATGCAGCGCCTCGCCTCACTAATTCCACCAAAGGGAGTGGAGTTAGCTGGTTTTGCTGACTCCAGGCTCCACCCCCTTTTGACCTCCAACCTCATTGAGAGCTTGGAGGTCCATTTAGCTGTTCTTATCAATGATGAACAAAACCTCCTAACTCCACTTTTTGTTTTGTTTTTTTAATTTCCTGAAAAATGAACAGCAGAGATATGATAATTTGAACTGTTTTTTTTTGTTTGTTAGTTTGTATTATTTATTTTCCTCAGAATATGAAGTTGCATGTTGAGGGGTCCCTATAGAACACACCACCAAAAGTGTTTTCACTTGTGCAGATAGGGGGACAATTGAACAGTTTTTTTTTTGTTTGTTAGTTTGTATTATTTATTTTCCTCAGAATATGAAGTTGCATGTTGAGGGGTCCCTATAGAACACACCACCAAAAGTGTTTTTACTTGTGCAGATAGGGGGCGCCACAAACATGAACAGTTGCACCATCTGTTGTACAACCTTTAGTTTTTCCTGTAGTTTCCTCGTGTCCTGACGGCTGCACCCGACAACTGACACAGGCCTGGATAGGCAACCCAGCCTGGCGGAGATTTTCTAGTCATTTATTCTGTAGCTGTCAGTTCCCACCTGATGTCGTGCGGGAGTTCAGACTGCTCCAGATTGTACTGAATAACTGCTAGCTTGCATAACATCTTCAGACTAGGACTCAAGTCTAAGATGAACAGATCACTGGGTTTGTCTCTCTGTCCTCTAAAGAGGATGATACGATCTCCAACCATGCAACAGGACATACAAGTCATCCGAAACGGGCGTTTCCCCTTGGGCTCAACCTTCTTCCAGGAGAAGTTCTCTGGATTCAATTTCCACAGATCGTATAATGTCTAGTTCAGATGACTGTATCTGCCAAATATGTACAGCTCTCCATTGTAGGCAAAGGCTGAATGACCCCTGCGTCCTTCTGGAAGAAGCTGTGTTGATGGCATGCTCAGCCAGCAATTGGTCTCTGTGTCAATTACTCTGTTGTTGTTGTTGTTGTTGTTGTTGTTGTTGTTGTTGTTGTTGTTGTTGTCGTGGTCCGGAAGGCCCCCAAATACAAACATCTTTGTCCTAATGATGGTGGCAGAGTGTTGTGATGAAACAGGTGCTGGAGTGCCTTTGGTGTTAATTAAAGACCAGACCATTGTGGTAGTGTCCAACTTGTAGATGTCATTAGTGTGTCCAGTCAGCCGGTTCCATCCTCCATAGATATAAATGATCTTCCCCAAGACACAGGCTGAATGACACCTCCTCCCCTCTGGAACTGTCCCAGAAACCCAGGGCTTGACCCAACTGTGGGTGTCGACATCAAATGCATAAAGCATGTTGGAGACGTGCCCCCGGATTTTAATAAAGTCGGCACCTTCCTTTATCTGAAAATTCACTGCACCCCCCCAGATGTAGACGATATCTTCTATGAGCACAGCTGTGTGGCACATACAGTTAGGGGGAACCTCAGGGAGACATTCTCCTCTTCCAGTTGTCACAGGAGGAAACTGAATCCATCTCAAAGACACTGTGTTGAAGACATGCACTGCAATCTGGTCCCTGTCATTCAAGTTGCAGTACCCTCCAAAGGAGTACAGATTGTGTTCCACCGCTACAGCAGCATCGAAGGATCTCTTTGTTCCTCTGTTCAGATGCAAGGTCCAACATCTTGGACAAAAACAACAAGTGGATGAAAGTTAAGTCTTCAAGTCTCTGCAAAACAATGCAGTGCTGTTCCACACACTAACACTTATATTGGTACAGCCACACAAACACAAACTCCATATTTGGGCAAAACTAAGATCATATTGATGACATCAGTGTTGAACTCATTTACAGACATACTCTGATCTGATCTCATATCCTGGATGGAAGGCGGTCTGAAGTTATACAACACAACAGCAATAACAACATGGTTGTCGTTGACAGATTTGAAAAACATTTGGGGATTGAGTTCTTTGGCCTGCTGGCAGCGTGCACTAGAAATCTGACATTGATCATTAAAGTGGTTTGTGAAATTAGCTGCAGACCAAGGATTAAGATTAGATTAGAAAAATGTAATCAGCCCAGTCGTCTACAATGATTAGACTAAAGCCCAAGGTCCCATGGCTTAGCTTTTGAGTTAAGGACATTAGCCTCAAACACACACCAAGTCAGCATCTAGTCCTGTACATCTATATCGCTAGACTCCTGTGTTCTACAATAACTTTTAATACTTTCAAACAGGAACCTGAAATAACAAATGAACAATTTTCTGTAGGAATCAAAGGTGGACAAAGTGTGAAGGTCTTTCCATTCCATGGCTTCTTCTTTAATACGCTGGTTCTCAAAGTCTGGTCTGGGGACCACCACGGGTCCAAATGGACCTCTCAGAGTTAACCCTTAAGGGTTCAATTGGTTCCATTTGTACACTCGGAGAGTTAAGGGTCTCAAGTACTCAAATACAAATCTTAAAGGTCCACAAAGAACATTTTCAATAGGTCAAAGGTCTGTAGGGCCAGTCATAAGGCACATAAGATCTGCAAATGTATGCATTTATCGTCGACTAAAACTATGACGAAAAATGTTCGTCGACTACCTTTTTTCACTGACAAACTAAATAAAGACTAAGCTATGAAGACTAAAACGAAGACAAAATGTATTGACAATTTCGTCAACAAATAAAAACTACACTAAAATGTTAGGGGGGGACTAGTGGAGAAGAGATCCAGTACGCTCTTGGGTGTTGCGCTCCGAAAATAGCAGATCTACAAGCTCAGCTGCGACGCGTTGATAGCTTGTAGATCGGCTACTTTCAGCATGCAACCAAGTGTATAAATCAGGCATTACGACTCCATCAAGGCCCGCCAAAATACATTTTTGTGAACAAAATCAACTGTAGATTTAGTCGACTAAAATCGTATTTTTAGTAGACTAAAAGTAGACTGAAATTAAAACATTTCAGATAACTAAAACATGCGGAATGATTTGTTTTTCAATAGACTATGACAAACCAAATCAAAATTTGCTGTCAAAATGAACACTGATATAACTACAACTAACGTATATTACTGTTGTGTTCAGCTGTTAAACATACAGGATCAATGCCATTTGTTCCCATGAGATTTGACTAGGCTATGTTTACCAGGTGTGTCCATTGCGTTTGCAAATGGAGAGTGGGGAGGAGAGCTTCCCCGGGTCCATTTGGTTCCATTTATTTTGAACAGACATTCCTACTGCCAAAAAACAGATGTTTGGATTCAATTTTGTCTTGATTAAAAAGTTGTGTCCGTGTGGGTGCGGCTAGGTGGCGGATCTATATCTCAGAGAAATAATTAATTTGGGCAGATTATTTATTTGTACACATGGTTTTGGGTCACGTCAAAAGCCCATCCGTGCATCTCTAGCGTGTTGTCATCTTCTCTCCGTCTGCACTGTGAACTCTCAATGAATGACCCAAATGTTTGGACCAAACCAGTTACCAGGTAATCACATATTTGGAGCGTTGTGCGATGGAGACGGGAGAGAATTTGGTAACACTTTCTATGAAGGTCGCCTCTATAATGCTTTATAAGCTCATTTATAATGCATTATAATGCCCTTATAAGGCATTATAATGCTCGTTATAAATGTTTATAATCATGTATAATGACTTATAACCACATTTATTACGTAATAATAATAATAATAATAATTATAACGTATTATAACTGCTGGTCATAATGCATTATTATGCTCAGTGGAACAGCACATTATAACTACCCTAACTTAGTCCGTTGTAAAGGCTCATAGAGAAGTGCTGTAATGTGTCATAACGCATTAGAACCAAATGTTTATTAAATGGAATAATGTCTTATAAACATCAATAATATACTATAACATGACTTTGAGACCTTTAAGTAAAGTGGCCACATATTCATGCGTTATTAGACATTGTATCATACTATAATACCATATAGCACGACACAGTGACCTTTAAGTAAAGTGGAAACATTCTTTAATGGTTATTAGCACTTGTATCATACTATAATACCCTATAGCACGACGTAGTGACCTTTAAGTAAAGTGGAAACATTCTTTAAAGGAGCTACACCATGAATTTAAAAAAAATATTTGATATTTAATATCATATGGTGTATGTCCCTCAAACCTTTTTCAAAAGGTTTGAGCCTAAATCATCACTCAGATATACTCATCCCAAGTCAATTGTCTCTGGCTTATACAGCACTTTCAGCTGCAATACCAAAACGTCCTCTTGTGCAGGGGGGGGCTACTGAGCAATTCTGTCTGTTAATTAAAAAAAATATTTAAAAAACATATTTAAAAAAAATATATATATGGAAAAATTCTGCATAAAAAGAAGCATCTAAGAAAAATACAAAATCGGAAAAAAAACACTTTGAACATTTTTGAACAATTCCACCAAGTGTTTGAGGTGCCTGTTTCACCCACTTCCGGGGGGCGGAGCCAAAATCCGAGCCCGAAGTATTTGTTCGTAGACCCCCACTTAGGGGGGGTAGAAAAAGTTTCGGAGCGATTCGGGCACTTTTCATTTAACATTGGGTTTGCCATCATTAATGTTCATGACATCATAAACATTTCCATTCTGAGATCGCCTGTTCAGACATGCCCATTCTGGAAATCCATGAAATGAGAAGGAATGACTGAATTTAAAAAAAAAACATTTTTTTGGGTACAAGAGACACTGGGGACCCCAAAAAATACAAAAAAACAAGAAAAAAGTGATTTTCATGGTGTAGACCCTTTAATGGTCATTAGCACTTGTATCATACTATAATACCCAATAGCATGACGTAGTGACCTTTAAGTAAAGTGACAACATTCTTTATGAGTCATTAGCATTTGTATCATATTATAATACTCTATAGCTTGATGTAGAGAGAAGGAATGAGTCCATATCAGTGTGTTTTGAGTTTGTTCATTTTACTGGACATTATGGAACTGCAACAAGACAGTTAAACACATAAACAATGAATTTAAGGCACGTTTCTTCATCACATTATCATAACAGGATGCATTGGCTTTCTTTTTGATTGATAGCCATACTGTAACTGGACATAAACAGAATAATAGAACAGAAATCACATCACATTTAAACAAAAACATGTTTTACAAAAATATAACATAAATGCATGACACCAAATAGTTCTGTTGTTTCCAAAATAGTATTACTATTACAGTGGGGTAGAATTCATTAATTAATCACAACACAGTCACACAGTAGCAGCTTGGGGCCTCTGCAGTCACTACTTCAGTGCAAGTTAGCTTTAGCTGCTAAGTTAAGATGCTAAGCTAAGATGCTAAGCTAAGCTGCTCAGCATGGAGGACAATTTGGTTACAAACATTGTGGAGACAAATGGCCAACTTTCCCATCATCAAAATACTCCCTGGTCATATGCTACTTTATGTGTCTAAGTTTACCCACTTTATGATATCCCACCTGCAACAAGATAGTTAAACACATAATTAAACAATGAATTAAGGCACGTTTCTGTCCAGTCTTCATCACATTGCATAACAGGATGTTATGTTATTGTCCTCTTTGACTGACAGAATCCTGTAGCGCTCACTGGAGTGTAATGCCCCCTTGTGGCGCGGTGGAGCTATTGCTCTGTATGTGTTGTCTTTTGCAGGAATGGAACACAGTGAGTATTAAGTAAATAGACTAGAGAATGGAATTTGAAACTATTTAACTTGTAATACCATGACATCTACTATGAACTTGAATAGCAAGTCTATAGCTTGATGTAGAGACTCTATAGCTTGATGTAGAGAGAAGGAATGAGTCCATATTAGTGTGTTTGTTTTTAGTTTGTTCATTTTACTGGACATTATGGAACTGCAATAAGACAGTTAAACACATAAACAATGAATTTAAGGCACGTTTCTTCATCAGATTATCATAACAGGATGCATTGGCTTTCTTTTTGATTGATAGCCATACTGTAACTGGACATAAACAGAATAATACATAACAGAAATCACATCACATTTAAACAAAAACATGTTTTACAAAAATATAACATAAATACATGACACCAAATAGTTCTGTTGTTTCCAAAATAGTATTACTATTACAGTGGGGTAGAATTCATTAGTTAATCACTAATCACAACAGAATTTTTATTTGTTACGTCAGTGGTTCTCAACCTGTGGGTCAGGACTCCCAGGGGGGTCCCCACATGATTGTGGGGGGGTCCCCAGATGACAATGAAGTGACAATTTAAGGACTTTTAAAACCTTTTTAATTACAAAAAATAAAAGAAAGCAAAACAAATCCAAATTAATCATTAGACTATACTATAAAAACTGGTCAAACATTAGCCAATTTGTCAAATAAGGCGTGACGAGGTGTTGTGAGCTTGTACAGTAGATCTGCCATTTTCACAATATTCATCTGTGGAACCGAGTCAAACACAATATCTTGCCACAATTCCAAATGCTTATCAGGGTGGAGGGGTCCCCAGTTCAAATATGATTATTTTGGGGGGTCACGGCCTGAAAAGGTTGAGAACCACTACATTACGTCACAATTGCATCTCACAGATAAAACAAAATAATATATATTAGGAAAAGTATAGTTTGCTATAAGTTGAGTCCAGAGGTTGTTGTGGTTCGGACATGATCCTGAGTCCGCTATTTGAGGATCTCTGCTATTACTATACACTATACCAGTGGTTCTCAACCAGTGGTCCAGGGACCACCAGTGGTCCTTGAAAGGATTCCAGGTGGTCCCCAGCTAAATGATGGAGTTGGTATGGACCCTTATCTATAACTCTTGAGAGTTAAAAAAAATAGTTAAATTACTGTTAAACATCTGATTTACTTAATTTACAAGTAAATCAGACACAATTAGAGAATGTAGAATAATTGTTATTTTGATCAACGTTTTCCTGTTGTCTTTCCTATGGTACCAACATCAATACAGCATGGAATTGTGGACAAAATATCATCCAACGGAGGCTAAATCTCATCAAATGGTAGTCAAATCCCGAATAAATAATGGACCTTGATATGAAAACCACAGCAATACTACCAATGTCTTATTGATACTGCCATCATGTGCGTTTACATTTTATATTACACATTTTGGACTTTCAATAGTCGCAATAACAAAAATGCACAAGGACAGGGAAATACATTAAATACTTTATTTGTTGTTTTTATTAAATGAGTGACCGACAGATTGCCAGCCAGATGTTGTTGAAAACACAGTGGATTCAACTGATAAAACAGAGTTCTAACGGTCAGAAAAGCACATTGCGGGATTTGTGAGAAAGCCCACATTTTGACCCAAACTGACATCAAACACTCCAAACACAACAGAATGTGTAACAAACAAGTTTCATAAAAAATAAGAAGTTCACAAGTTGCACATCAGAGGCTTTTTTTTAACACGTAATATAATGAATATGTAATTTGAATATTTTACTTGAGAGTATTATCAGTAAAAGATGAGCCCGATACTCTATGTCAGCGATTCCCAACCTGTGGGGCCGGGGCCCACTGGTGGTCCGTGAGGATATTGCAAGTGGGCCCCAAAATAATTGGCAAAACAGAAAGATCGTATTGATGATATAACATAAATATAAATAGGAACTTAAAGTATACTACCTTAGTTCCACTGATCATTAAAATAAACATGCTCTGAAAATGCAGAGATTTTTAAGTGGGCCCTGATCCAGTAAAGGTTGGTAACCGCTGCTCTACGTTTAATATTTGCTGAAAAGACACAATAATTCACGTCCAGATTGGGTAACAGACAGTATTTACAAATTAAGAAGAAAACACTTTGTCGTATAAAAAAATGTGATAAAACTGAAAGGAGACAATCTCGTTTAACCCATTAAGACCGGGAACGCATCTGTCATTTTCAGATGTCTTTGGCTATTCAAAAATAGCAGATATACAAGCTCATAGCGCGGCACCGAGTGCTATTTTTGAAAAATCGTGAGAATGTGCAAATCTATGTATTTTTTAAAGCATTTAAACATTTGTAAATGGAAAAAATAGCAGATAGCAGATCTACAAGCTCATAGCGCGGCACTCGGTGCCATGCTATGCTATGAGCTTGTACATCTGCTATTTTTGAATAGCCAAAGAAATCTAAAAATGACAGATGCGTTCCCGGCCTTAATGGATTAAACGTCCAAATTAATTTCAACTTCATCAGACTGATTTGAGCGGAGCGTCGTCCGTCCGTCCGTCCGTCCATCCGTCCGTCCATCCGTCCGTCCGTCGAGAGACGTGATTGGACGGGACTGCATGCTGTGTGGGGGGGGGGGGACCCTTTACGATTCCTCATGACACCACGGAACAAACCTCTGAAATGTTCAACAGACAAACCACTAGGAGATGAAGGGAAAACCTCTGTATGGCGTCTCTCTGTCCCCTCAAACATCTTGGGGTTCAGAAAACCTTCTGGCTTCCGTTGTCGTCGCTCGTCTGGGCCAGAAACCTTGTATCTCCATATTTCATCTTTTGACGTTATTCCCGTAAATGAATGTCCTACGGAGAGTGTTGAACAAAAGTAGCAAAAATAGCAGATCTACATGCTCATGATCTCATGAGCATGTAGATTAGCTATTACCGTTTGTTTTGTGATACATTTTGTGAAAGATGTCAAGTGTGTGTGTGGGGGTGTTTCATGAATATTTAACTAATGTTAAGTATTAAGAGTTTGTGATTAAATGATAACTACATTGGATCCATTGGAACACGGGATTCTGGACATACAAGGTTTTCCGCCCAAAAGTGACGATATGAATGTTCACAGGACGTGTACTATTACCGTCTCTGTCGGGTGGAAACCTCATACGTCAAAAACTGTTACTGTTCAGGATTCAAATAAAAAAATATAGCTGCAAGCAGCAACAAGCGGTTTCGAGAGGGAGAGAGGGAGAAGGAGAGAGGGAGAGAGAGAGAGAGAAAGAGAGGCAGGCAGAGAGAGAGAGAGAGAGAGCGTCAGTTAGAGAGAAAGAGAGGCAGTTAGAGAGAGAGAGAGAGAGAGAGAGAGAGAGAGAGAGAGAGAGAGAGAGAGAGAGAGAGAGAGACTAATGCCAAGTGAGTGAGGGCAGGTGTGATTATGGATTGAGAGGGAGTGACAGCAGGTGAGGTGGGTGGATCCAATCCATGGGAATAGGCCAGGGGGAGTGTTGCACACTAGGATGACTCTTCTACAAGAACATATGTCACAAAATTATTACTATAGGTTTTTCCGTCCGTTATGAACCAAGCCTCTGTTTCGCTAACTACTCTAGATCACTGGTTCACAAAACATGTGAACCAGTGATTGTTATATTTAACAATTGCACATTTATTCATTGATACAGTCATGTCGTGTGCAATGCAATTGAGATGAAGTCTGCATGAGGTGGTACTCAGGAATCGAACCAGCGACCTATGGATTCAAAAGCTGCCTCTCTTCTCATTGCGCTAGAGATATAGCCTCCCTGATGGCGTCTGTTGATATCTATAGGTTTTTCCGTCCGTAATGATAACGTTTTTTTTTGTCTTCTCGGAATGGAAACTAGTGAAAATAGTCAATCTACAAGCTCACAACGCGTTGCTATCTGAAAAGTTTTGAGATTGTAGATCGGCTATTTTCCCAAGAAAGTATGTCATACATAAAAAACAACTACTCTCAAAAAAGCATTTCATGTTATTTTTAAAAAATTGCACATTTCTAAATTAACAGGGTCATGTTTTGTACGATGCAATTTAAATGTAAACTGTAATGAGTGGGGTTTGAACCAGGGACCTTCGGAAGATGAGGCTAACACTTTACTGATCAAGCTATTCAATCCACAGCTTTTGTTCAGTGAAAAAGGAGAATCCAACAAAACAAAACAAAAGGGGGAATGAAGTACGTCACTTGAAAATAACTACTCTCAAATAAGCATTTCATTTAACAATTGCACGTTTGTTAATTGATTCAGTCATGTTGTGTGCAATGCAATTGAGATGAAGCCTGCATGAGGTGGGACTTGAACTGGCTACCCTGTGGTATCAAGGCAGATAATTAAGCGATCAAGCCATTGGACCAACAGACCTGAACTGATGAAAAAGGAGCTCACACATTTGACACAGTTTCACGCAAATTGCTCAGAAATCCTGGGTTTAAATGTTTTTCAAACTGCTCAATATGGCGTAAAATTTAAGGGCGGAGCTTACTGGTCAAAGTGATAGATGTGTTCCTCATGAGTCAAGGCACATGTGTAAGCAAGTTTCACGGCTGTCGGCCAAACGAGGCATGACTTTTGCCTGTTTAAGGTTTGCATTTAAAAAAAATTGCTATAGCGCCCCCCTTTGACCAATTGGAGTAAGATTGGTTTCAGTGATACTTGGAATGACCCTCTACATTATTGCAAAGTTTCAAACAAATGTGAGTCTGCATGTACGTGTTAGGGGCAGACGAATACTTTTCATAAAACTGCAATATTAATTGGTTCATAAAAGCTTAATGTTTTCACTTAGAAAAAATCCACGACATGTTTTTGTCGGCATAGGTCCAAAGTACATGTGTAGACAGTTTCGTGCAGATTGCTCAAAAATCCCAGGAGGAGTTTGATTTTAACTGCTTTTCATATAATTCAAAATGGTGGGAGATCTAAAGGTCAGAGGTCAAAAGTCAGAGTGTGAAAGTTGTCAGGCATGAGGAGACGCATACGTGTATCGAAGTTTCATGGCTGTGGGTCAAACAGGGCATGAGTTGTACCTGTTCAAAGTTGGCATTTTCAATTGAGTGCTACAGCGCCACCCTTTGGCCGATGGTTGTGAGTTTCGGGTCTTCGCCGTTTGGCATAGCCCTCTACCATATTGCCGAGTTTCGTAAAAAGCGTATGCACGGTTGGGCCAGAACTGAAAAAATGGCGGAAGAACAAGAAAGCCAAGCAACGCAATAAGGCTTCGAGCCTGATAGGCCTCGAAACCTTAAATATTTAAGAGTAGCAGATCTACAAGCTCAAAACGTGGTGCGAAGCGACACGCTTCGAGCTTGTAGATCTGCTACTTTTGATGCTTTTGTGTGACACTGTAGGATGATCAAGTAGGGCATTCATTTACGAAAAAACACAAATTAGAATATGGAGATAAGAGGTTTCTGCCTGACAGCAACGATATGGAGGTTTACAGGAGCTTCTGGCTTACATAAGGATCCTGTATTTTTTCCATATGAAGGTTCCTGTGTTTTCTTTCCATATGAAGGTTCCTGTGTTGTTTCCATATGAAGGTGAAGTCAGCTCTTGGCTTGTTTTCTCCTCAGCACCAGTTCAGCTATAGCAGCTTGTATCTGATCATACAGTCCTCATGTAGAAAGAAAAACACAGACAGAAAGCGGCTTAGAAAAGACTCATTACACATACTACCAAGGTTATATATCCACTTCAAATGGTTCCTATTTTTCTCTCAAGCAAGGTGGTTAAGATCATTGAAGGCTGGCTGAGCTCGTTTATTTGGAGCAAGAGACGGCCCAGGTTAAAATTATCAAAATTACAACTGTCTGGCTCTGAGGGTGGACTAGATCTTCCCAATATAAAATGGTATCAGGCAGCTGCACAATTGCGGTTTGTAGCGGCCTGGTTGAAGGGTGACCAGCCCTCAATTTGGCTAGATATTGAAGCTGCACAGTGTGATTGTCCCCTCCGGAATCTCTTGTTTCTTACGGACCCTAAAACAGTGAAGAAATGTTGTAAAAACCCAATTTTTTCCAACATGCTTAGGGCATGGAAGGTGGCGAGGCTCCTGGAGGCCCGATCCAAAATAACATCACCTCTCACCTCAATTCAGGGGAACTCAGACTTCCCTCCTGGCCTTAATGACCCTGGGTTTAATTCTTGGAAAGATGGTGGTATAACAACACTAGGGAATTTGTTTGAGGGTCCTATACTCATGTCAATTTTTTCAGATTCTTACAAGTGAGGGATTTCATTCTCAGGCGCACAACTCTTTCAACTAACATAGGCAACTCTCCAATTGAAAGAGCATTGACAATGGATTTTACAAGGAAGCATTCTCTATGGCCTGTTAAGATCCAATGCGACTGTTAACACCCTGGATACTAAGAGGAAATGGGAGAGAGATCTCGGGGTTGAAATTGCAGACGAAATTTGGTATGAAATATTTGAAAATGCAAAGAAACTTTCTGTGTGCAATAGAGCCTGGTCGATTCAGCTAAGAACCATACACCGATTACAGATCTCTCCTAGCCTTCGCCATAAAATGAACCCTAATCTATCACATCTCTGTCTTAAATGTAAGATTGAAGAGGGGGACTATATATTCACTGTATATGGTCATGTCATAAGATCAGACATTATTGGTTGGGTGTTGTGCAGCAGTTGAATGAGATCTTCAATATGGAGTTCGAACCTGACCCCATGTGTTTGATTCTGGGACTTCCTGATAAAAAGATTATTAACAAGTTTCATAGACGTTTGTTTAATCTTCTAACCTATGCTGCGCGGAAAAATATTCTGTTGTCTTGGATTAATGAGAAACCACCAACAAAGAGGGACTGGCACAAAATAATCATGCAATGCATGCCGTTGGAATTTTTAACCTGCCTCCTACGTTCCACAACCGATGCCTTCTATAAAATATGGGACCCATATCTACATTTTATTGGCCCTCAACTAGCTGACACTTTAACGATAGGGTTCCTTAACAGGAGTGATACCGCTGACCTTGAGGTATAATGTCTAAATCCTTGCTTTTTTATTTTGTTTCTCATTTTTATTAAAAAAAAAAAAAAAAAAGGACTCATTACTGTTAGATCTCCATACAGTCACGTCTATGTGTGTGACTCAACTTTTCTCCACTAATGCAGACCAAACCGAAACCAAAGACTGTCCGGATCTTTTCTTCACTAATTCAAAAATTCAAAAATAGCAAAAGTAGCAGATCTACAAGCTCAAAACGCGGGGCGAATCGAGCTTGTACATCTGCTACTTTTGATACTTTTTGTGTGACGCTGACGCTGTACCTTTCATCAAGTAGGGCATTCATTTACGAAAAAACAACAACCAATTAGATTAGAGTATGGAGAAAGAGGTTTCTGTCCGACAGCAAAGATATACAGATTATTATATGATTAGATTAGATGATTATATATGGACATGGGGGTGTGTGATGACTATTGGACATGGGGGTGTGTGTGATGACTATATATGGACATGGGTGTGTGTGTGATGACTATATGGACATGGGTGTGGGTGTGATGATTATATATGGACATGGGGGTGTGTGTGATGACTATTGGACATGGGGGTGTGTGATGACCATAAATGGACACGGGGTGTGTTAGTTTTCAGACCTTGGTCCAAGACCTTGGCAAGACCTTGGTCTTGCCAGGCACCAGCTTGGTGATACGGTCCCATTTAGTGTCAACAAATATTTGATTATTTAATTATATTATATATTATTTAATTTGCGGTTTTCAAATATTTTTTGACCCAATGTTTTATGGTCATGATTCACCAGGAGCCTGGATGGCTTGGTTCCAGGCTTAAAATAATTGATATAACTTTTTGGGGAAATATCTTTGGGGGGTGGAAATGGGGGTGGGTTTCGATCTGTGGCACCACACAAAATGGCCGCCACTGCTATGCCCTTTACTTGTTGCATAACAATAATGAATTTGAGGACATGAGACCTTTATCTTTGGAACATTTTGAGCAATCATTTATTCACTCTTTACTACAGTACTTGTTGCATACTGTAACAATCATGAATTTGAAAATAAGGCACCTTTATGTTTGGAATATTTTGAGCAGTTTAACTCATTCACTGCCAGAGTAAATAAATAAATAATCACCCACTGCCAGCGATTTCTTTTTTTTTTCTTAACTTTTCAACTAGTCACAGAATATTTATTTCCAGTATGATCACTCTCCTCCTGACTGATACACTCAGGTATTTGAAAGGTGGCCCATGCAAATTTAGGGAGGAGAGACATACCATTTTACAATCGACTGACACCTCAACCATCTACAAAGTTACATATTTAAAAGTCAAAGTAATAGTAATGAATAGTAATAGTAAATATAGCTGCAAGCAGCGATAATACAGGGCCAGGGATTGCAGAGAGAAGAAAGAAAGAAGCAATGATAAGTAATATGCACAATAAGCCATAGAAACATAGAAGACTGAACTTGAGAGAAAGAAGACCATGCAATTAACAAATGAGCATTTTAAACCCTCACTAACCCTAACCTCAGTAAAACTATGCCTACCCCTAACCTCAAGAAATACTAAGCGTAAGCGTACGAATGCCAAATCATGATCACCTCAACACATCGTCGGGGACAGGAATCGAACCAGTGACCTCCGGACTCATGGGCTGCCTTTCTTCTCATTGAGCTAAAGCTGGGGAACAATAGCCTGGGTGAGGGGGGCAAGAAGAGGAAAAAAGGGGAAGGAGGGGGGAGGAGAAGCTGTGGATCGAAAGGTCACCAGTTCGATTCCCGACCGGAACATCTCTCTAACCCACCCAAAATCTTACCAAGTGATATGAATCTTTCAAATATCATTTAATTAGTGACACAAAGAGGTCAGTGCCTTATTGAGATTGCCATACAGCCAAGTAGTTATATTTTGTATTGTTAAATACTTTACTGTAGTGATATTTTAATTGTATGATGAACAGAGCTGAATTATTATGGACTGATCTTTATATGAAGTGTGTGACATAGATTATACAGTCTTGTGCTAATGTGCTACTGTGTGTGTGTGTGTGTGTGTGTGTGTGTGTGTGTGTGTGTGTGTGTGTGTGTGCGTGTGCGTGCGTGCGTGTATAACTCAGTCCATCATTATAATATAGTGTATGCTTATATATAATATATATGTGCGTGTGTATATATTAGTATATTCATATATATTGTATGAACATACACTATATTATAATTATGGACTGAGTTATATGCGGTGTGTAGCACGCGCACACACACACACACACACACACACACACACACACACACACACACACACACACACACACACACACGCACACACACACAAAAGCAAATATATTTGCTTGACTGCTATTTTTACAGATATCTTTGGTAGAAACAAGTCAAAAGTACAGCTGTAGAAATAAAGTGCAGATTTATTGCAAAATATACACATCTTCTTTTCAAACATACAAAGACATGAATGAAATAATTGCTATTAAACTCTGCTTTACTGGAAAAGGGCAAGGTTTCAGCTCCATTGAAGCCCCTCTGATGTCATAGCAACTTGCAATAGTAGGGGGTACTAAGCACAAAAAATGGCCAAATCGTTACGCGGCGGATAAAAGCATGAAATTTGATACAGATGTCCCTTGGGTCATCCTAAAACATCCTAGAAGGGGTGCCCAAAAAAATCTTAAACAGGAAGTGAGTTATGGACAAAATTCAAAATGGCCACCTAAACTGTTGACCGTTGACTCAAAAGACACCAAAAGAATCTCCATAAAGCATAAAATTTGGCACATGTGTCCCTTGGGTCATCCTAAGACATCCTAGAAGGGGTGCCCAAAGGAATCTGAAACAGGAAGTGAGTTATTGACCAAATTGAAAATGGCCGCCTAGTGTTGTCGATTGACTCAAAAGACAACTAAAGAATCTCATAAAAGCATACAATTTGGCACACATGTCCTTTTGGTCATCCTAAGACATCCTAGAAGGGGTGCCCAAAAAAATCTTAAGCAGGAACTGAGTTATTGACAAAATTGAAAATGGCCGCCTACAGTGTTATCTATTGACTCAAAAGACAACTAAAGAATCTCATAAAAGCATACAATTTGGCATACATGTCCCTTGGGTCATCCCAAGACATCCCAGAAGGGGTGCCCAAAACAATCTTAAACAGGAAGTGAGTCATTGACAAAATTGAAAATGACCGCCTACAGTGTTGTCGATTGACTCAAAAGACAACTAAAGAATCTCATAAAAGCATACAATTTGGCATACATGTCCCTTGGGTCATCCTAAGACATCCTAGAAGGGGTGCCTGAAATTATCTGAAACAGGAAGTGAGTTATTGACTAAATTGAAAATGGCCATGTACAGTGTTGACAGATGATGCAAAAGACACTCATAAAAAATAATCTCATAAAAGCATGACATTTGGTACAAATGTCCCTTGGGTGATCTGAATGCATCCTAAGGGGTGCTAAAAAAAGTTTTAATAGTCTCTCAATGGAAAACACTCCTCCCACACGGGCTGCACTGCTACAATATTCAAATCGAGCAGCCAATCTGGCATTTGGTCCAGAAGCCTGAAAGCTATGCAATCTCTACCATCTCCTGACAAATATGGATGGATTAAAGTCGCTGATTCGTGGACACTCTTGCCAGAGGCTGCTTAAGTTTGTAGAGAACTCAAGTGTGGCTGCAAAGCTGAGCCCTTCTGTTCGAGAAAGTGTAGATGCCGGGATGCTGGGTTAGAGCATTATGCCAATGTGCTGGTAATTGCGAAATGGCACACATGAATACATGTAGTTACTAAACACTAATCACAAAAAAACTGTAATGATCAAGAAGAAAATACATGAGAAGATAGAGTGTAAAACAAGCAAGAAGATGTAGAGTGCAAAATAAATAAGATGCAGAGAGTAAAATAAGAATATGCAGAGTACGATAAGATGCAGAGTAAAATAAATAAGAATATGCAGAGAGTTAAGTGATGTAGAAATGAAAACATAAGGTAGACTACAAAATACGGCAGGTTATGCGCTGCATAACCTGTCGTATTGAGTCTGCATAATATGCAGACTGCCATGGTCAACTGTTTAAACAGCCATTTAGAATTTCTTCAACATGGTCCCTTCCTAAAAAGTTTAATAAACAAGCAAACAAACAAATAAATAACCCCTTCTAGGATATATTAAGAAGCACTTCCTGTTTAAAACCTTTTTGGGCACCCCTTGTAGGATGCGTTCAGATCACCCAAGGGACATTTGTACCACATTTCATGCTTTTATGAGATTCTTTAGGTATCTTGCATCATCTTTCAACACTGTAGGCGGCCATTTTCAATTTAGTCAATAACTCACTTCCTGTTGAAGACTTTTTTGGGCACCCCTTCTAGGATGTCTTAGGATGACCCAAGGGACATGACACATTTTATACTTTTTGGAGATTCTTTAGTTGTCTTTTGAGTCAATCGACAACACTAGGCGGCCATTTTCAATTTGGTCAATAACTCACTTCCTGTTTCAGATTTTTTTGGGCACCCCTTCTAGGATGTCTTAGGATGACCCAAGGGACATGTGTGCCACATTTTATGCTTTTTGGAGATTCTTTTGGTGTCTTTTGAGTCAATGGTCAACAGTTTAGGTGGCCATTTTGGATTTTGTCCATAACTCACTTCCTGTTTAAGATTTTTTTGGGCACCCCTTCTAGGATGTTTTAGGATGACCCAAGGGGCATCTGTATCAAATTTCATGCTTTTATCCGCCGCGTAACGATTTTTCACTTAGTGCCCCCTACTACAAGCAGAGTTCACCATAAGTTCAGCTGTAGCCTAATCAACACACCTGTGCTTGAAAAAAAAAAGATGAGAGAAGCTGGAAGGAACGCTTGCTGGTTGGTTGCAGAAAAACGAATCAGGTGTCTCCAAATTCTTTATCTCCACCTCCATCTTTTCCCCAGCTAATTAGAATCGAGCATTTCCATTAAATGGAAATGAGGAGGTGTGATTTGAAAACAGCAGTCAATGAGACTGCTTTCCCATCTTATGGGGGAATTAGGAAATGCTGAAGCGTGATTGCACGTTAGGTAACCAGACTATCCCTCTCCTGGCACCGCTATAGATATGATAAAGAGATAGAGAGAAGATAGAGAGAGAGAGAGAGTAAGAGAGGCAGTGAGAGAGAGGCAGAGAGAGAGAGATAGAGAGAGGCAGTGAGAGAGAGGCAGAGAGAGAGAGAGAGAGAGAGAGAGAGAGAGAGAGAGAGAGAGAGAGAGAGAGAGAGAGAGAGAGAGAGAGAGAGAGAGAGAAACGGAATAGATTGAAGAGAAAGAGAGAGAGAGAGAGAGAGAGAGAGAGAGAGAGAGAGAGTAAGAGAGGCAGTGAGAGAGAGGCAGAGAGAGAGAGATAGAGAGAGGCAGTGAGAGAGAGGCAGAGTGAGAGAGAGAGAGAGAGAGAGAGAGAGAGAGAGAGAGAGAGAGAGAGAAACAGAATAGATTGAAGAGAAAGAGAGAGAGAGAGACATGGAAACGGAATAGATTGAAGAGAGAGAGCGAGAGAGCCATGGAAACGGAATAGATTGAAGAGAGAGAGAGAGAGAGACATGGAAACGGAATAGATTGAAGAGAGAGAGAGATGGAAGCAGAATGGATTGATTGGACATCTCAACCTATTGCCATTAACAGGAATCGAACCATCAACCTTCGGATTGACAGGCTGCAACACTACCTATAGTGCTAAAGCTTCGTCCAGGCTGCGGTTGTCTGTTGAAGATAAAAGTGAATCAGTGAAAGCAGCCGATCTACAAGTTCAGAAAGAACATTGCTATCTGAAAGGTTTTGAGATTGTAGATCGGCTATTTTCAGAATGAAGTATGTCATCCATACTTCATACCCTCTCAAATAAGCATTTCAGGTTATCTTTACCGTTTGTACATGTATTCATTGATGCAGTCATGTTTTTTGCAATTCAACTTAAATGAATCTGTATCAAGTGAGGCTTGAACCGGCAACCTTGCGGTCGTGAGGCACTCGCTTAAGGGCGAAGCCACTGGACCAACAGACAAGACCTGTGAAAAAAGAGATCACACAGATGATACAGTTTCACGCAAATAGCAAAAAAATCCTGGGTTTAAGTGTTTTTCAAACTGCTCAAAATTGCGGACAATCTAAGGGCGGAGCTTACTGGCCAACGTGATAGATGTGTTCCTCGTGAGTCAAGGCACATGTGTAAGCAGGTTTAATGGCTGTCGGCCAAACGAGGCATGACTTTTGCCTGTTTAAAGTTTGCATTTTCAAAAAATCGCTATAGCGCCCCCCTTTGACCAATTGGAGTAAGATTGGTTTCAGTGATATTTGGAATGACCCTCAACATTACCGCAAAGTTTCAAAGAAATGTGAGTCTGCATGTATGTGATAGGGGCAGATGAATAATTGTCATAAAACTGCAATATTCATTGGCTCATTGGTATTGGCATAGGTCCAAAGTTCATGTGTAAAACGTTTCGTGCAGATTGCTCAAAAATCCCAGGAGGAGATAGATGAGCTGCTTTTCATATAATTCAAAATGGTGGGAGATCTAAAGGTCAGAGGTCAAAAGTCAGAGGGTAAAAGTTGTTCATCATGAGTAGACGCATGTGTGTATTGAAGTTTTATGGCTGTAGGTCAAACAGGGCATGAGTTGTACCTGTTCAAATTTGGCATTTTCAATTGAGTGCTATAGACCATATTCACACGGCGGCCATATTGGAATTTAACATTGAAAGTGCCACCCCGTTGCCGTGGAAAAGAGGTGGCACTTCATTGACTTAATAGGAACATGGCCGCCGTGTGAATATGGTCTATAGCGCCACCTTTTGACGAAAGATTGTGAGAATTATTTCTTGATCATTTTTCATGACCATCTACCATATGGCCGAGTTTCGTAAAAAGCGACAGCACGGTTCACCCAGAACTGCGAAAAGTGGCAGAAACAGAAGAATACAGGCAACATTAAAACCAGAGCTGAGCTCTGGCCCCGTAATTAGTCATAAAGTAAATGAAGGTCCATTTACTTATCTACACCTGAATCCAATGGGATTAGGTGTTTAGGAAAATCACTGAGGTGAGATGAACTTGCAACCTTATATCTGGATGTGTGCGTATGCAAGACTTTCTTTATGTGAGTACAATAAGTGCATTTATTGTCAGTCTCCTACATCCTGTTGGTTGTACGTACCATGTTATATCATCACTTTCCTATTCAGCCCTTCATCCATTGTATGTCTATGATAATACATTGGCAAGAAAGATGACAAACAGCATCTCCTGGGTTGTCGTGAGCTTGTACAGTAAAATGAGATATTGAACTGATGATAACGTAAATGCCAGATACAAAACATCTTTGCGACAAGTGTCCACTTTCTTTGTTTCTACTCAACTTTATACCTATACAACGCCCTTCTCTTGTGTGACTGCATTGTGGACTCTTAACAGGTGGTAAATTAGCATGAAACATAAGACAAGGTATAGTTATTCAGCTGTAAACATAGGGTGTGATAATGGTCGTCTGGGAGTTCCCGGGTGTGTGTTTGCGCACGTGTATGTGTGTCTGTGCGCTGCAGACAGGTCCAGGAGTATCAGGACGGAGGAGAGAGAGTTCGCTCTAGCGGCATGGAGCGACTCCGTCACTGCCAGGAGGGCAGTCTCGGTCGAGTTTGTGTCGTTTGCGCACGTGTATGTGTGTCTGTGCGCGCGCGCGTGCGTGTTCGTGTGTGTGTGTGTGTGTGTGTGTGTATGTGTGCATGTGCGTGTGCGTGTGTGTGTGTGCGTGTGTGCGTGTGTGCGTGTGTGTGTGTGCGTGCGTGCAAGCACAGTTTGTGCAGAACATGTCCCACCAACATTTCACTGCTTGATTCTTAATAGAATAGCGTGCGTGTTCGTGTGTATGTGTGTGTGTATGTGTGTGTGTGTGTGTGTGTGTGTGTGTGTGTGTGTGTGTGTGTGTGTGTGTGTGTGTGTGTGTGTGTGTGTGTGTGTGTGTGTGGTGTGTGTGTGTGTGTGTGTGTGTGTGTGTGTGTGTGTGTGTGTGTGTGGTGTGTGTGTGTGTGTGTGCAAATTTAGGGGGGAGAGAGAGAGAGGTAGAGTAGAGCAGTGCATCGGTACCCGCAGGACCCAACGCGAATCTGGCGGGCGGTATTTAAATAGCGGCGGCCAGGAATCGGTGGGCGGTCAAAAATAAAATCATTGCGGGCACACGCGGGAGCGGTCAGAAATCCAACGTGTGTGTGCTTGTGCGCGTGCGTGCAAGCACAGTTTGTGCAGAACATGTCCCACCAAGATTTCACTGCTTGATTCTTAAATCATGCTTAAATAGGTGTGTGCACAACGGACCCTACAGTTTTTCTATATTAACCACTTGAACACTATCATCCATGTCCTGGAGGGAACATTTGCCATAAAAGCAGTCCAAGTACAAAGATTCTTTCAGGTGTAGTTTGCTAAGTCTAGGCAGGGGTCTACAACAGAGGGTTTACGTGACATTGTGGTCAAGAAAACACACCTACAGTACATGTAGTGACTCGCGTCAAGCTGGGATCGAAACCCAGTCTCCTACTCGGCAAACCGACACACAACCTACCGTGCTAATAGAGCTGGGCCCGTTAGGCCCTGTTGTTGTGGCCGGGTTCTTGTCTGGGGCACTACATCAAACACGTCCTGCATGAAGCCAGTTGGCCAAGCAGGAAGTACCTTTTCAAATTAGTCTCATGGTGGCGCTATACCATTTCACTTTTCATTAACCATCCATGATCAATCCGTTAATAATATATTAACCATTCTCCTAAAATGGGTTAATTGGATGGCTAATAAATGGTTAATACATTTTATTAACCATTTATTAGCCATCCAATTAACCCATTTTAGGAGAAAGCAAGGCCATGGTGGAGTTTCAATGAGAGATGAGAAGCATCATTTCACAGTGATTGTTGAATTTTCTAGAACAAACTATGTCTGATCAAAATGTAATATATATATACAATATATTTAGATCAACTATCTTTCTTTGAACAATCTTTCTAATAACTACCTATGCTGCTACTGTACCTACAGTAAATCTATGCATTCTATCGCTCTTCTGCATTGGATTGATGCCATAAAGATGATTTTGTTGTACACCTGTGTTCAATGACAACATAAAATCATCCATCCATCCATACTGTACTTTCCTTGTCTTTGCTCGACACTTTCTTATTCCTAATTATGTTTACGAGGTAGACAACATCTCACCAAGCATCAGACTAGACCTGAGACCCCTGACATATTGCATGTTGACGAGGATGAAATAATTATTTATAATTCCAAGTTTCTCAATATGCGACTAGAATGGTGCTTAGTCTGCAACAAGTTGACATTTAGAATGTTAACTTGTGCATGTCAAATGTGTAGCTATGCTCGCTTTTTTAGACGTGTAAACCTGTGGCATGACAATACATTTGAAGTAGAGAATGTGTAGCTATGCCTTAACAGTTTCACCTGAATTAAAATGTTGTGTATTATGTTTCTTTGGAAGTTTATGGTTTCCTCGTCAGACCAGTGCCATGTTAACTTCCTCATACCGATTGAGTAAACAAAAAACTTCCAAAACAACAACAACTCAAACACACCCACATTCAGGGCCGGCCCCACAGGGTTGGGTGCAGGAGGGGGCCTGGCACCCTCAGTTGCAAATGCTGCACATTATGCCCCCTCAGTTTAAGTGTTATAAAAAGTTTTATGAAAATAGCAAAAAGAATACCAACATATTGGCTGATAAATATAATTACCATAGAGATGACATTAGCAGTATTTAAACTTTCTTTAACATTTTTCCCTATAGTCTGATATAATTATCTGACGTTAATTTCCCACTGTACAATCACCAGGAGTAGGCCTACTCAAGATGAACGTCGGATTGGTTTTCTAGTGATAATAGGATATTACAATACAGCAGGATATTATTGCTCCATACACAGCCATATGAACACTCAATGCATTTTTGCGGAGCAATTATCTCGGCAGCATTATAATTGTTAGCATGTGATCCCATACCAACCACGACGCACCTGTCAATTTGTGTGTCCCATAGCCATAGCCTACATGCGTTCATTGAAGGAAGTTTACATGCGTTTGCTGCTGCTGTGAATGTCATCCCATCACACAGAGAATGTTGTCCGAGTGAATATCATGGAAAAGTGGACATATTTGACTAAATACACGTTTTCTGCCAGAGCTTTTAGTTAAAACAGTTGACCATGGATGATTAGTATATGCATGGCCTGATTAATCTGTAGAGAAGAAACAAAGTCATATAACAACAATGTAAACTATCTCCATTATGTAAATATAAAGAGGCATTCAATCGGCATTCCCAGCAGACTGTGACAATACTATTTGAAAGTGGTCCTTGGTGCAAAACATCTTTCTCTCTTCTCCTGTTTCCTCTCATGACATCACTCTCACATCATTCAACATGCTGACTCATGTTTACAGTTACTGTAGGTGTGGAGACACTTTTGTCTCTGTATTTGTTGCTACTATACACTGGCTTTTATTCTATCCTATCATTATTGTTGTTTATCGAGTTAAAACAGAATGTTATTCAGATAGCATGTTGTTTAGACACATGCTAAGTTCATTGTTTACCTGATTCTATAGTTTCAAACGTAGGCTACAGACTGATATTTAGATAGCAGACACTTTGACCATAATTTAACCTTTATGTTTCTACAAATACTGGTAATTTGTAAATACCATTACGTTTGTGAAATAAACAGCATATTTATTTATTTATTTAACAAATAGTTATTGTACCGATATCTAAAGCTCAACCTAACTTCAGATCTTCCCCTCGGTCCAGGGACGTACACACGTAGATATGATTGATGTAAACCACTCGACAACAACAACACGAAACACCAGTACTGCCTTTTGGTAATTTATTAACTATAATAACACACACAAATTCTCACATAAACACACATGGTTACCTAACTAAACTCACTTGTACAGTATTGCTACCTTCAGCCAGCCCTAGAGAATCTACGCACATTAGAACTCTATAAAATGGGTGCTAACGGTTGCATGAGGTGACGTGATGTAGCAGCAGGTTATTTAACTGAAAAACACAAAACCACACGAAAGAAAATACCATTAATAATATGAAAACATGCATAAATAAACTAACATATATGTGTACAATAAAAGAGTTTTTCACACAGAATGATCACTTTTCGTGCACATTTGCCTTACCAGCTCTCAATCTACGTGCGAACGCTCTCTCACGCTGCGATGGAATGAAACTTGCTGGTCAAAACAACTCTTAGGGCGGTTTCAGACTGGATCCGTTTGAATCGAAGCGTTCCCGAGTACGCTTGGCTTCTCCCAGCTGGTCAGCATTCACACTGGCCAAAATCCTTTCGTACTCGACCATTTAATTTAGCAGTAATGGTAAATATGTGCCTCATGGGGGCGCTGTTGACTATGGGGCTTTGGAAGAGAGAATGTCATTCTCAGAAGAAAAGTCACTCTAGAGTGAATAATAAAGTTTGACTGTGTTCCTGACGATGTCTTGAGTTATAATAACAACAGATCAACAATACACAACCAAAGCAGTGTATGCACTGGTCTTTGAAACCTCGAAATGTAACGTCGTCTGTTAATATGATATTGGCGTCACGGACGCATCCTTGGTATGACGTCACGGACTAACCCTTGGTGTATTTATCCTTATAAATACGTTCGCCACAAATGTGTTTTTTGTTTATTATTTTTCACGGCTCGTGCTACTCAAACACTAGTGGGATTATTATTTCTTGTCAACATTCAAGTAGAACAATGAGAAGGTATAACCCAGCTAAAATAATGCGTCATTATAACAAATATAAAAATGATATATGATTAGCAGTCCAGTCTGTCCACTTCCTTCTCTTGGTACGGATGGATTCACACTGCCGCGTTCCGTTCCCGACTCCGCAGCAATCGGACCCGAGACTACCTCCCCAGGTGGTTTCGAGTACGGTACGGTGATGCGTTACGGGGAACGGTTCGCTACGTTCACACTACCACAACATCTGCCATGTGGTCTGGAGTGCGCACCCGGGACCCGAGTGTGAAACGGCTCTTATGCGCACGCGCAAGAACACATGTGGAACACTCGTACCAAAACACACATAAGTTTCAATTAAATAAGGACGTTTCTCTTATACTAAACTTAATGGAATAATTCCCATAAAAAAGTATCCCTGAGTTTACACATGCCCCCAGAATCCAAAACCCCAAAGAAAATATGTAAAGGCAGTAAACACGATAAACAAAGTATTTACAACAACAATCATGATGTCATAGCAGCGGAGAAGAAAAAGACCCCTTCTCTCCTCTAGAGGTCACTCGCTACCAGCTTAACCCGTGCATGCCGGTGAATGTTTGTAAACAATAGAATATAAAATATGGTCGGAAAAACCCTATAAAACTACACAGTTATACTATATGTGTTAATAAATAAATACATTTAAAAATCATTGTTTCGGTAGACTTAACATCACACCAAAGGCCAAGTGGCCTTGCCCCTGAAATACTGAAATTCCAGGCCTGGTAGCTACTGTATGCTCATGTTCTTTGCAAAAAATGTAACCTGAACTAAACCACATTGTCCTAAATGTTATGAGGAAACAAACAAAAGAATAATTCAAAGACCTCTCAATTACATTATTTCACACCCACATTATCTAATCCATCAAACACACATTATTTCCTCGTTCATAAATGTATATATTGTCATGTTTGCCCGCTGTGGTGACATTCTCCCTGAAGAGTTGATGACAACAAGATGCTGTCTCTGCCTCTGTTCCTCATCCTTCTGACAGGTAAGAACAATTCAGTCTTATTCTGTTTTTTACAATTAGAATTCAGCTTTCCTTTTATAATGGTGAATCCTTAATCATTTTAGATTATTCCCAAAGAACCAGATACATTACAGTGAGACAAAAGAAGATGATTGTTGATGACTAGCAAAAAAATTAGAAAAGTAGTGACCAAATTAGGATCTTAATCTTTAAGAAAGTGCTAATTTATTTTGGAATTCGAATTGTTTTTTAATTATATATTGTGTTATTTATTATGTTCATTAATTCGTTTTTAGTTTTCACATTTTATTATTTAATAGCATTTTAAACAAACTTGTTTTGTTTTGTTTTGCTTTGCTTTTATAAATGTATTAATTGCCGGTATATGTCTTGTGATTGTTATGTCCCTTCAACTGTAATGATTTATTTTCACACATACCAAGTAATGATTAGCAATATCGGTATCGGTATCAGTTTTGAGAAAATTGGCATCGGTATCGTATCAAATAAAAAATATATATATATATCGCACAACACATATTTTGGGATAGTTTCATAAAAAATTGGGCTCTTGAATTTGTAACAGGTTTTGGGCTCTGTTAAAACACTTTTACAACATTTTTAAAGTGTAAGGTGGACTGTATGTGAGGAGACTGAGACTTAAAAACCAATGTGAATATTATGTGGTGATTAAGCCACTTAATTATTTAGCAAAACAAGGTAGATTTTTCATCGTAAATAAAAGCATCAACATGTATGAATGAGACATATCAGCACATTAATAGTTTGATTAGCCACATTTTTATTTTATTCGTCACACTCTCGTGACTTTGAGAATGTCACACTGGAAAACTGTCTTCTTAAAACATACTTTAATGAGACAGACTTTTAATCAATCGTCTCTGAAACATTTCTCCTTCTTGTTTACAGCTGGAGAAAGAGTGACAGCATGGGACAACGAATGGGACCAACGTTTGAATCGTGAATGTCCAATGGGCCAAGCTGTTTCCTACGTCGCAAGGTACAGAAATAAATAAATAAATGAGGACACACGCACGCACACGCGCACGCGCACGCGCACACACACACACACACACACACACACACACACACACACACACACACACACACACAGACACACACACACACACACACTGATTTGAATCATCATGTCATTGTTAATAATATCAATCATTGCATCACTTTCATTTGTTTCCAAGTCAACACCACAACGGTCATGAAGATCGACGCTGGACTGTCCAATGCAGGGCAGCTGTGACCTTCACACAGTGTTACTGGTCAGGCTTTGTCAACAATTTTGATCGTCCCATGAACTTCAACTGTCGCGACAACTTTGTCATCACTGGGATGTACAGTTATCACCACAATGGCCACGAAGACAGACGGTAAGAACAGTGCATGCAAACCTATTGTCATGAAAAGTTGTCGTGAAATATAAAGCATTAGCATTAGGTGTGTGTGTGTGTGTGTGTGTGTGTGTGTGTGTGTGTGTGTGTGTGTGTGTGTGTGTGTGTGTGTGTGTGTGTGTGTGTGTGTGTGTGTGTGGGGGAGGGTGGTAGGGATGAGTAGGTGCAGAAATGTGTGGGGAGGGATCATTGGCATAATTACTAGAGAAAAAAGGGGTACCTCCAAATAACCTACAAACAAGTAAAGAATGGCATGGAAGGACAACCCCCCAAGCCACCTCGAATAAATGAATGAATGAATGAATGAATGAATGAATGAATGAATGAATAAATAAATAAATAAATAAATAAATAAATAAATAAATAAATAAATAAATAAATAACATAACATAACATAACATAACATAACATAACATAACATAACATAACATAACATACATACATACATACATACATACATACATACATACATACATACATACATACATACATACATACATACATACATACATACATAAACATTTACATATAATTTCAGATGGAAGTTAAAGTGCTGTACGTCCCCTCGACTGGAAACACATGGATGCCAAGAAACCTACTATGTGAACGACTGGGACCGGTACTTCTACTGGACTGTTCCTGGAGGAAACTACATGACAGGCATGAGAAGCCACCACAGTAATGGAGCAGAGTAAGTACAGTCACAGCCACGTTGTTTTTTTCTTTGTCTCTCTAATTTTAATTTTGTTCTTTATTAATTATTATTACATTATACATATTCTATTATGTAGTTTCCCCTACCATTATATTGCTCTTATTTTATATAACACCAAATCACAGCATAAGTCATTTAAGGTCACCTTTCATTATAGAAGAGGTCTAGTTTGTGACACACACACACACACACACACACACACACACACACACACACACACACACACACACACACACAAACACACACAGATCTACATGTGTTTAGTGAACGTTAAATTAGATTACATTAAATAAAACCCAACTGATAAATCATGTTACATCAACCCCAACCATCTGCAAAGTAAGCAAAGATATCCAGACAACTCTGCTTCTACGACAATAACTTGCAACTTGATACGAATCATTGTTGTGGACTGGGCTGAACAATTACAACAAAGAGCAAGATAGTGGACTGTCACTCTTCCCTGATGTTACGCATACATAAACATTGTAGTTAAGTTTATGTGTGATCATCACACTATTCACCTTTCATACTGATTCACATGAGCTAAATGTCTTCAACAACTCGTTAGAAGAGTAATTGAATTTACTATGCTGTGTTTTCTATTGACAGGGATCGTCGCTTCCGTTTCAAGTACTGCCAGGGACGTGCCCGCTGAAGACCAAGACTGTGGCAGCAATACATTCTATGATTGTCTGTCATTTACTTCAGCTTCATTCTCATGACTGTATAGAGTTGGTTCATTATAATCTCACATTGTTATGAATATGAATGGGTGTTGTAGCAGAGACAGTAAACAGGCTGATAGAAAGTACACCTGTGTAGTGCTCATAGCAATGAGGAATGTGGAATGAGGAAAGCCTAAACACTGTATCAGGTCACCCAATACCTATGTTCTCATCCCATTGAATGGGAAATCTTAGACTTTGTTATTTGTTATTTGGAAATGTTATTTCCCTGTACTGTCTTCACTGTTAATAGACCAGATAAATTAACACTTTATTATATTATCGAATTTCAAATTTTCTGGACATAGTAATTTAAAATGTAAAAAGTGATCTTACCCTGTTCTCTCCTGCCATATGATTATTAAGAATGCGCGCATTAAAATAAACTAACCAGCTCAACACACACCACCATCTATCAAAAAAATTATAATCCCACTGCTAAAAATACTTGTAGGAGAGAACGGGGTAAGATGAGCCAGTGGGTAAATTGAACCACCCTCTTTATCTAGAAAACTAGGCAACTGTGTTGTCATGTCACCGTAAATCTAGTAAACATCCATCATTTACACCTGGCTGTGAAATTGGGAAGCACCTGGGGAAAGTAGAAAACATTCTTTTACACATTTATTTTGGATGAATATCTAATTGAAGAGAAGTTTGCAATATTGTATTAACAATTGCAAATATTAAAAGGTTCTGAATAACAAACTTTATTTAATTGGCTTTATATTGTTTAAATACCCGTTAAGAAAATAAATAAAACTATTTGCAGAAGGGAAATGTGTTATTAAATTACAAATGAATACATTATTTGTGAGCACACACACACATATGTATAAATAGGTTCGTAGGTTCGACAGACACAACGTAAAATAACGACCCACTCACCACTGCAACGGGTGGTCGAAAGATTTTTTTGACGTTCGTCCTCAACAACATCCTTGAAAGGCTACACGTTTGCATGCCTGCTAGTGGAAATGTGTGTGCAAAGTTTCACGGCACTCGCACGCTGTGTTCGTGATTTGAGACAATCTTAGTCAATCCGGATGGAATAATAATCTGAATGACCCGTTTGGTTTAATGACTATAGAGATATTGTGTACCGATTTGCTTGATGTTTGGACAAAATCTGTAGGAGTAATATGTAAAATGTGTTTTGTGCCTCCTGGTGGCACTATAACAGGCCTATGTGAAACATTTGGGGCAGAGGTTCTGCTCTGGCATCCAAGGAGTGTGTGTGCACAGTTTCATGTTGATCGGGCCAACGGTGCCGGAGATTAGCTGTCCACAGACGGACAGACGGACGGACGAACAGGGTGCAAAACATAGTCTCGGCTATGCCTTCGGCCTGGTGGAGACAACTACACAAATATTAGGGAGTTCTTTCCAAAATTCAAAATAAATAGTCGTATGACAGAAAGGAAGAACATTACCACTCCTTCTGGGGGAACAGAAGGAATGTGCAGTTTTGGCTGCAAAATATGTCAATTCCTCTCACAAGGAAAGGGAAAACTAGTAGGACTTTATTTATGTAATTTCATTGATTGTATGTTGTTACGTTGTTTGTTGTTTATGTCATAATTGTAATTGTGCTTTGGAAACACTCATGCCAATAAAGCCTGTTGAATTGAATTGGAGCTTCTTGATCATAATTTCATCAATTCTTTAAGACAGGGGTAACAAACCAATCGATTACGATCTACTGGTAGATCATCAAAGCCTTCTAAATCGATCGCGGGGTGGGCCCGGTGGCAGACGGGCAGCCATCGACAGTGGTGGCTTATCCAACGGGCTTGAGGTGCTGAAGCACAGGGCACCAACCTGGGGGCGCGCAGCACCCCCCCTCCCCCCTCCTTGCAGGAGTGCTCCATTTTGAACAAAATGCCTCAAATCATGAACATAGCATGCAATTTCCGTCAAGTTTTGCGCGCACATTTCCATTAGGCAGAGGAAGAGATACCATTTGACATTTTTCAAATCAGACTCATATTGGCGCTATAACAGGCCGATTCGTGTTTTTACCTATAACTGCACCGATCTGTGTAAAACTTTGTATGCACACTCCCTAGAGGTCAAGGAAAAACCTTTACCCTGCATTTTTCACATCTGCCTTTTATAGCGCCACCAGGAGGCCAACTTATGTAAAACACATTATTTTATACTAGTGTACAACTTCCAATTTTATCCAAATTTCACGCAAATCGGTACACATGATCTCTATAGTCATGTGATCAAGACGGATGTGTTTGATTTTTCATATTCCATCCTGATTGGCTAAGATTGACATCTAAAGTTTGCATTATTGGCTTGTTTTGAATAGAATTCCGCAAATCATGAACGCACCGTCCGATTGCGGTCAAACTTTGCACGCACATTCACACTATGTTGAGGAACAAATGCCACCCTTTTAACATTGGCCTGTTATAGCGCCACCAGCAGGTCTAATTTAGCAAAACAAATGTTTTTAACAAAATGCCTCAAATCATGAATGCAGTCAGTGTCCGATTGTCGTGCAAGGCCTAAGAAGAAATGGCACCCTTTTCACATTGGCCTATTATAGTGCCACCAGGAGGCCACAATAGCCTACCTGACCTGTGCTCCGAGGAGCACTTTTTCTAGTTTTGGACTTCTTTTCATATGATATCTTAAAGTTTAAGATATCACCTCTTGTGAGAGGAGCACATTGGAAGTGCTTTGCTCATCATGTTAACAAGGTGGTTTAAATTAGGTTAAATCATCAGAGAAACTAAGGTGGTCAACATTCAGTCTGAGAGTTGTTCTCTTCATGCCAGTAGTTTTTAAAGACACAATGATCAAGCACGGTGTGCAATGTTGACCTCCAGCTGTGATTTTAGGAAAAATCTTCTAGCAGCGCACTGGTAGCCCAACCCGATCTCCCACGTCTTAGTATACATTGCACGGGAGTGTCATTCCGTGCATAGACAACTGGAAAATCCGTGTATAGCTGCCACACATCTCCCCCATTGACTAAACCATTTCGGAGGCGCGCAGGGGAACGTCGCAACATTTGGGACGGCAACTCGTTCGCTTTAGCTCACTCGGTGGCCCCTCACGTGGCTCCATTCCCTTGAGCCTACTCAGCGCCGTTTGAGTTATGTACCGATAGGCACAGAATCGTACATTTTGTTGTGGGGACTGCTTTGCTTCCGGGTTTTTCCGGGTTGCAACTGGTTACGCTCACCGTGGGACTCGCCGTACATATGCACAGATTTTCGGGTTTTCTAGGCGACTATGCACGGAATGACGTGCACTGGGTCTGTGCAATGTATACTAAATTCTGGGAGATCAGGCTGGGTAGCCTGGTCAACCATCCCAGTCGTGTGAATTCACATTTTCAAGTGAACATGTGAATTCACGCGACCGGAATGGTTTACCAGGCTAGCGCAGGTTGTTGTACAGTGTGTGTGTGTGTGTGTGTGTGTGTGTGTGTGTGTGTGTGTGTGTGTGTGTGTGTGTGTGTGTGTGTGTGTGTGTGTGTGTGTGTGTGTGTGTGTGTGTGTGTGTGTGTGTGTGTGTTTCCTGTCACTGTGGGCCTCACAGCACAGTAGTACAGTCTGTCAGTGCAGCAGAAGATCCACATGTTTGTTTCCATCAGACAGTTTAGTAGAGTATATTTTGTGATTATCTGCTGTTTTCGTAATCCCTGATCCTGAAATAAGCACAAGGAATGCTGGTGATTTTCCTGTATAATGACGATACCAGTAGAAATAATGTGACTTAGACGTACCCATTCAGATAAATACCAGAAACAGTAAACAGAATGAAAACATGTTGAATGAACCAAGGACACTAAAGACACAAAAGTGTCAACTAAAGACATTTAAGCTTCCTCTCTTTCATGTAGCTTTACACACTCAATTCAACCTCTTACATACTGTAGCCACAGGAACTACAGGTGCTGAAGGTGCGGCCACACCCCCACCTCCAGGTACCCTTGTTTCCCCACCTAGGAGAGGAAAGAATATGTGCAAAAGAAATATGTCAGGTTATTTATATAATGTAATAAAGTCCGGAACATCCTCGGTAACGTTCCCATAGCGTGCGCATACGCTCATCCGGTCAGGCACATAATAATAATAATAGTAATAATCGGCATAGGAGTTATAATTATTATTATTAAGACATTTTTGTAGACGAGAATGTATTTAAACTTCAAATCTGTGGTCAAGATGAAAATGAAAAATGTGCTGTAATGTTTTCAGACATCTGAATACCCGTTATAGGCTTCAGATGACTGGGCTGTCAGCATTAATGTAGCCCGGCGAGAGCAGCATCTGCAGCAGCATCTGTGTAACCACTTTAATCATTATTTTATACTTTGGCTATTTAAAAATAGCAGATATACAAGCTCATAGCACGGCTATGAGCTTGTAGATCTGCTATTTTTGAAAAGTTGTGAACATTTGAGCAAATCTTTGAATATATATTTTCTTAAAGCGAACATTGCTTCTGGGGGGGTATTTTGAGATGGCGGTCCGTGGCCAAATACATATAATTGTGGGGGTCCTTGACATGAAAAAGATTGAGAACCACTGACATAGAAACAGATCCGATTTGTTCAGAGATATTACAAACCCGAACCTATTTTTTATGGACCCGACATCGCCTACCTAAAATGCCTTTCTAACAGGCTAGATGTCAGTTATACTGCCAGCCTACAATGGCAGCAGTGGCTCAGGAGGTAGAGCGGCCGGTTCGATCCCGGGCTCCCCCAGAGTTAGTGTCGAAGTGTCCTTTAGCAAGACGCTGAACCCCTAACTGCTCCCGATGAGCAGGTTGGTGCCTTGCATGGTTTCCTCGGCCATTGGTGTATGAATGTGTGTGTGAATGGGTGAATGTAATGCACACTCATTGTAAAACGCTTTGGATAAAGGCACAATATAAGTGTACCATTTACCATTTACAATAAGAGACAATGACATTAAATTGCATGTTTTCACCTCGATGAAAAGGGAATCCATGATCACACACGCCACGTTCACATTTTTATTCCATGGAGGTATAGTTTTGATGCACTGAGTCTGTGTGCTCTACGCTCTCACTGAACTGACAGCACACACAGCTGAACTTCGTTCCTCCATATATTCTGATCCCAGATCAGTGTAATCTTTGAAGCACTTCATGCTTTTCTCTACCGATCAGTGCTGAGCACGGGTCTTCTTGGATCCACTCTGGTATTATACATCATTAAACAGACCCGAGGTCCAAGATAATAAAATCTGGAACCGACCGGGTCCGAGTGATTATGGTAAGATACAGATCCGGACACGTACGGGTCTTGGGTCTCAGTTTCTATTAGTCTCAGTGAGACTAATAAAACTGAGACTATTAATCTCAGTTTCTATTTGGGAGATTAGACTGCCTATGAGTAATGTTTGATTTGATGTGTTTATCCGTGTGTAGCATTAATGTTACTTTACATGAAGGGACTGATGCAATGTGTCTAAATGATAATGCTGCCCTCGAGTGGTGATTTTTGGAAAAGGCTTCCAGCAGCGCAGGTACTGTATATCAGCTTAGAAATAAAAGCGTGTTCTGTAAATAAACTCCTAGCCCCAAGGTACAATACAAAATGGAACCGTCGGGTCCATTAGGTTACACTCCCAAATAAGTTAAATTAACACCGCAAATGAACACGGGAGGGGTCCCTGTGTACATTTTATATCTGTTGTATGTGCTTGCAAACAAAACTAGCCCCTGCCATGTCAACACAATGTGTTCTATCTATCTTATCTTCCCGAGCAGGTAGTCCTGCTCAATCTCTGGGAAGGAGGTCAAACACACTGTGTCTGTGTTTTCCACAGCTTCATTATAAACGATGATGAGATGGATATATTTTACTCATTAAATAGAATATAGTTGCTCATCTTTCTTTCGTTTTGGGTGATTTTGTAACCCCGGTACATTACGGAACCAAATGGACCCGGGTCCATTAAGGTCCCTGTGTACATTTTCTATGTGTTGTATAACTGCATCCTTGCAGACATAACAAGCCCATAAATTGGTATTTGAGTTTATTGTTCCACGGTCGCGTCGCGAACAAGCCACTGAAGACACTGAACACATTTTTTTAACAGCGATTGAGGTGTTGATGCAGACAGGTGTCCTTGTCCTCTCCTCTCTCCTCTCCTCCTCTTCACTTTTTCAACCTTGCAAACCCTTTTTTTCAACCTTTTGAAATGTATTTATTATATATTTTTATTTTTTCAGTTTCAAGTTCTGGCCTGATTCTATTGGTGTTCAATGACTGTTTCTGGCTCTAGAATAATTATGGTTCTTCAACAAGGGTTCCTCCGAGTCACTACATGGGGGCCACCAATTGTTTGTGATAGGAGCGTTGTTCTTTGTTTGTTAGTTTGTTTGTTAAGTAAATGTCTGACAATACACATTATCATGAATCCAACATATTATCGCTTGGAAACAAGCCATAGTCACTTCAAAGAAAAACCTGTGGAATACTTCCAAGCTAACACACATTATTGAGACAATCAGCTAAATAGTGAAGGTTGAAGACCCCTACTTACTAGACTGCTATGTCTAGGGCTGGGCCATATGGACAATAGAACCTGTGTTTCAATGGATCCAATGAAGTTATTAAAATAGTCACAAGCTCTTGTTAAAACTTTCATCGGTTCAATATTTATAAAACTCACAGACAGACTTAACCACTTTCAGTTTAAAAAAAGTAAATCTACTCTGATCTACTAAGCTCACAAGGCCATTCATGTTACTTTTGTGTGACAATATTGTATGAGTAAGTAGGGCATTAATTGACAAAAAGAAATGCTGAAATATAGATTTAAGAGGTTTCTGCCCGAGATCAACGATACAGTGGCGGAACAACTGAAAGCCGGGCACGGCACACTGATCAAATGCATGAAGCATGTTGGAGTTGTGCCCCCGGATTTTACCTTCCTCTATCTGAAAATTCACTGCATCCCCCCAGATGTAGACGATATCTTCTATGAGCACAGCTGTGTGGAACACACAGTTGGAGGGAACCACAGGGGGAAGTTCTCCTCTTCCAGTTGTCACAGGAGACAACTGAATCCATCTCAAAGATACTGTATTTGAAGACATGCACTTTAATCTGGTCCCTTTCATTCAAGTCACAGTACCAATACAGATTGTGTTCCACTTCTACAGCAGCATCGAAGGATCTCTTTGTTCCTCTGTTAAGATGCAAGGTCCTTTCCTCCGCGTCATCAGTGCCCATACCCTAGGTGGGGTTGACGAAAGGGCCTTTCTGTGTGGAGTTTGCATGTTCTCCCCGTGTCTCCTAGGGTAGATACCCTCACAAAAACATGCAGTAATCCTGATCACTATACTACCTCCCCCTGGCCAGCCGGGGCGCCTGATGGAGGGGAAGGGAACTGGTTGGAATAACGTGTTCCTTCCACGCGCTATGTCCAACCAGGGAAACTCTCCCCTGTCAGGTGATAAGAAGCTCAGTTGGCTCTCATGCATTGAAGGAGGCATGAGCTCGGCCCTGGCCTCCCTAGGTTGGTAGAGGGAGTGTAGTGCCCAGGATTACATAGACAATTGGCACTGGGTGTAAAAAATTGGGTTACAAAATCGTGGGATAAAAGATGCAAGGTCCAGTGCCACATGCTGGACAACAACAACAAAGCAGATGAAAGTGGAGTCTTCAAGTCTCTGTAAAAGAATGCAGTGATGTTCCACATGCTAACACTTATATTAGTACAGCCACACAAACACAAACTCCATATTTGGGCAAAACTAAGATCATATTGATGACATTGGAACTCCTTTTTGGTCAGACATACTCTGATCTGATCTCATATCCTGGATGGAAGGCGTTCTGAGGTTATACATTCACCACAACAAAATCAACATAGTTGTCGTTGACAGATTTGAAAAACATTTGGGAAATCTGACACTGATCATTAAAGTGGTTTGTGAAATTAGCTGCAGACCAAGGATTAAGATTAGATTAGGAAAATGTAATCAGTCCAGTCTTCTACAATGATGAGAATAAAAAAGACCAAGGTCCCATGGCTTAGCTTTTGAGTTAAGGACATTAGCCCCCCCAAACACACACCAAGTCAGCATAACCCTGTACATCTATACCGCTAGACTCCTGTGTTCTACAAGAACTTTTAATACTTTCAAACAGGAACCTGAAATCACAAATGAGCAATTTTCTGTAGGAATTAAAGGTGGACAAAGTGTGAAGGTCTTTCCATTCCATGGCTTCAGAGACGCGGTAACTACTTTAGAGCAAGGGGGGCTGTATAAGGGGGGAGTTCTCGTTCGTGCGGCCGCACACATTTTTTTAAGCTTCTTTTTTTTGGTACCCTCACAACGGCATAGAGCTGCAGACAGTGTACACGCTGCATAGATACTATTTATTTACCATGCAGCACAGCACATATACATACACACACACACACACACACACACACACACACACACACACACACACACACACACACACACACACACACACACACACACACACACAAAGACAGTGTTCTATTTCACCAACAGCAGTGTGTTGGATTTTACTGTTACTTGTATTGGAAATTAAAGAGCCTGTGTATTATGCAAATCACAGCAGCAGCAGCTAGACGGTCAACAATGACACGCGCACACATTTTACCACAAAAAGGTCCAATAAGCCTCAGTTACAAACACCCTGTTTTCACAACACTAATAGAATACAAAATAAAATAAATTGCACATGGATAATATCCAACAGGTCTGCCGCTCTGGCTGCGCGGCGGCAGCAGCAGCAATAAACAATAATTAACAGTCTAATATAATGCATGTCTTACCTATTTGAAGACTCCAAAGGTAGCTTTCCTTTCTGGTGTGTTGTCGATGAACTTCTTCATCAGTGGCTGAATATCAATCGTATCAAGGATGTCACTGTGGATGTGTAGTATTGTCAGGTGTGTCATCCTTCGCTGAGTCATAGTATTCCTCAGCCAAGTTTTTAGGTGGCGTAGAGTGGAGAATGTCCTCTCAGAGGAAGCAGCAGAGACGGGTAGACAGAGACAGAGTCGTATCAACTTTTCCACTTCTTTGAGTGATGATGTTGTTTGAGGATGTAATCTTCAGACGAATCCAGCTACATCTTGAGTTGTCTTGAATCTTTCTTTCTTGGAGAGGTCACCCAGCAATGTGAGCTGCGTATGGAGACGGTCTCTGTCAATCTGATCGGGGAGCTTTGCCACAACGTCCTCATTCAATGCTGTATAGACTCCATTTGCAGCATCCATAAGAGTTTGCTCTCTCATGGTAGCAACTTGCATTCCTTCTTGGTCAAAACGACGATCTAGCTCGGATGTCACAAGTTCTAAGGCCTCAAAGAACTCACGCCTCCACTGCTTCTCTCCCACATCTGTCACTATGTCCTCTGTCGCCTCTGTGTCCCTATAACGGCCAGGTGTTTTGCTGGTTCGTGGAGGAAGGGGCATTTGCAGATTGTTGGTTTTTGCACAAGCGGTCACTTTGGAATACATCTCATGGACAACACTTTCTTTTCTCGGGGCATGCATAAGCCCTCGTAACGCAGTCACAATCGCCTGTGTTCCCCTCGCGCTTGCTTTATCACTCTGTAAGACGTGGCTACAGCTTCACATGCCGCAAAAAGAGCCTGTTAGCACAAAAGCCCAAAATATGTCCTGGCTTTTGTAGCTTGTCTGTATAAACCTGCTATTTTTGCGCAAGCATCAGGTCTCACTGTTTTATCCTGCTCCAATATTTTCAGTGTCTCCAACAAGGTTGCATATGCGGTCACGCGTGAAATGGTGTACAACCCATCTTGTGGGGCATAATGACAACAAGTTACAGACCACCTCATCAACACCAAACAACGACTGGAACTGGAGAAATAATTAATTCGGGCAGATTATTTATTTGTACACATAGTTTTGGGTCATGTCAAAAGCCCATCCGTGCATCTCTAGCGTGTTGTCATCTTCTCTCCGTCTGCGCTGTGAACTCTCAATGAATGACCGAAACAATGTTTGGACCAAACCATGTAATCACACATTTGGAGCGTTGCGTGCGATGGACACAAGAGATAATTTTTATTTGTTACGTCAGTGGTTCTTAACCTGTGGGTCAAGACTCCCAGGGGGGTTCCCACATGATTGTGGGGGGACCCCAGATGACAGTGAAGTGACAATTTAAAGACTTTTAAAACCTTTTTGATAACAAAAAAGAAAAGAAAGCAAAGAAAAATCTAAATTAAGCATTAGACTATAATATAAAAACTGGTCAAACATTAGCCAATTTGTCAAATAAGGCGTGGCCAGGTGTTGTGAGCTTGTAGATCTGCCATTTTCACAATATTCATCTGTGGAACCGAGTCAAACTACATTTCATGCCTCGACTCCTACAATTCCAAATGCTTATCAGGGTGGGTGGTCCCCAGTTCAAATATGATTCTTTTGGGGGGTCAACGCCTGAAAAGTTTGAGAACCACTGCGTTACGTCATGATTGCATCTTGCATATAATACAAAATAATATATTAGGAAAAGTATAATTTGCTATAAGTTGAGTCCAGAGGTTGTTGTGGTTCGGAAAGGATCCTGAGTCCGCTATTTGAGGATCTCTGCTATTGCTATACACTATACCAGTGGTTCTCAACCTGTGGTCCAGGGACCACCAGTGGTCCTTGAAGGGATTCCAGGTGGTCCACAGCTAAATGATGGAGTTGGTAACCAAATGGACCCTTATCTTTAACTCTTGAGAGTTAAAGAGAGAGTTAAATTATTGTTAAACATCTGATTTACTTAATTTACAAGAGGTCTACACAATTAGAGATTGTAGAATAATTGTTATTTTGATCAACGTTTGCCTGTTGTCTCTCCTATGGTACCAACATCAATACAGCATGGAATTGTGGACAAAATATCATCCAACGATAACATTTTCTAAGTTTTGGGTCTGAGGCTAAATCTCATCAAATGGTGGTCAAATCCCGAATAAATAATGGACCTTGATATGAAAACCACAGCACTATATAACCATGTGGTAAGAATATATGCATTGTATTTACATTTTACACATTTTGGACTTTCAATAGTCACAATAAGCACAAGGACAGGGAAATAAATTAAATACTTTATTTGTTGTTTTTATTAAATGAGTGACCGACAGATTGCCAGCCAAATGTTGTTGAAAACACAATGGATTCAACTCATAAAACAGAGTTCTAACGGTCAGAAAAGCACATGGCGGGATTTGTGAGAAAGCCCACATTTTGACCCAAACTGACATCAAACACTCCAAACACAACAGAATGTGTAACAAACAAGTTTCATACAAAATAAAAAGTTCAACTCGTTGCACATCAGAGGCTTTTTTTAAAAACACGTAATATACTGAATATTTGCTCCTTGCAGGATTCCGCCTTCCTTCTAGAAGCTTGAGAGTATTATCAGTAAAAGATGAGCCCGATACTCTATGTCAGCGATTCCCAACCTGTGGGGGCGGGGCCCACTGGTGGTCCGTGAGGATATTGCAAGTGGGCCCCAAAATAATTGGCAAAACAGAAAGATCGTATTGATGATATAACATAAATATAAATAGGAACTTAAAGTATACTACCTTAGTTCCACTGATCATTAAAATAAACATGCTCTGAAAATGCCCACCCATCTGCCGTGTTAAGTGGTCAGATGGGTGGGCAGAGTATTTCAAGTGGGCCCTGATCCAGTAAAGGTTGGTAACCGCTGCAAACACTTTGTCGTATTAAAAAATGTGATAAAACTGAAAGGAGCCAATCTCGTTTATACGTCCAAATTAATTTCAATTTCATCCGTCCATCCGTTTGTCGAGAGACGTGATTGGACGGGGCTGCATGCTGTGTGTGGGGGGGGCGGAGCTAAGGCACAAAGATAATGTGAAAGCTGTGGGGGTCAGAGTTCATGATGGCTTTGTCATTCCTCACAACACCATGGAACAAACCTCTGAAATGTTCAACAGACAAACCACTAGGAGATGAAGGGAAACCCTCTGTATGGCGTCTCTCTGTCCCCTCAAACATCTTGGGGAGGTTCAGAAAACCTTCTGGCTTCCGTTGTCGTCAATCGTCGGGGCCAGAAACCTTGTATCTCCATATTTCTTTGCATATATTCCCGTAAATGAATGTCCTACGGAGAGTGATGAACAAAAGTAGCAAAAATAACAGATCTACAAGCTCATGATCTCGTCATGATCATGTAGATTAGCTATTACCGTTTGTTTTGTGATACATTTTGTGAAAGATGTCAAGTGTGTGTGTGTGTGTGTGGTGGGGTTTTATGAATATTTAACTAATGTTAAGTATTAAGAATTTGTGACTAAATGATAACTACATTGGATCCATTGGAACACAGGATTCTGGACATACAAGGTTTTCCGTCCAACAGCGATGATATGAATGTTCACAGGACGTGTACTATTATCGTCTCTATCAGGTGGAAACCTCATACGTCCAAAACTGTTATATAAAAATAGCTGATCTACTTGGATCTATACTAAGCTCACAAGGCCATTCGTGTTACTTTTGTGTGACACTATTGTATGTAGTGCATTCATTGTTGAAAAGTAGTGCATTAATTGACAAAGAAATACATGAAAAGTTTAAATATGGATATAAGAGGTTTCTGCCCGAGCTCAACAATATGTGTGAGTTTTTCTTCTAGTTCAGGCTAGAGGTTCTGAATTGTGACATCCCATTCATGCACTGAACTTCTATGGATTTTTCAGATCAGAACTATTTATCTGTTGTTCCTTTTTTTTGTCTTAGTGTCGTTGCTCTCCGACAGAAACCAGCTAATTCCATTATGCCGCTTTTGCATTTTTCTCATGAATCAGTGCTATTGAAGACCCTTTACGTCTGTGTGTTCACTGTGTTGGTAAAAAAGAAAATATTGAACCAATGCAAAGTATTAAAAAGCGCTTCTGACAAAACAAGCTAACTCTATTGTATCCTCAAATTGTCACCAAAGGGGGTGGAGTTAGCTGGTTTTGCTGAGTCCAGGCTCCACCCCCTTTTGACCTCCAACCTCATTGAGAGCTTGGAGGTCCATTTAGCTGTTCTTATCAATGATGAACAAAACCTCCTAACTCCACTTTATGCTTTGTTTTTTTCATTTCCTGAAAAATGAACATTTTGGAGTTAGCTGGTTTTTGCCGGACAGTAGAGATATGATAATTCAATTCAATTCAACTTTATTAAAGTGCCAAATCAAAAACAAGTTGTCTCACTTTACATATAGAGTAGGCCTAGAGACCTGGCATTGTTTTTTTTTGTTTGTTTGTTTGTATTATTTATTTTCTTCAGAATATGAAGTTACATGTTGAGGGGTCCCTATAATAGAACGCACCACCAAAAGTGTTTTCACTTGTGCCGATAGGGTGCGCCACAAACGTGAACAGTTGCACCATCTGTCGTACAACCTTTAGTTTTCCCTAAAGCTTCCTCGTGTCCTGACGGCTGCACCCCACGACTGACACATATCTGGATAGGCAACCCAGCCTGGCGGAGATTCTCTAGTCATTTATTCTGTAGCTGTCATGGCTGCCAGTTCCCACCTGATGTCGTGCGGGAGTTCAGACTGCTCCAGATTGTACTGAATAACTGCTAGCTTACATAACGTCTTCAGACTAGGACTCAAGTCTAGCATGTTGTGTCTGTATCCTCTAGAGAGGATGATACGATCTCCCACCATGCAACAGGACATACAAGTCATCTGAAACGAGGGTATCCCCTTGGGCTCAACCTTCTTCCAGGAAAAGGTCTCTGGATTCAATTTCCACAGATCATTGAAAGTTTGCTCCAGATGACTGTTGTATCCACCAAATATGTAGAGCTCTCCATTGTAAGCAAAGGCTGCAGGGCTCCAGCGTCCTTTTGGGAGAAGCTGTGTAGAAGGCGTGCTCAGCTAGAAGTTGGTCTCTGTGTCAAACACTCTAATGTTGTAGTTTTCGTTCTGGTTCCCTGTTCCACCAAATACAAACATCTTTGTCCCGATGATGGTGGCAGAGTGATGTGATGAAACAGGTGGTGGAGTGCTTGTGGTGTTAATTAAAGACCAGACCATTGTGGTGGTGTCCAACTTGTAGATGTCATTAGTGTGTCCAGTCAGCTGGTTGTATCCTCCATAGATATACTGTACATGACCTTCCCCAAGACACAGGCTGAGTGGTCCCTCCTCCCCTCTGGAACTGTCCCAGAAACCCTGGGCTTGACCCAACTGTGGGTGTCGACATCAAATGCATAAAGCATGTTGGAGTTGAGACCCCGGAAATATATAAAATAATCTTCCTCTATCTGAAAATCCACTACACCCCCCCAGATGTAGACAACATTTTCTATAAGCACAGCTGTGTGGTTCACACAGTTGGAGGGAACCTCAGGGGTAAGTTCTCCTCTTCTAGTTGTCACAGGAGGCAACTTAATCCATCTCAAAGACACTGTATTGAAGACATTCACTGCAATCTGGTCCCTGTCATTCAAGTCACAGTACCCTCCAAAGGAGTACAGATTGTGTTCCACTGCTACAGCAGCATTGAAGGATCTCTTTGTTCCTCTGTTCAGATGCAAGGTCCAGTGCCACATTTTGGACAACAACAAATCAGATGAAAGTGAAGTCTTCAAGTCTCTGTAAAACAATGCAGTGATGTTCCACATGTTAACACTTATATTGATACAGCCACACAAACACAAACTCCATATTTGGGCAAAACTAAGATCATATTGATGACATCAGTGTGGAACTCCTTTTTGGACAGACATACTCTGATCTCATATCCTGGATGGAAGGCGGTTTGAGGTTATAAAACACAACAACAAAAACAACAAAGTTGTAGTTTTTGATTAGTATCAAGTAGATTAGTAGATTAGTAGTTTTGTTCCCTACCGCACTTATTGTACTGTAAGTCGCTTTGGATAAAAGCGTCTGCTAAATGACTGTAATGTCATCTTCTCTCCGTCTGCACTGTGAACTCAATGAATGACCCAAACAATGTTTGGACCAAACCATGTAACGGACGGTAATCACACATTTGGAGCGTTGCGTGCGATGGAGACAAGAGAGAATTTTGATCTGTTACGTCAGTGGTTCGGGACTCCCAGGGGGGGTCCCCAGATGACAATGAAGTGACAATTTAAGCACTTTTAAACCCTTTTTAATTACAAAAAAGAGAGAGCAGAGAAAAGAAAAATTACTGCATCAAAATAAATCAATAAACTATACTATAAAAACTGGTCAAACTTTAGCAAAATAGTCAAATAATATAAGAAAAGGGCGTGATGAGACGTTTTCACAATTTATCTATGGAACCGAGTCAAACAAAATGTCATGCCTCGACCTCAGGGTGGGGGTTCCCAGTTCAAATATGATTATTTTGGGGGGTCACAGCCTGAAAAGGTTGAGAACCACTGCGTTACGTCACGATTGCATCTCACAGATAATACAACATAATATATTAGGAAAAGTATCATTTGCTATAAGTTGAGTCCAGAGGTTGTTGTGGTTCGGACAGGATCCTGAGTCCACTATTTGAGGATCTCTGCTATATACTATACCAGTGGTTCTCAACCAGTGAGTGGTCCTTGAAGGGATTCCAGGTGGTCCCCAGCTAAATGATGGAGCTGGTAACCAAATGGACCCTTATCTTTAACTCTTCAGAGTTAAAGAGTTAATGTATTGTTAAACATCTTATTTACTTAAATTACAAGAGAATGTAGAATAATTGTTATTTTGATCAACGTTTGCCTGTTGTCTCTCCTATGGTACCAACATCAATACAGCATGGAATTGTGGACAAAATATTATCCAACGATAACAAAATATTCTAAGTTTTGGGTCTGAGAGGCTAAATCTCATCAAATGGTGGTCAAATCCCAAATAAATAATGGACCTTGATATGAAAATCACAGCAATACTACCAATGTCTTATTGATACTGCCAGCATGTGCGAAGAATATATGCGTTGCGTTTACATTTTACACATTTTGGACTTTTAATAGTCGCAATAACACAAATGCACAAGGACAGGGAAATAAATTAAATACTTTATTTGTTGTTTTTATTAAATGAGTGACCGACAGATTGCCAGCCAGATGTTGTTGAAAACACAGTGGATTCAACTCATAAAACAGAGTTCTAACGGTCAGAAAAGCACATGGCGGGATTTGTGAGAAAGCCCACATTTTGACCCAAACTGACATCAAACACGACAGAATGTGTAACAAACAAGTTTCATAAAAAATAAAAGTTCAACTCGTTGCACATCAGAGGCTTTTTTTTAACACGTAATATACTGAATATTTGCTCCTTGCAGGATTCCGCCTTCCTTCTAGAAGCTTGAGAGTATTATCAGTAAAAGATGAGCCCGATACTCTATGTCAGCGATTCCCAACCTGTGGGCCCCAAAATAATTGGCAAAACAGAAAGATCGTATTGATGATATAACATAAATATAAATAGGAAGTTAAAGTATACTACCTTAGTTCCACTGATCATTAAAATAAACATGCTCTGAAAATGCCCACCCATCTGCCGTGTTAAGTGGTCAGATGGGTGGGCCCGAGATTTTTAAGTGGGCCCTGATCCAGTAAAGGTTGGTAACCGCTGCTCTACGTTTAATATTTGCTGAAAAGACAAAATAATTCACGTCCAGATTGGGTAACAGACAGTATTTACAAATTAAGAAGCAAACACTTTGTCGTATAAAAAAATGTGATAAAACTGAAAGGAGCCAATCTCGTTTAACCCATTAAGACCGGGAACGCATCTGTCATTTTCAGATTTCTTTGGCTATTCAAAAATAGCAGATATACAAGCTGTACGAGCTTGTAGATCTGCTATTTTTGAAAAATCATGAGAATATGCGAATCTTTGAATATATATTTTTTAAAGCGAACAGGTGTAAAATATTTTGTTCCTGGGACCCCCAGAAGATTTTTTATTTTTATTTTTCAAAAATATCAGATCTACAAGCTCATAGCGAGGCACTCGGTGCCGCACTATGAGCTTGTAGATCTATTTTTGAGTAGCCAAAGAAATCTAAAAATGACACAGATGCGTTCCCGGTCTTAATGGGTTAAACGTCCAAATTAATTCAACTTCATCCGACTGATTTGAGCGGAGCGCCGTCTGTCCGTCCATCCGCTTATCGAGAGACGTGATTGGACGGAACTGCATGCTGTGTGGGGGGCGGGTGGCGGAGCTAAGGCACAAAGATAATGTGAAAGCTGTGGGGGTCAGAGTTCATGATGGCTTTGTCATTCCTCACGACACCATGGAACAAACCTCTGAAATGTTCAACAGACAAACCACTAGGAGATGAAGGGAAACCCTCTGTATGGCGTCTCTCTGTCCCCTCAAAGATCTTGGGGAGGTTCAGAAAACCTTCTGGCTTCCGTTGTCGTCACTCGTCGGAAACTCTTCAGAAACCTTGAATCTCCATATTTCATCTTTGTAAGTTATTCTGTAAATGCCCTACGGAGAGTGTTGAACAAAAGTAGTGAAAATAGCAGATCTACATGCTCATGAGCATGTAGATCTGCTATTTCCGTTCGTTTTGTGAAAACGAACGGAAATGTTATGAATATTTAACTAATGTTAAGTGTTAAGAGTTTGTGACTAAATGATAACTACATTGGATCCATTGGAACACGGGATTCTGGACATAGAAGCTTTTCCTTTTCAGGATTCAAAAGCATCAAAAGTATCAGATCCACAAGCTCAAAACGTGTCGCTTCACGCCACGTTTCGAGCTTGTAGATCTGCTACTTTTGATGCTTTTGTGTGACGCTGTAGATGATCAAGTAGGGCGCTCAATTTACGAAATAAAAACCACAAAAAGTTAGAATATGGAGAGAAGAGGTTTCTGCCCTACGATATGGAGGTTCATAGGAGCTTCTGGCTTACATAAGGTTCCTGTATTTTTTCCATATGAAGGTTCCTGTGTTTTCTTTCCATATGAAGGTTCCTGTGTTGTTTCCATATGAAGGTGAAGTCAGCTCTTGGCTTGTTTTCTCCTCAGCACCAATTCAGCTAGCAGCTTGTATCTGATCATACAGTCCTCCTGTAGAACACACACACACACACACACACACACACACACATACCGTTAGAACTCCAACTTTTGGGGGCCAAATTCTGGTGCAGCAATTCAAAAGCCCATTCATTTTTCCCATAGAGATTTCCGAAAATATTGATATTAATTATTTTAAGCCTTGAACCAAGCCATCCAGGCTCCTGGTTTATCATGACCATAACACATTTGATTCTGTGTAAAAAATAATATTTGAATATTTAATTATACAATATACTATCTTTAATAAATACCCTTTGTTTTGCGGTTTTCAAATAGCTTGTATATCTGCTATTTTTGAATAGCCAAAGTGTAAAATAATGCTTTTTTAGCTCAAATCAAAAAGTGACACAGATGCATCCCAGGTCTTAATGGGTCTAAATAGCTTTTTTTCTGGAGAGATCTGATGTTTACAGTGAGAGAACACTATGCAACTTGTTGTTCTTGAATGCGCTCGACCGTAAGCCACGCCAAAAACACACGACAACAAAGAAGCTACTAAAATGCGTGATTTAAAGCAAGAACCATAGGTGCGGGTTTTTAACTGTGGCGGATCCGTTATGGAGTTATGGAATTTCTGGACTGTACCACTCGCCCTAGGATATCATAACGTCATAATAAAGGTAAGAATAACGTGGGGTGAAATTCCCCTTTAAGTATACAGTACTTTTGTGCACAGTAATGAGCGGGAGGAATATCTGTCTAGTTTACATTATAATGAATTGTCTCAAGATTTCGAAGGGGGGAAAAAATATAAAAATCAGACCTTTGTCTTGCCAGGCACCAGCTTGGCAATGCGGTCCCAGCGCTGGGCTGTTCCTCTGGGGTTCTGCTGTAGAGCTAACTCCAACAACCGCTGCTGGCTCTGAGTCCACACCACCTCCTCCTCCACCGCCGCCTCCTTCTTCACCACCTCCTTCTTCACCACCTCCTTTTTCACCCCGTCCTCGTCCTCCTCTTCCTCCAGGGCTGTGGGGTCAAAGTCGCCCTGTCTTCTGCGACCTTTAAAACAAGGCAGGGGCAACGGACCGTTTTTAAAATACTGGATCTTCAAATAATGTGAAAAATACATTACTTATTGTCTATGAAAATGCCAAATCATAACATATGTTCCCTTATGGGATTATAAGACACCAAAAATATCAATAAACAATATCACATTCACTTCTTGGAAACTGCAAGAATAAAAACAAAAATATTTGGTTAATACGCAAAAACTAAAATATTGTCTCCGAGTGTAATAATAACATTGCGGTGTTGTGCGGGAATCTCCCGCATTAGAAGTGCTGCATTGGTTCATAAGGTAGCAGGATAATGTAGTTATGTGTCCCGTGGATGGTTTGTTTGATGGTTGGAGACGCATCTTTGACAAAAAACAGTGGTTCTCAAAGTACGGTCCGGGACTCGCCAGGGGTCCTTAAGGGAGTTATGGGGATCCGTGGACCAAACTGGGGGAGGATAATGTGATGTAAATAGAAATGGACCCCCTTACGGGTCCATTTGGTCCGATTCCGGATCCCAGGCCTTACCTTTCGCCTTCACTCCTCTCCTCCTGATGACCTGTTGACCCTCCTCCTCCACCTCTTCCTCCTCCTCCTCCTGCTCTTCCACCTGGTCCTCCCCGCCAGCAGGAGGCGCAGGAGCAGGGGCAGCAGGAGGTTCTGGTTCTCTGTGTGTCATCAGGCTGTCTGGCACACACCCAGGCCCCGCCGCCCTCGCTGACATCACCGACTTCCCCTTCAGCTCTGAAAGCTTGACCAATCCTGGAGCAGGACAAGACAGATGGCAACCATGACACCACAATAGACACGTCTCTCCTTAAAACACACACAATAGCTAAATTCCATTCCCCAAAGCTCGGTCACTCGCTCACTCTCCTCGCTTCCTCCACTCGCGCCTAAGCCCCGCCCCTGCGAGGAGCCGAGGATTATTTGCGAGGACGGAGTGGTCGACCGGTTGCCCTCAAAGGATCGGACTGCACTCAGCGTCATTTCAAAGCGACGGCAAATTCCGCGATCACTTATGACGTCTCAAACAGCTGGACCAGAGCACCAGAGGCGTGGATGAAAATATACATGCATAGAATAATATGCATAAGAATAGACAATTCATCAATGTGGATGGCCACATTGTTATCTTTATAGTTAACATTTTGTGCAAAACCATTTATTCATGAAATAGTGAACGAAGCGCCAGGATGAGCAAATTTACATTTATGAATTAAATCCTGACTCGTCCCTCTTTTTGCTCGTACAGTCCCCAGACCCCCCCACCCCCCGCAGCAGTCCCGCACGGCACTGCTGCTTATAACAGCCAACATATATTACAGAGTATGTCTGACTCTGAATTACATCATTCATGCAGGGTGGCCATACGTCCTCTTTTACCCGGACATGTCCTTTTTGGGGGGCTGTCTGGGGGGGTTTTATAAAATCCTTCAAATGTCCAGGGTTTTGAGAGTTTGGGTGATATCCCCCCCACTTCTGGGACGAAGAAAAAAGAAAAAAACTCAGACGATTTTGTGATTTTGCCTGATATTGTTTGATGGCGAAATAAATTATGACTGATAGACATGAAAAAGACCCTTCACAGCTAATAGAGAATTTAAAATTTTAAGAATCGGTTCAGAATTGAATGAGTACGGCTATAGTTAAATAGCGTAAAGTGTCCTCTTTTTGGGAATTCAGAATATAGTCTATATATAAATACAATACATTATTTTAAACATAATCTTTGTCACAGTAATTTATAGTAGTCCATGCACTGCATTGAGGCATGCACGGAGAGAAATGAACCATCAGCTTTTGAGACAGAATAAGTGTGCACAATACATTACAATGTATATAATTGTATTATACTTTATATCATACAACACAATAAAGCCAGTGGCTTGTTGCGTCTTTTCAGTTAATTTACACTGTGTGTGTGTGTGTGTGTGTGTGTGTGTGTGTGTGTGTGTGTGTGTGTGTGTGTGTGTGTGTGTGTGTGTGTGTGTGTGTGTGTGTGTGTGTGTGTGTGAGATGCGCAACGAGTGATCGGCAGGGGCGAAGGGGGGGCAGCCGGTGTTTTCGGCATGGTTTCGGGTTTCAAGCATTGTTTGTGTGGCCACATGTGGAGGAGGACCATGTATACGTCACGGGAGAAGGGGAAAAAAAAAAAAAAAAACGTGTACACGTGATGCGGAAGTCTGCCGCGAGGAGCTGTGGAGGCAGCTTGAGCGTACACTTGATGTACACTCGCTCAATGCGGAAGCGGAGAGCCTCCTCGCCTCCTCCACTCGACTCCACTCGCCTCCTCCATGAAGCAAATGAACAATTGGACTCCGACTACTTCCGGTTCGAAGTCGGAGTGACCGAGTGGGAGTGAGCGAGTGGCCGAGATTTTCGGTATTGGAATTTGGCTAATCTCAGCCACTCGCTCACTCCCACTCGGTCACTCCAGCTTGACCCGGAAATAGTTTGAGCCCAATTGATCATTTGCTTTTTGGAGGAGGCGAGTGGAGGGGCCGAGTCGGCTCTCACTCGATGGAGCGAGTGTACATGACGTGTCGGCTCGACCACTCTTCACATCTCTCGCGGAAGACTTCTGCATCACGTGTACACGTTTTTTCTCCCATATTACACACACACGCTTACGCTTAGCTAAAAAGCATTGCTGTATCGGTTTGTTGAAGAGAGACACATTTTCATAATGCTGAATTATAGAGCTTCCGCTGATAAAGTAAAGAAAGGACCACAACAAGCTGCTGGCTTTATTGCGTTGTATGATATTAGAATAATACAACTATATACATTGTAATATATTGTGCAATTTGCGCACACTTCATCTGTCTCAAAAGCTATTAAAGCATAGTTTCTCTCCGTGCATGCCTGAATGCAGGGACTGCAATTATAATGACTAAGACATATTATTAAAATAAAGTATTGTATTTATATGTGGACTGAACATGTAATATGATGTAATTCACAGTCAGACATACCTCAACTCTGTTACATTGGCAACAGAGTGCCGTGTTGCGGGACTGTCGTGGGGGGGGGGGGTCGGGGGGGTGGACAAGTGAGACGTCATAAGTGATCACGGAATTTGCCGTCGCTTTGAAATGACGCTAGAGTGCATTCCGATCCTATAAGGCCAACTGGTTGACCACTCCGTCCTCACATTCAATCCTCTCCTCCTCGCAGGAGCGGGGCTTAGGCGCGAGTGGAGGACGCGAGGAGAGTGAGCGAGTGTGAAAAGTGTGGGGTTTTGGAATTCAGCTCTAGTGTCCTTGTTCTGGGGAGAACATTCGATCTGCAAGCTCACAGCGCATCCGTGTTTGGATCTTCTAGATCAGATATTTTCTGAGACATTTGGTGTTGAGGCGCTAGGCTCTACACACAAAACTTCAAATAATCTAAAATGGGTCGGTTTGTCTGTGTCTGTGTGTGTGTGTGTGTGTGTGTGTGTGTGTGTCCAGGGCTAACGTCACAAACGGATAAAATGGGCATATTTTGTGGATATTTACGAATGGTGATTAATCATAGTTAATCAAAGCTAAACTGTGATTAATCTGATTAATCTTTTGACAGCCCTAGTAGTTAAATAATGTCAGGTTATTTATAGTCATACTGTATGTTCATTATGTGTTAGTAGTTTAATTTACAGTAAGTCACACTGTATGTGTATGTGTATGTATGTGTTCACACAGTCATACAGTACCTGAAATGTTGACACACTCTTTAAGCTGCTTCACTTTGGACGTCACCTGAAACATACAAAACATCAGTTAAGAGTACTTACAAAACATACAGTACATATAATACAATACATGCTGTACATAATACAAGACATCACACCCAGTTATGAGTACAGTACATACAGTATACCTGTTTATTACATGCTTGATTCTGATTGGTCAATCGCTGAATTCAGCGGTGTGTTATTTCTGGGTAATGACCGATGGGCTCAATAACAGACCGCTGTCTAATCAAAGACTCAGAGCACCATTGCTGCGCTGCTTGATTTTATGCTGTATCCAACATGACAGCCATGTAAACAAACACACCATGTCATATACAACTAAACGTTGCTCTCAAGAATGTTTTTGAAAACATTTGAAGCGAGACCTAGACAATGCAAACCAAAACATTTATTCTATTTGATCAACAATTCCTTGTTTTCCGAGGCGACCGTGTCCGCCCAGCGCAACACTTATTACCTGTTAATGGTTAACTGTTAATTTTAGAATTGATTTTAAGATTTTTCTTATGACCTTTAAAGCTGTGAATGGACAGGCCCCCCTTTATATTTCTGCCATGCTGGAACCTTATAGGCATGTACGCAGCCTCAGATACTCGGATAAGCCCCTCCTGGAGACCCCCACACCCCAGCAGCTCATCACAAACGGTGGAAGAGCTTTTGCAGTCCGGGCCCCTAAGCTTTGGAACGCCCTACCTGTCACCCTAAGACGTGCAAAATCATTATCATCTTTTAAAACTCTTCTGAAAACGTATCTCTATGCTAAGGCCTTTTCTTAAATTTTACTGTCACTTTTGTTTTATTTGAGTATATCTGTATGTATTTTGTGCCACTTGCTTTATTCTCTAATCGTCCGTAATAGCTTTTATCCAAAGTTTTATCATGATTGTTCTTTTTATTCTGCTCTGTAAAGCACTTGTCTGGAAATGCGCTATATAAATAAATTCATTATCATTATCACTTATGGAATACTTGCATTGCTGTAAGCAAGGGAATACTTTGTTTGTTGTTACTTTTGGGTCAATGTATTAATGTATTTATTAAGTAGCCGTGTAATAAGCGGGATAATTGACCACCAACAGGGGTTTGATTTTTTAGACTAGTCACCCTTTTCAAGGCCTCCAGAGTTTGCAGGTCTGCCTTCAGTCCACTCAAAAGTATGCTCCTATTTATGTTAGTCATTGAAAAATTACAATGCATATGGGAGTATAGTAATATTAAACAACACATGGTAATATACTTAAGAGACATTTGTCATTTTGAGCTGTTAAAAAACATCTGCTTGGCTGGTGAGCCCAAAAAAAGGGACGTTTGTTCCATGTTAAACACATTCAATACAATTATAAATGAATCCATGATACAGTACCATGTATCTATAAAAAAAAACTCTAGTACTGCTGGTTTTATCTCCTACAAGGTCCTCTACACAGTAAAATCCTGAGTGTTAATTTAACTCTGAGTATAAACGGAACCAAAATGGACCCGTAAGGGTCCATTTGGTTCTATTTATACTCTCTCAAGATTTACAAATGGATAAATTAACACTGAGGATTTTACTGCGTAGTACTGCTGGTTTGTAGCTCTACATATGATGGACCTTTAAAGATAAATGCTGTTGTCCTTTAGACTGCTAGTCTGTTTATTTGCATTATCTGGTCTGTACAGTAATGTGTGGTTACATTTATGTTTCATTGTGTTTTATTGACTATATTATTTGTTCTTCTACTGTGTTTGTGTTTTATTTGCTTTTAACCTGATTGATGCGTAACTCCCTGAAGAGGTCTTGCCTTTTGCCAGGCGACAGTTAGAATGCCTTCTTAGGCTACGTTTAGACGAGGACGATCAGAAGAGAAAACGACAAAGTGCCGTACCGTCGTCACTTTTAATTTGGCATCTACACGGAGACGCTCCAGTGAGTTCTAATGCTGTAGTGTGCATGCCAGGTGGCTAGGTGGCGGTGACGTGTCTTCTTCCTATCAGCTGTTTGTTTGGATGCCATGTCCACTTATTATAAGCGACTTTAGGCTTGTTTCTAAAGTGTAGTTGCTTATCTGGACTTGTTTCCTAATGTTGTTTAAACCAGTGGTTCTTAAACATCTTAATGTCAAATTATGTATTTGACCACAAACCCCCCCCTTCTGAAAATATTTTGTGTCAGGGACCCCCATACAAGATTTGTGTTGTTAATATTGTTAACATGTTTCAAAAATGTTCCAGAATGACCTCTTTTTATTTTCTCAAGATTATTTTTTCTTCTTTTTTTGAAAATAGATCTACAAGCTCACACCGCGTTGCATCGCAACGCGTTGTGAGCTTGTAGATCTGCTATTTTCAAATAGCCGTAGCCAAGTCGCTTCTTTTGAGTTTTCATAAACTTGGTTGCTTATTTCTCTCCCAGAATCTGGCAACACTGGTTAACACTAATTTTGCACGTTTACACGGAGACACGAGGCGCCGCGTTTTCAAAGTTCTCCACCCTGGAAGGTGGTTTCACTTTGTTGCGTTTTCAACCTCTGATAACACCGTTCCCGTGTAAACGGACGGCACATCTGATACTTTATTTTGCCGTTTTCTGCAGAGACGGTCCTCGTGTAAACGGCACCTTAGTTGGTCTTGCCTGGTTAACCCATTAAGACCTGAGGCCGATTCTACAAAATGTCTTCTAAATCCGAACAGTTTTTTTTTTAAACCTATGTTGCTATATCAGTGGTTCTCAAACTTTTTTTCATGTCAAGGACGCCCAAAAAATGTATTTGGACGCGGACCCCCATCTCAAAATATGTTGTTCCAGGGACCCCCAGAAGAAAAGATTTGAGTTACAAATGTTCGCTTTAAAAATATATATACATTCAAAGATTTGCAAAAATGTTCACGATTAAAAAAAAATAGCAGATCTACAAGCTTGTAGATCTGCTATTTTTGAATAGTCAAAGAAATCTAAAATGACACAGGCGCGTTCCCGGTCTTAATGGGTTAAATAAAAGGTTTAACCACTTGCAATAAACAAATAGATAATAAACGTCAGATCTTACTTCAGAGACGGATCTTCCCAGTTCGTGAGCGATCTTCTCCCATCGCCCAGGAGTTCCTCCAGGGAACTTCTGCATGCATCTACTGAGCATGCTCAGTTCATCCTCCGTCCACTCTGAGGACTGACCGACAAATGAACGTGTTACATGGATTCATTTATTACGTTTATTTACTTTCATTCTGCACTCCATTTTGACACTTTTGCATTTTTTCCCATAAATCAGTGCTATTTAACACCCTTTAGCTACGTCTGTGTGTTGGTAAAAAAAAAAATTGAACAAATGAAAAACATAAAAAAGTGCTTCTGACAAAACCAGCTAACTCCATTGGACTCTCAAACTTTCTGCTGAACCAGCTAACAAAGGGGGGTGGAGTTAGCTGGTTTTGCTGACTCTAGGCTCCACCCCCTTTCAGCTGTTCTCATCAATGATGGACAAAACCTCCTAACCCTGAAAAATGAACATTTAGGAGTTAGCTGGTTTCTGCCGGACAGCAGAGATGTGCATCTTAGTCTTTATAAACCTATATGTATATAGTGAGTACATAAACCTTGTTCTTATGGCAAGTAAGCATATGATCCGTCTTAATCATTATAACCCTTTTTTACATGGCTCTGAGAATGTCTATTAAGATGTGTCAATGGCTGGAAGCATCTTACACATCAGTGCACTCTGTGCTATTTTTTTTGAAAGAGCAGATTGGCTATGCTTGGATGTATGGAGGTGTATCTGTGTACATATATTGCCATGTGTGTACTGTGTACATATCTTACCAGAAGCAATGCATGGACACTATGACCTCTATGTGTGTACTGTGTACATATTTTATCACATTACAACCTCCACTCTTCTGATGTTTTTATATTGACTGTTCCTCATGCTCTTTCAGAGCGGGGTAAAAAAAATACAAACTTTTCAAATGTGCTGCCCCCTTTACTTGGAATACCCTTCACAAAGATGTGAAGCCATCAGAACTCATCCCTTAAGCATGGAAGTATTGGAGTTTAAGAAAAGTACCCTTTTCGTGTGTTGTGTGTGTGTGTGTGTGTGTTTGTCTATCTGTTCTGGGTGCCGGCTTATTGTGTTCTTGCTTTATAATAACTTTAGTTAATGGTCAGAACATATGGTATGCGTTTTGCTAAACAGCACTATGTAACTTTTTAACAACTACAGTATATAGCATATTATGTCCCAAAGAATTATAAAGTTACGTGTTTAAGCAATAATAATCATCCTTGCATAAATGTATAGACTCAGGGGGGTCCCTGCTAGGGGCTTGACTGCGTTACTATGTATAGGGGAGACAATAGTGCTGCTTTAAGTCTTTAAGTTTGTAAATACATCCTTAGTTTTTTGTACATTTGTTGTCTTGACTCCTTCTTTTTCACAGCTTTTAATTTATTTTCACACCCCACATCCCCTAGAGTCTAGACCAACTGTCGTAAGCGGTCGTAACAATTACATAACATATTTTCTGTTCATGAATCTACAGATTACATAATAATAATTTTTAGCGGATAAATCTACAAGTCAAAAGACAAATACCTTTTTCTTGGCGCCCTTCTTCTCCTCCAGCCAATCGTTCATCTGCTCCTCGATCTCCTCAATGGACGCGCCCTGATCATAGCTCTGGTAGGCCCCGCCCACCTGACCTCCTGACTCCTCGTATACAGGAAACTCCACCTTGGTCTTCTTCACCTTTGGACGCTTCTCTCCTGCAAGGCGAACAGGAAATGATGTCGCGCAAACAGGAAATGATGCGGTACGTCGTGAGCTTGGAGTAACGCGCCAAAAAAGCACAGATCTACAAGCTAACAACGTTGCTATGCTAATGTAAGATACTATTCTATAACACAGTGGTTGTCAACCTTTTCAGGCCGCGACCCCCCAAAATAATCATATTTGAACTGGGTACCCCCCAAAATAATAATTTTTCAACTGGGGACCCTCCAAAATAATCATATTTGAACTGAGGACCCCCCAAAAATAATCATATTTGAACTGGGGACCCTCCAAAATAATCATATTTGAACTGGGGACCCTCCAAAATAATCATATTTGAACTGGGGACCCCCCAAAATAATCATATTTGAACCGGGGACTCCCCAAAATAATCATATTTGAACCGGGGACTCCCCAAAATAATCATATTTGAACTGGGGACCCCTGACCCTGACAAGCACTCGGAATTGTAAGAGATAAGGCATTACATTTAGTTTGACTCGGTTCCACAGTGAAAATAGCAGATCTACAAGCTCACAACGCCTTGTGAGCTTGTAGATCTGCTATTTTCACAATGTTTGCCTTTTTCTTATATTATTTGGCAATTTGGCCAATGTTTGACCAGCTTTTATAGTATAGTTTGTTGATTCATTTCTTTTTAGGTATTAGGTATTAAGAGTCCTTAAATTGTCACTTCACTGTCATCTAGGGACCCCCCCACCGACCCACAGGTTGAGAACCACTGCTATAACAGATCTACAAGCTAAAAACGTTGCTATACTAGAGTAAGATCCTATTCTACAGCAGATCTACAAGCTACAATTTAGGCATTTTAGCAGACACTCTTAACTAGAGCGCCTTACAATGCAAAGCAAGGTAAACACATACAGTACATCAAATGCAGAGAGACAGTAAACTAGGATCACCAGTAAACCATGAACATAGCATCTGACTCTAAACGACATACTGTCATAAATAATTATCTGTACATTGAAACTGCAGATTATTATCTGTGATAGCATATTGTTTACATTGCCAACAACGTTGCTATGCTACTGTAAGATACTATTCTGTAAAGAGATCTACTAGCTAACAACGTTGCTATGCTACTATGATATACTATTGTCCAGCCGTACTACAATGGAGTAATGTTTGTAAAAGTTGATTACTTGGAACGATTTCCTCTTCCTGTTCAGCCTCTTCTTTCAATCTCTGCTTCATCACTTTGTATTCCTCGTAGTACTGCTTCACTTCCTGTAACACACACACATGCACACGCACACACTCCTTCATTAATCTGTGAGAGGGAGTGACTTGACATTACGAGCTAAGTGGAGAGGCGGGGCTACAGTACCTGGATGGTCTGTGGAAGGGACTTGATTGACAGGTAGAGCCAGATGCTGACTTTGAGTGGCAGGATGTCCTGCCAATGAGGTTTATCGCACAATCTAACACACAACACAACAACAAAAAAACTACGCATTACAAAACGAACACAATACACATTATGAAACAATAGCTGTCTGTCTGTATACCTGTCAGCCAGTCTGTCCTGTAAGTGTCTGAGCCCCATAGACAGTACCTTTATTTGACCCAGACAAAGCAGTCTGTCTAGGCCCGTTTTCCAATCCAATCAGATTCATTTGGCTACATTAAATGTCACCAGTGCTACATTCAGCATAGGCTGACTCTACCCCTGAACTGTGATTTGATGAAATCACATTATAATGATGTCCAACCGTGACGTTACACATGACTGTCATTTTGTTGTCAGGCAGAAACCTCTTACTGTATCTCCATAATATTCTAACTACTTGTGTTTTGTTTTGTACATTAACGCCCTACTTGATCTTACTACAGCGTCACACACAAGTACCTAAAGTAGCAGATCTACAAGCTCGGCCCCATTTAGACCTGGACATTCATCTGTGTAATTTTTTGATTTTTAGCTATATAGCACATTAGTTCTCAAAATGTACTTTGGCTATTCAAAAATAGCAGATACACAAGCTCATAGCGAGTCACTTCGTGCCGCGATATGAGCTTGTAGATCTGCTATTTTTGAAGAATCGTGAAAATTGGTGCAAATCTTTGAAGATATACATTTTTAAAGCAAACATTTTTAACTCAAATCTTTGCTTCTGGAGGGTCCCTGGAACAACATATTTTGAGATGGTGGGGGGGGGGGGGTCGTGGCCAAATGGTTTGAGAACCACTGACATAGAAACATAGGTTTTTCAGAAAACCTTTTTACTGGATTTACAAGACATTTATAGAATCGGGTCCTCGGGTCTAAATGGGTTAATATCCTTAGACCTTTTGAACCCTTCACACTACTAGAGGATAATCTCGCCCAATATTCACTCCTGATCTAGGGTCGGTCTGTCTGTCTGTCAGCCAGTCTGTCTACCTGTCCTGGAGGTTTCTGGAGTCGTCTGTTGTTCTGGAGTTTAACTTCTTCTTCTTCTCTTTCTTCTTCTTACTCAACAGTTCATCCTGTTACACACACACACACACACACACACACACACACACACACACACACACACACACACACACACACACACAGTCAGTGTGAAATTTCGATTTCGATTCTCAATTCAAAACCAATACTTTGACAATCCTCTGAAAATGTAAATCATTCAATGTTCAATATCACTTTAAAAAAACTAGCCATGTTTTGAATGTGGAATATAAGTTGCAACTTGCTACCTTGAAAAAAGGAGATACAAAGTTCAATAAGGTCAGACTACAGACATCCCTTAAATTTAGAATCTGGCCACGGGTAAGCAGAACAGTGGACATCGTTGCTCTTGTCTTTATGTTTTTTGTTTTTAGGTCATTTGTTATTCTTTGTGTTATAATGTGTGTCGCATGCAAGGCTGCTGTCACAAGACACATTTCAGTGAAAGCCGACAATAAAGTAGTATTGTGTCATTATTGTGTTATTACCTGCTGATCCTTTATGACTGATGTAAAATCAGTTAGCTTGCAGTAGGGACAATAGTCCCTCTAGCCTATAGATACATGTCTGTGAGGAAGCAGCCAATCGGGTGCACGCTATCCACCCGGGGTATGGGATGTACACAATAAACACTCCCGTCTGATATCAACTGCAAACACACAACTATTGCATCCTAGTTAGCATGTATAACAGATTTTCTAGTGACAACACTGTCTTGTCAAAATAAGTCTTGTTGTCATTAAAGGAGATTAATAACGACTGCAACAACATGTCTCTTCGTCAACAAGCAACACTGACAGTGAACGAGTGAGTGACAGAGAGAAGACAGAAAGAGAGAGAGAGATGCAGGTAGACATACAGTAAGTGTGTCCTAACACTTGCTTTTAATGAGGACAGAGACGGATTCCTGCTAGAGTTCTCAAATTCTGCCCGACCCTACGTTTTCGGCCAAAATCTATGCTAATTAGTCGGGCCGGGCCGAGCCTTTGGTTCCGTGAAGAAAAAAAATCTATTACCGGCAAAAAAGAAATGCCCCTAGCTGCCTAACGGTAAGGCAAACGGAAATGGCAGTGGATGTGTTGGATGCACCTCTAAGTGAACTTTACTGTTGGAAGTGGAAGTTTGTCACTGTCCAACCTTCCTAGCGGTGACAATGGCCAAGACTCAATCGAAAATCTGCGAAAGTTGCCATTTTCAAGATGTTTTGGCCATTATCTCTGGAACGGAAGGTCCAATCTGCTCAGTTCAAAGCTTGTTGGATGCGTGACTTTGAGGATGACATCTTTTCGGGGTTTTCGGGCCTAAAAGTATGGTAATTGTTCGGGCCGGGCAGAGCCTCGGGCCGGCCCAGTAGGACCCAGTTAGGGCCCTACTGGGCAGTGCGGATGTCACTCACCAGTTGTTTCTCCAGGTAAATGGACCAGATGACGGCGTAGTGTCCCACAGTGAGGATGAGGAAGAGCAGGAAGCCCAGCTCAGCGTTGCTCATCTTCCTCACTCTGCGGTAGTAAAACATTGGCTGCCTCCAGTCTGGAAGGCCATTCACCAGGATGTCGTCATACCTACACACACAAACACACACACTGTTGAACAAGGCCTGAACACCGCATGTCACCAGGCTGTCCAAGTGTTCCACACTGGAACACTTTATTTTGACAGCCTGTTTTTCCTTATATTTGGATTATAGCCCTCCATGTGGATTGTTCCCTGGTCAATGAGAACTACTTTTCCTTTGTGGATCTACCATGTTGCTGTTTATATGCTGTTCTGCATAGTAGTGTATATATGTCTGTCATTTAATGTCACTATGAATTGAGTACAAAGGACCCCAATGGAAATAAGCCAAAGGCTTTCTTCAGTGTCTTGGGTTTTTTAATTCCTATTAGCTGACCTTGTATTGAACTGTGCTTTTTTTCTGCAAACTTCTAATAAAGTATTCAATCAATCTATCATGTCCAACCTCATGCACACACCTTCTGCTTATAATGCTGTGCGTACTGTTATTACATGGCTTGGTTGAACGCTTGATTCTGATTGGTCAATCGCTGAATTCAGCGGTGTGTCATTTCTGGATAATGACCACTGAGCTCAATAGCAGGTCGCTGTCTAATCAAAGGCTCAGAGCACCTGCTGCGCTGCTTGATTTCATGCTGTATCCGACATGACAGACATGTAAACAAACGCAGAATGTCATTTACAGCTAAACGCTGCTCTCGAGAATGTTCTTGAGAACATTTCAGATGAGAAATAGATAATGCAGTAACTGAAAATTGATTCTATTTGCTCGACACTTCCTTGTTTTCCGAGCCGACCGTGTCTGCCCAACGCAACACAGATGGAATACTTTCATTACCGTAAGCAAGGAAATACTGCGTTTTGTTGTTACTTTTGGGTCAATTTGTTAATTTATTTATTAAGTAGCCGTGTAATAAGCAGGATAATATACCCCATACCGGCCGTTGTTCATAAATAACCCCCTTCAGGATGATTAAACACCTCGGCTTTTGCCTCTGTGTTTAATCATCCTGTCAGGGCGGTTATCGGGAGTTATCGGGGGCACAACAGAACAGAACCCACCAAACAGAACAGAAGTGTTTCCTACAATCTTTCCATTCGACAACTCACCTCTGTCTCCGTTCTTCATCCTTCAGAACTTCATAGACGGACACCAACTATAAACACATTAATATGTAGTATTATGATTTTTTATTTTATCTGAACCGAAACAGTAGTATTTCTGCACGTTAAGGTTCCATCATCCTACATGCGGTTACAAAAACCGTAGGACAAACATATACGTGTATTTCTTTCATTATGTTGCATTAAACGTAACTCACAACGAGCACCCGCTTATTGTAAAGTTACACAATACATGCAGTGACGGTAGTCAGTCATTCAAGTAATTTTTTAGCCCGTTGTTTTGGAAAATGTTTATAACATTTTGAAAATGATATAAAATTGGCCCCAAACAGTGCAGTCCCCAGGGTTAATCATAATGAGTTTAATTGTAAACAGGTGCTGACGAGGGTTAAAACCACTAAAGCCCTCAAGACTTAGTAAACTGGACCGGAGTTGGCTCTGTTAGTACTTTTGACCGTTTTTTAATGTCTACATGTAGATCTGCAATTTTTGGCTAATGTTCCCCTAGAATATTGATGCCTGGGTTCAAATAGGTTAAGTGATGTTAATATTGACGGTGATGCAGCTTGAACAACTGGTCCCCAAGCCTGCAGGCTGCCAACAGTCTGGAGACTGAACTGAACATATTTACACTGCACTTATCTACATTAAAACCACTTAAAACACTATATATATATACTTAGTCGACCCGGGGTCCTCCAGGGCTCTGTACTAGGTATTCGTAGTGCTTGCATGTGCATGGTGAAAGCTACATGACAAAACATGAAAAACACAGCGTCAGGTGTGAACGATACATTTGTGTGACGTTGTTCAAATCTCTCTTGGCCAATCTACAAGGTCGTAGATCGGCTATCTTTGCCAAATCTTGCGTCTGGCAAAAAGTCTGTGAAGATTACCTTTTTCGCAACATTGTATCCAAAAAAAATAAAAGGTACCTACCTACAGACGTTTGCAAAATAGTCGGAAGGGAAAATGTAAGCGACGGGGTGGTGCGTTTAAATCGCTTATTTAGTCAGCCTGTGCCATGTTTTCCCATAATAGCCGAATCGGGAGCAGAACTAAACACCTGCCGTCGGGAGGGCCCATCCGGGTTGAATAGGAAAACATGGTGACTAAATGGGCTGATTTAAACGGTTGTTTCAACCCCGTCGTTTAAATGTTACTTTCACTGACTTTTGCGGGACACAACCTTTGCTGGGACCCTAAGAAGCGGGGAGTGAGGCTGCAAAGTCTGATTTTCAAGCATCATGTGAACACACAGCGCACAAAGAAATACATGCTTTGATGGACATTACGGTCTATCTTTGATTCTGATACTCTGAAAGGCCAAGAAAACCAATTAACCCGTTCCAATCCGGGACGCATCTGTGTCACTTGAGATTTCTTTGGCTATTCAAAAATAGCAGATATACAAGCTCATAGTGCGGTACCGAGCTTGTAGATCTCCTATTTTTGAAAAAAAAATAGCTCAAATCTTTGCTTTTCTCAAAATATTTTTGAGATGGGGGTGGGGGTCCACGGCCAAATATATACATGTTTTTAAAAAAAATGGATTTAGAAGACATTTGTAGAATCCCCAGAAGCAAATATTTGAGTTACAAATGTTCGCTTTAAAAAATATGCATTCAAAGATTTGCAAAAATGTATAATTTTATCATAAAAAAAAAAAAAGCAGATATACAAGCTCATAGTGCAGCACTTGGTGCCCCACAATTTTTTTAATAGCCTAAGAAATCAAAAAATGACACGGATGTGTTCCCGGTCTTAATGGGTTAACCCATTTAGACCTATACGTTGTTATACCTTTCAAACTGGGAACGCCTCCGTGTCATTTTAGAGGCAGCGGGTCACTTCATGCCGTGCTGTGAGCTTGTACATCTGCTATTCATGAACATTTGATAAGTGTGAGAACTACCAAATCCGCCTCAGGTCTAAACGGGTTAATGCTGTCATGGTAACTCGCTGTGGCGGTAACTTGTCGTCGACGTTGTATCACCACGGCAAGTGGCGTCACGGTGATGTGCAGTCATCATGGTTACCTGTCTGAACTGCGTCTCGGCGTTCTCCTCATCTTTGTTCTTGTCAGGATGCAGGGTGAGAGTCAACCGCCTGTACGCCTTCTTGATGTCTGTGGAGGACGCATCCTACATATACACACACACACACACACACACACACACACACACACAGTTATATCCACATAACTCTCCACATAGAGAGAGAGAGAGAGAGGAGAAATAAGGAGAGTTTTTCATTGCCATGTCGCACAAATGCTTGCTCAGGGTGGAACAATGCAGGGACTATGCTCTGAGACAAACTTTAAAGTGTCTTGAGACAACTTGTTATGATTTGGCACCATAATAAAATTGAACTTGTGCCGTTACTTTAAGTTAAAGTGATGCTATTCTGATACCGTTCCTTTTTCTCGTCCTGTATCTGCACCGTTTCTTTTTTTTATATATCCGTTTATTGGGTCTTTAAGATTTAGTTTTTCCTTCTAAAAAATAAAAGCCCCTTACAGTGACATCACAAACATTCATATTGCGTGGCTATAAAAAAACAGATGCTACCAATGACAACACTATATGAACTATATGTCACTGACTGACTGCCTTCTGTTAATAAGAGACCAGACCACACACCACTAGCCTGTGTGTGTGCGCACACACACACACACACACACACACACACACACACACACACACACACACACAAAGCTAGTTGCATTGTGGTGGATGTGAGGGCAGCAGCTGCTACATTATCTAACACGCTGACATGAAACGTTGAGTTACACAAATTATGAATTAATACATGATTAAGTAATAAAATGCACCTGGGGGGCCGTTTAGGAACTGATAGAATTTGTGTGGAATCTCTTATTCATGATAAAAGTCATAAGGCAATACATTATAAAGTAATAGCAGTGGTGTAAGGAACTAAGGACATTCACTCAAGTACTGTACTTAAGTACAATTTTGAGGTATTTTTTACTTTACTGAAGTATTTCCAATTTTCAATACTTTTACTTCTACTCCACTACATCTCAGAGGCAAATATTGTACTTTTACTCCACTACAATGATTTGAAAACTTTAGTTACTAGTTACTTTGATTAAAAAACATACATTAACCACTTCAGCCCTATTTACATTTTGGCCATTTGATAAATAATGAGTACTTTCTACTTCTGGTAGCCTACTTTAAGCACATTTTGATACCAAAATCCACTGCTTATTCATCATAAAAGTCATTCAGAAATCCATTATAAAGTAATAGAGTATTATTAGACCTGAGGATTGGAGAGGGTAGAAATTCTGAGGGAACTCCTCCACCACCAGGTCAATGATACTTTTACTTGAGTAAAAAAAATGTGAATACTTTCTCCACCACTGATTATTCATTACAAAAGTCATAGAGTAATCCATGATAAGTAATAAGAGTAGTATTAGACCTGAGGAACGGAGAGGAACTGGTAGAAATTCTGAGGGAACTCCTCCACCAGGTCAAACAGCTCCATGTCGTACTGTTCCCAGCACGCAGCGCGGGGCGGGAACGCCGCCAGCAGCAGCACGCAGCACAGCAACATGACGCAGCATTCAGTAACAAATATCAACACTTAGTTAAAGATCATATTAATGAGGATTTACTGGAACAAACACTATGGAGCTGAAACTCAACTGATGATGCTCTCTGCCAGCTCAGCGGCACTCTGACGTCACGTCCTGTACCAGTGTTGCCAGGTTTTGGCCCTTAACCTCGCTTCACCAGGTTTTCTTTCAGCAGCTGCGGGAAGCCCTGGTTTCTATTAAGAATCAACCAGTGTGGTCCGGTTCAAAGCCCGCCTACTGTATCCGTTATTTGCACGGATGACATAAACGTTTCCGTATCCGGTATAGACCCCGGCCGGATCAGCAACCTGGAAAGCAACTTGATCCCTGTCTAGGTTTGGCGAGAGAAATAAGCAACCACGTCATGAAAACAAGCCAAACGAAGAAACTATTTTATAAGAAATACTATAAGAGAAGAATAAATACAAATACTATGATAATAAAAAAATACTGTAAGAAACAATTGTAAGAAACAAACGAACGCACTCATAGGCCACATGAGCAATCACGTTGGCTATTTAAAAAAAATATTTGGGTGGATTTTTTTTTAATATTTTTGAAACATTGTAACCACACAAATCTGGTGGGGGTCCCTGGCCATTATTTTCAGATGGGGGTCTGCAGACAAATACATATTAATTTTGGGCCGTCCTTGACATGAAAATGTTTGAGAATCACTGCTCTAAAACAACATTAGGAGACAATCCCAAATAAGTAACTACACTTTAGAATCAAGGCCAAAAAAATGCAACTACCAACTATAAATGTACAAGCAACTTTACAGAAAAACAACCCCACAGTCGCTTATAATAAGCGGACATGGCAACGCTGGTCCGCTAGTGGAAGAGTTTTATTTTTCACAATAGAAGTCGGTGTGGTTGAGCTCGTTTTGTACCACAGCGCCACCCGGTGGAGATGTTGCCAAAACGTAGTTCATTATTCCTAGTAATTAGTTGTAGGAGTAGTAATAGTAATATTTAGATGATGATAATATCAATGATAATAACAATCATAATAATAATAATAATAATAATAATAATAATAATAATAATAATAATAATAATAATAATAATAATAATAAGGGTAATAATAATAATAATAAGTGAGCTTGTAGATCGAAATGACGTTGTACAAAATAGGGCTTGGTTAATGGATAATTATCACATGTCACTAAAGTTGTCAAATAATCGTAGAGGAGCAAAAAGTATACTTGCCTCTGTCTGTATCAAAAACGTATCCTACGTACTCAAGTAAAAGGCAGGTTTTGGTCATTTCAAATAAATTCTAATTAATACAATCAAACAAAACAATTACATCACCAAACCTGCCTACCGATGATGTCACTGGTAGGCAGGTTGCTTTGAACCGTCCACAGCCCTCAGAAAAGAGTCAGAAATTGTGGCATCTTATAATGAGCATTAGTGAGGACCAATTATATGAAGATATGTTCAGTGGTGTAAAGTAACTAAGTATATGTAATCAAGTACTGTACTTAAGATTTAAAGGAATTTTTACTTTACAGGAGTGTTTCCAATTGTCGATACTTTTGCTTCTACTCCACTACATCTCAGAGGCAAATATTAAACTTTTACTGCACTGCGATTATTAGAAAACTTTAGTTACTAGTTATTTTGTAAAATGTTGATTACCACACTTTTACGTGTAACCGAGTATTTCTACATTGCAAGTAAACAATGAGAGTACTTTTCCCACCACTGGATATGTTGAAAATGGATGAAGTGGTCCTACAGTGGCCTACAGTTATTGACTTTCAGCTGTAGTATTAATGTTGTCCACATGAGGGCGACACAGACCGTTGAATAAAAACAGATGAACGGAGTCTCAGGTCTTTGAATCCATGGATTTAGATGAATGTTGTGTTTTTGTCCCATTCTATTTGTTTTGTTTGTCGTTCATAGGACTTTATAGGACAAATAAACAAACAGTGCCAATCACTGTTTACTGTACATATATTTATTTCTGATTACAATTCGTTTAATATGAAGTTTTTTTTGCATAGCATTGTATATTGTCTGTCATTAAATGTTCCGATGAATTGAATGCACAGGACCCCAATGGAAACAAGCCATAGTGCTTTCTTGGGGGTTTCTTGTGCTATTGCTACTTTACTACTTTTACTTAAGTAAAAAATATATATAAAATATATAAAAGAGTACTTCTTCCACCAGCAGTGGTGGAAAAAGTACTCAGATATTTTACTTAAGTAAAAGTATCAATACTGCAATATAGAAATACTCTACGTTACAAGTAAAAGTCCGGAATTCAAAATTGACTTGAGTACAATTACAAAAGTATTGGTATCAAAATGTACCAAAAGTACCAAAAGTAAAAGTACTAAAATGTTTGAAAATAGCAGATCTACAAGCTCACAACGTGTTGCGATGCGATGTGAGCTTGTAGATCTGCTATTTTCAAATAGTCTAGGTATAAAATAGGGCTAAAGTGGTTAATGTGTATTTTATAATATAATAATTGATAATTGCAAAGTAACTAGTAACTAACGTTTTCAAATAATTGTAGTGGAGTTAAAGGACAATATTTGCCTCTGAGATGTAGTGGAGTAGAAGTAAAAAATTGGAAATACTCCAGTAAAGTTTAAAAAAAATACCTCAAAATTGTACTCAAGACAAGTACAGTACTTATACATGTACTTAGTTATTTACTTTACACCAGCTGGTTATTCGTAGCTCTGGTTTATGCATAGAGTTATAATAATATATCTAGAGGGCGGACGGCCCCGTCCACAACTATTCATTTCAATGAAAGTTCCTCACTCGCACATGAAAGCACCCGATAGAACCTCTACTTCCTGGATTGGCTCCAATATCGGAGCCAATAGAGCAGGCGCACTAGTGTTTCAGACGATACAAGCATGCGCAGTAGCGTCCCAAATGTGGAATTCCTGCCATACCAGACTTGGCCACTAGGTTTCAGGATTCAATCATTCTCCGCTGTTCTGGGGGCTTGAAACATTTATTTTGAAAGCAATGTGACCCGGATGTTGTTCACACACCTATGCTGCTAGTTAGCCTCTCGGCTAACGGAGTGTGTAAAAACTTTAACCATGTCAATTAACATGGCAAACACCTGTTTACACTTGAAGTCACGGCATTTCAAGGATTAAAAAGTTCAAAAATGACGTCACAGATTGCTCCTGAACGAGAACACACCACACTGTGTGAGGTGAGGAAAAAAATAGAATAAATAAATACATGATATCAAATATTCAAATACGTGATAATATTTACATATTATGCATCATTATGATTTGACTGTAAATAAAGTGCTGATGCATAACAGCTGTGCTGGTAGGCGGTGCTACTAGTGAAGGCAGCTGGACAAAATACTTAACTACTACTCCATTACTTTATAATGGATTACTTTATGACTTTTATAATGAATAAGCACTAAGCAGTGGTGGAAGAAGTTCTCACATTTCTTTGCTTCAGTAAAAGTATCAATACTGCAATGCAGAAATACTGTTACAAGTAAAAGTCCAGAATTCAAAATTTACTTGAGTAAAAGTGCAAAAGTATGGTATCAAAATGTACCTAAAGTGCCAAAGGTAGAAGTACTCATTATGCAGAATGTCCCATTTCAAGTTTTCAAATGTTCACAATGTGTTGCATCGCAACTCATTGTGAGCTTGTAGATCTGCTATTTTCAAATGGCTGAAATATATACTGTATATATGGCAAGTGGTTAATGTGTTTTCTAATAACAGTAAAAAAAAACACTTTGGACATGGCTGTCTCAAGCATTCCGTTTAATTTCAAGCCTGTCCTGTTTGTCCCTAAACTTTGAGTTTGTATTTATTCACAACAGTTTGCATCTTATCCTCCTCTCCTCTCCTCTCCTCTCCTCTCCTAACCTCTCCTCTCTCTCTCTCTCTCTCTCTCTCTCTCTCTCTCTCAGTGTGGTTACAGTTTTCCAGATGAGACTCTATCAGACATCAACCGTGTCCGCTCCATCTACAGGGACCTGCGTATGTACACCCAATTTTACTGTAAGTTTGTCAGTTACATTTCAAATTTTAAATATAACAAACAATGAATGCCAATAAAAGTGCATCAAATAAACCAGGGGTCTTCAACGTCTATCAGGCCAAGGAGGACCCCTAAGCTGAGAGAGAGATGAAGCAGGGACCCCCACTACATATTGGATTCATGTCAAATTTGTATTTTCAGACAATTAACGAGCCAATCTACAAGCCGATATTAATAGCTGATCTACAAGCTCACAACGTGTCGTAGATCGGCTATTTACAGATTCCCCCCAGAATACGGATGCGAGGGTTCAAGTGGTTAATGTAAAAATAACACAAACTAGAAAAAGTGCTCCTCGGAGCACATGTCTCCGCCAGATCAGGTATGTTATTGTGGCCTCCTGGTGGTGCTATAATAGGCCAATGTGAAAAGGGTGCCATTTCTTCTTCGACCTTTTACGGCAATCGGACACTGCATGCAGGATTTGAGGCATTTTGTTCCAAAAATGTGTTTTGCTAAATTAGACCTGCTGGTGGCGCTATAGCATTTCCTCCTCGGCCTAGTGGGAATGTGTGTGCAAAATGCCACGGAAATTGCACGCTGCATTCATGATTTGAGGCATTTTGTTCAAAACGGACCTGTCCTGCAAACTTTGGAAGCCAATGTTAGCCAATTAGGATGAAATATGAAAAATCAGACAGATCTGTGTTGATCACATGACTATAGAGATACTCTGTACCGATTGGCGTGATTTTTGGACAGAATCTGTAGGAGTAATATAATTTTTTTTTTTGCACAAATCAGCCTCCTGGTGGCGTTCTAAAAGGCAGATGTGAAAAATGCAGGGCAGATGTTTTTCCTTGGCCTCTAGGGAGTGTGCGTGCAAAGTTTCACGCAGATCGGTGCAGTTATAGGTAAAAACGCAAAACGGACAGTTATAGCGCCACCATGAGGCTTATTTGAAAATGATCAAGTAGCATTTCTTCCTCGGCCTAGTAGGAATGTGCGTGCAAAATTTCACGGAAATTCCATGCTGCGTTCATGATTTGAGGCATTTTGTTCAAAACGAACCAATCCTGCAAACTTTGGAAGCCAATCTTGGGCAATCAGGATGGAATATGGGAAATCGGACAGATCTGTGTTGATCACATGACTATAGAGATAATATATATCTGTAGGAGTGATATAAAAATAAATGTTTTGCCGACCTCCTGGTGGCGCTATAACAGGCCAATCTGAAAAATTCGGACGGACGGACGGACGGCCAGGGTGCAAAACATACTCTCGCCATGCCTTTCGGCCTGGCGGAGACAATAAAGTCCCCATCACACAAAGATTTGGCGGCCAGCCTGCAGTATCTCTGAGGACCCCCTAGTTGAAGACCCCTGATCTAAACCATTGTGTGGTTTCAGTTTGATAAAGTAAAGTATTGTCTATTGTGGTTCCAGGTTTTCCTAACAAGGAGAAGAAGAAGCTGGTCTATTTGGCTGGAACGATTCCAGTCAGCTATGATGGTGAGAACCTTCAAAATAAGAGTTCTTACAGAACGAATGAATGTGCCATCAAACCTAAAATATAATTGGCATTATATGGGTAATATTAGAAGGCTATAATAATGTTATTATTGTTGTCTTATAATGTAAAAATGTTATTGGTGTTTTATAATATTATAATAATGTTACTAATATTACAGGAGGTGATTATAATATTCCAGTGTGTATATTATAGTATTATTTTAATAATGTTGTTATTTTAGGAGGTGATTATAATATTTCCAGTGGCTATACTATATCGTCTGTCCAAAACTGTTACTTTTAAGGATTCAAATAAAAAAATTGCAACATTTCGAGCTTGTAGATCTGCTACTTTTGATACTTTTGTGTGTCTTACTAAATAAAGTACATAAAAAACCCCCGCTGTAGTATGATAAAAGTTGGGCATTCATTTACCAAAAAAACACAACATTTTGTAATATGGAGATAAGAGGTTTCTGCCCGACAGCGACAATGTTATTTTGTAATGTTTCAGGAGGTGACTATAATATTCCAGTCTGCATGTGGATCCACGAGACTCATCCTGTGAATCGGCCCAGGTGTTACGTCTGTCCCTCGGTAACCATGGTGATCAACCCCAGCTGTCCCTGTGTGGACAGCAGTGGACACGTCAAGCTGCCAGGCCTGTCCAACTGGACCGGAGTGAGTCTGCGAGTGTGTGTGTGTGTGTGTGTGTGTGTGTGTGTGTGTGTGTGTGTGTGTGTGTGTGTGTGTGTGTGTGTGTGTGTGTGTGTGTGTGTGTGTGTGTGTGTGTGTGTGTGTGTGTGTGTGTGTGTGTGTGTGTGTGTGTGTGTGTGTGTGTGTGTGTGTGTGTGTGTCTGTTTCAATGCTAATTCACAATACACTCTATGCACAGCAGCCATATTGGAAAGAAATTTGGCCTCTTCCTTACTTCCTTCGCAGGTGTTACCAGTTATACTAATTACTGTAAGGGTCTCATCTGTTCCATTTCGTGTAGCACAGTGGTTATCAAACATTTGAATTTCAAGGACCCCATCACTCTGAGAGTGTACAAAGAGCATTTGTACACTCTCAGAGTTACACACTCGTAAGGGTCCATTTGGAACCCCCTCAAGGAACCATGAGGGTCCCCGGACCACACTTTGAGACCCACTGGTGTTGCAGTTTCCAGTGAGCCAACATGCACAAAATCAGCACTCCATTTTCCTATTTTACCAATAGGAAATCATATGATAAGGCCTTTTCTCCATTATATACATGATCATATTGTGTACAGCAGTGTTTCTAAAACGTTTTCATGTCAAGGACCCCTAAATTAATTTGTATTTGGCATCAGACCCCCCATCTAAAAATACGTTGTGCCACAGGGAGCATGGGTTGTTTTTCAAGAGTTTTAGAAAATAGTTGTGAGCTTGTAAACCGTCTATTTTCAAATAGCCAATATATATACTGTAGGGTTAAAGTGGTTAAACTGATTATGATATCAACTAATGTTGCTGGTGCCCCCTGGAACCCTCTCAAGGACGCCACTTTGAGAACTACTGGTAGACAGAGTGTGTTACAGATGCCAGAACAGCTCTCTGTATAAGGTACATTCTAATGCCAGCCTTACATCAAAGCTCACAACACGTGTTGTGTGCTTGTAGATCAGCTATTCTCGCTGAATGTTGGATTCTAGGATTCAAGTGGTTTAGTGTGTGTGTGTGTGTGTGTGTGTGTGTGTGTGTGTGTGTGTGTGTGTGTGTGTGTGTGTGTGTGTGTGTGTGTGTGTGTGTGTGTGTGTGTGTGTGTGTGTGTGTGTGTGTGTGTGTGTGTGTGTGTGTGTGTGTGTGTGTGTGTGTGTGTGTGTGTGTGTCAGGGTGCGTCCAGTCTCACTCTGCTGCTCACCGAAATGAGGCTGGCGTTCCAGAAAGACACGCCTCTTTACGCCACGCCCCTCACCTCGCACCAAACCCCGCCTTCTCCTGGCCACCGAGTGCGTGCAGAACAGTCCGACCAGCAAGGCGTTCCCACTGAGGCCAGGTGAGCGGAAACGTTAGTCACTTAAAAATATCATGCTGTATTCTAATGTAAACATTACATTTACTGTATATATTCTACTGTAAACTAGGGCATTAACTTGGTTGATTGATTTATGGGATTAAAGTATTATTATTATTATTTTATTCAGATTTATTTTTAGCCCTTTTTTTCTCCCCAATTTAGTCGTTATGCCAATTAATTCCTCCCCACAAACATTTCTGTGTTGTCACTGCTGTTGTATCCTACTGGCTCACCTGCCAGTGAGGATCCCCCACCGGGAGGACGTAGAGCCTTCGTCCTACTCATCCCGCCCCAACACTCCCTGCTGATAGGTGCCGCCCCACCCCCCCCCCCAGCCCGTAGGAGTACGTGACAAATATCACCGTCCTCGCCCGGCTTCCCTCCCCCTAACACGGGCAAATTGTGTTTGTATAGACGCTCGACAAAGCCGAATGCACCACGGTGGATTCGAACCCCCAGTCTCCGTGGTGGCAGGCAGGAACTTTAGCCCTTTACACCTGATGCATTAAAATGTTCAATCTATTTGAATCAACTTCTCATGTCAGGCGTGGCTCTCTAGATCTCAGGCATATTAAAAATACATCCACGCAAGCTGAAGGCCAAAGCTGACTATTTTAACGAGCATTTCTACCTAACCCACTAATCCTCATCAAAAGATGGCACCATTTCTGTCTACTCACTCTGTGTTAGAGCCCTGGCCTGCACAGGCCCAAAACTCTGGCCCCAACCCGGACAAGGGTTTGCAAGTTTTTTAGCCCGAGCCCGACACCAAATTAATTTCATCTCTCCGACGTGCACTTTCTCTGACGCGCACAGCGTGCAACTGATGCGTGTTCACTCACACTGTCTGATACTGTACATGCAAACACAGACAGAACACACACGTCACATACAGTACGTTACTAAGAGATGTGAACTTGTTGTAGTTTTATTAAACAATAACATAACCTAGTTCAAGTTCCACCAACAAATGACTCACACATTTAATAGGCTACCAAGTCCCGTCCGTCTGTCCATTACAGAGAGTCATGTTAGTGTGATGTGATGTTAGTGTGATTGATTGATTGATTGATGTACTTTATTTAGTAAGACATGAGAACATCAGTACATGGAAGTACAAATTCACAATACAAGGTCTACTAAACTGGGAGTCTCATTAAGCACTGAGCTTGTTTAAGATGAGATCCTCATGCACACAAATCATGATGACATATAAGAGACAGACAGATATACACACTACTATACAGAACGTCATACAATCAGCTTACAGGTTACTGGTATGAAGAGTGGAAAATATGTACAAGAGAAGGAAAAAAAAGGGGGTGGGGGGTGGGTAGGTTAAGACTTAGACAGGGGCCATTTTCGAATTGCAGCCTCCTGAAGGTGTATCTTTAGGGCAGTTTTGAATGTGATGTTACACTCTGTCAGTTTTTATGTGATGTTAGTGTGATTTTAGTGTGATGTCTATTCAATCAGAGACACAGAGTACAGGTCTGTGTCTCAGAGTGAGTACACTGAAATGGTGCCATCTTATGATGAGTATTAGTGAGGACCAATTATATGAAGTTACATTGAAAGTGAGTGAAGTGGTAAGTACAGTACTCAAGTAAATATACTTAGTTACCGTCCACCACTGCCCTACTAGCTCACTGCCCCCCCCCCCCCCCGTTGCAGGTGTTCTGGGAGCGTGAGGTTCAGTTTTGAGCTGCTTAGTTTGAACCCCAAAAAAACAGCAGGGTCCGACGGGTCGGATCCTTTCTTTTTTTAAACCCCCCCCCCATCATTTTGGCTCCCATTACAGATATTTTTAACCTGTCTCTTCGGACAGCTGGCATTCCACACGCTTGAAAATGTGTTGTTGTGCACCCAACTCTTTTTAAGGGAGGAGGTTTTACATTTGGATTCGATCGTGTGCAGTCTGTGCACTTTAACTGTGTTTTGTAAATGTAAATAGTTTTCATTGTTTTACCCTGATTGTTTTTTCTTTTAGCCCCCTTTGCCCTGTCCCTGAATCTAAACGTGTGATTAATCTGATTAAAATGTTTAAATATAAGCCCTGCTGTAAACATGAGACCTACAGTAAACATTAAATGTATACATCACTGTAAACTTTAAACCTATATAGGCTACTATATTCTACTGTAAACACTGATTATATATTATATATATATATATATATATATATATATATATTGTGCGTGCTGTGTCCAGCAAGGGGTATATTTCCTGAGTGCAGCGTATGTTTTGAATAGATTTCAATGGGAGTGTCAGATTGTTACGCTATGCTAGAAACACCAGCAGTATACAAGGCACTGAGCGTCTATTCTATTCTTTTTTGGAAGTGTTTTTAGTAGAGTGCCTTTCATTTTCAGCTTGGTGTAAACACAGCCTGAAGCCCAATTCATACTTTTCCGCACGGCGGTGGCACACGCCGAAAATAGCCAACCTACAACCTTGTGGGGTTGAAAGGTCACCTATTTTCTGTGTGCAACACCGTCATCCGACAAAGCAGTGTTGATTTTGTCGACTAACACTATGACGAAAAATGTTCGTCGACTACCTTTTATCACTGATGGAAACTAAATAAAAACTAAGTTACGATGACTAAAACTAAGACTAAATATGTTGACAATTTCGTCAACAAATAAATACTCCAGATCCAGTAGAACTAAAAGTCATTTTGTGTTTGGTTGCTCAGGTGTTGCATGCTGAAAATAGCCGATCTAATGCAACGCGTTGTGAGCTTGTAGATCGGCTATTTTCAGCATGCAACCAAGTGTAAAACCAGCCATTACGACGCCATCAAGGCACCGCCAAAATACATTTTAGTCGACTAAATCAATTGTAGATTCTTATGATATTTAGTCAACTAAAACTAGACTAAAACTAAAACATTTCAGATGTACTAAAATATGACAAACTAAATCAAAATTTGCTGTCAAAATCAACACTGCGACAAAGTATGAATAGGCTTTACAGTTTATAGACTGTAACCTTTGAATGACTCCTCAGTCCTCATCACCTGACTTCATCACCATCATCATCATCATTATTATCATCATCATCCTCCTCTCTGAAGACCAGGCGCTCGTCCCAGCCAAATGTGGAGAGAGGTGAGTTACTGACCAGTACAACCACAGTCTAATGCTGTTGCACTGGGAGCTGACCAGTACAACCACAGTCTAATGCTGTTGCACTGGGAGCTGACCAGTACAACCACAGTCTAATGCTGTTGCACTGGGAGCTGACCAGTACAACCACAGTCCTATGCTGTTATACTGGGAGCTGACCAGTACAACCACAGTCCTATGCTGTTGTACTGGGAGCTGACCAGTACAACCACAGTCTAATACTGTTGCACTGGGAGTTGACCAGTACAACCACGGTCTAATACTGTTGTACTGGGAGCTGACCAGTACAACCACAGTCTAATGCTGTTGCACTGGGAGCTGACCAGTACAACCACAGTCCTATGCTGTTATACTGGGAGCTGACCAGTACAACCACAGTCCTATGCTGTTGTACTGGGAGCTGACCAGTACAACCACGGTCTAATACTGTTGCACTGGGAGTTGACCAGTACAACCACAGTCTAATACTGTTGCACTGGGAGTTGACCAGTACAACCACGGTCTAATACTGTTGTACTGGGAGCTGACCAGTACAACCACAGTCTTTTTAAATTGTCTTAAAATTACTAATACTAAGGTGTTAAAAGCATTTGAAATTAGAATTTTTGAAAGTCGATGACAATGTAATTAGAATAATTAGAATCATGGCATTTATCTCGCCTGCAAAGTTGACAGGCTAGCTGCTTCTCATTAACTGATTAAAAACTTGGGAAGTAAACATTTAGGCAAATGTTAAACACTAAAGGTAAAAATGTCTTAAATTAATAAATACAAATGTAAGTAAACTCTACTGACCCCGCCGCCAGGTTCCAGCAGCCAATGGGAGCAGGGCAGAGTGAGGCGATCGTACGCAGAGGAGCTGCGAGGAATCGACTTCAGTTGTACTTCCTCCACCAACCCCTTCAGGCAGTTAGTGTCCACGAACTGCTCAGGTAAAACATGAATACATATTTATATGTACAACAATATAAATATATTATATCGTCGCTGTCGGGCAGGAACCAGCCAACCCCATTTTCAGCTTATTTTTTTTTCATAAATCAACGCTATTGAACACCCTTTACGTCTGTGTAAAAAATATATATATATATATTGAACCAATGAAAAGTATTAAAAGGCGCTTCTGACAAAACCTCCCAACTCCATTGGATACTCAAACTGTCGGTCAAGCCACCCAACTCCACCTCCTCGCCCCTGCGTAGCACACAGACTCAAAGACACAGAGCTACTGCTGCTGCGTAGGTAAGTATACAGAGATTGGCCTACTGGCAGTATCAGATTATATCCTCTTGGACGTATATATCTCATTCAACCAGCGTTTCCCAGGCTGCACCACGGGGAGGTTTCTGTATGTGCAGCCCTAACCACACGTATGTATCTTGGTGTTACACTGGATAGGACACTCTCCTTCAAGAAACACCTGGAGAACACCAAAGCCAAGGTCAACACCCGCAACAACATCCTGCACAAACTAGTGAACTCCAAGTGGGGTGCAGATCCACCAATAATCCGTGCAACTGCCATGGCCCTGTGTTTCTCCACAGCAGAGTATGCCTGCTCAAGCAGGAGCCGATCACGCCATCCCAAACTGGTCGACACAGCCTTGAACGACACCTGCAGCATCATCACGGGATGCGTCAAGACAACGCCTATCCCGTGCCTTTATGCGCTAGCCGGCATCTCTCCCCCGCACATCAGACGACTAGGTATCGCTCAAGATGAACGGAGAACACAGGAGACAGACATCAGACACCCCTTGCATGGCCACGTAGCACCCCCACGCAGGCTCCGATCCAGAGCCAGTTTTGTGCAGACAGTCGTGCCCCTCCAGACAACCAAACAAGCAGCAAGGACCAACATCTGGGAAGATGAATGGCAAAGTAACAACACACCAACGGAAAGCCTCGCTAGTGGCCACGACCTTGGCTGGACAACTTGGAAGTCACTAAATAGACTGCGTGTGGAACAGGGGAGGTGCAAAGCACTGATGAAAGCCTGGAATTACACAGCAGAAGACACGTGCAACTGTGGATCAGAGCAGACAATGTCCCACCTGCTGGAATGTGCCGACGCCCCCCGGTGCAGCCCAGAGGACCTGGCAGAACCTACTCCATCAGCTGTGGCCTGTGCCCGATACTGGCAGAACGACATCTAAGATTGCTATGGACTCGAAGAAGACTGCTGCTGCGGACAGTGCGGAGCGGAAGATAAACAAAGTTTAACGAGGCAGGGGTTTTCCCCCCATGTCTGTTAAAAAGTAATTAAGCAGTGTACCTTTTTATCAAACTAGCACTGACGCTAATGTTATGAAAACAATTCATTCTATTTCTAACATCTATGTAGTGTTTTCTGAGCAGAGCAATGTGACAAGAAATGAGTTCATATAGCATTTGTCTCGCTAGTTCTACTGAAACTGCAACTCCGTGAAACCCTCTTGGCAGAGGTTATTGTTGAAAATAGCCGATCTACAAGCTCACAATGTGTCGCATCTTAAAGTCCTGCTTATTATTGCAGGCCTATAAGCAGTGTCATGAAGCATCAGGGCATTAATTCACGCGTTGTGGTGCATTGTGAGCTTGGAGATCCATTGTCAGCTGTTCTTATCAATGATGGACAAAACTCCTAACTCCACTTGAGCTGTATTTGGTTAAAGTGGTGATAATATAATGACACAAGTTTCTGACAATATATAAAGTCACTATACCAACTTAGATGCGGCAGTCTTGCTTTGTTTTCTTCATTTTCTGAAAATTTGATATTTTGTTTTTTCATTTCCTGAACAATGGACATTTTGGAGTTAGCTGATTTCTGCCCAACAGCAGCGATCTGTAGGATATAGTAGAATATACGAAATAATATATCATTATTATGGCTTTATCTTGATGTAAAGAGGTTGGTGTTGTTCTTAGTGTCGTCAGCAGGTGGTGACACCCTGAGCAGTCTGTTCAGCAGTCTGCAGCTTGACACTGTCAACACAACACAGGGTGAGTACTAATAGCATAGCTACTACTATTTCTATTATTACTATTACTACTACTACACTGTGTAGGCTCTATGCACTGCAGCCATATTGGAAAGAAATTGGGCCTCTTCCTTACTTCCTTCTCTGGTCTTACCAATTATACAAATTAAGGCTCTGTTCCATTTAGTGTAATTGACCCATATTGGTCCATTTGGTTCAATGTGTACACTCTCACAGTAACACACCCATAAAGGGCCATTTGCAACCCCCTCAAGAAACCATGAGGGTCCCTGGACCACACTTTGAGACCCACTGGTGCAGCAGAGTGTTTCCAGTGAGCCAACATGCACAATATCAGCACCCTGACTCTGTTTGACCAGAATGGAACAGAGCTAGGGGTGTGCCGATATATCGTCCCGCGATATATCGCGATACGTTTTCGTGACGATATGTATCGTTTTGGAAAAAAAAAATATCGCTAGTTTTTTTACAATAATAATAATCAGGCATGCAAACAGCCCAGAGGTGAAAAGGGTTACAACATGTTGTTTTTTTTCGGGTCAGGTGTCACACTATTGCCCTATTTGGATTCAAAACGGCTAGTGGAAGCTGAAAAGCTACAAGTTTGCATGTCTGAATAATGCAAAAACAGAAATATTTGTTTGCATTTGCTTTTTTTCTCCCCCATACATTTTCATAATAAAAGTGTGTATCGTATCGAAATCGTATCGAAGTTGTGTGCCCAATATCGTATCGTATCGTTTCGTGAAATTAGTGTATCGGCACACCCCTAAACAGAGCCTTAATTAGTATAAATGGTAACACCTATGAAGGAAGTAAGGAAGAGGCCCAAATTCTTTCCGATACGGCTGCGGTGCATAGAGCCTATTGCACTGTTGTCCATCTAGGTGGATATTTAGACACAGTCGATCTGGACAGAGTAGATCTAGACACAGTAAATAGATCATGCTGCTGACCAGTCCTGTGGTGTTGATTTTAGATCCCGGGTGTCACCAATCAGAAGCCACTAAGAGCACAAAGCCCCACCCCCCACAGCCTATTGGACGGGACAGATGTCAGGTAATGGTGACAGGGATGTCGTCATGGTGACACGGTGTCACTTAAGCTCGGCCAAAGATGCTTAATTTAGGAAGATACGCCATCGCACTATAGGTGCAACATGGTTCACAAAATATGGTCTCCTAAGTGTCTCGTAATCAGATTTTTTTATTGTTATTTTATCATTAAAATCTTGGTGTTTTGCCAATTATTTGGCGGCCCACTTAAAATGGTAAATGGTGCATTTATATAGCACTTTTCTCCAAAGCACTTTACATAGATTGTGCATTACATTCACCCATTCACACACACATTCACACACCGATGGTGGAGGAAGCCATGCAAGGCACCAACCTGCTCATCGGGAGCAATTAGGGGTTTAGCGTCTTGCTCAAGGAGCCACTGCTGCCCCACTTGCAATATAATAATGATAATTGTCTCCTAATCAGATCTCACGAATGTCCTATGATTACTAGATCTTGTGAGAGTGCGTTATTGGGATAGAGAAAGGTTGATAACAAAATTAATAAATGCCACTTCAGTGTCAGAATGCTGGGAGGATTGTGTGGCTTTAGAAGAACGGGTCAAATATTTAGTTTGGTAACCATGGAGCTACAGTAAAGAATGGGTCAGAAGCTGTGTTCACGGTCACTTCTCCCATTGGACAAACCCTAACCCATTGGAATTAATAGACTCATAATAATATTAATATTAATAATGATAATATTAAATAATGGGTCAGAAGCTGTGTTCATTAGAATTAATAAATTGAGACCTACTTCTGGTCTCCTAACAAAGCGACCAACTACACAGTGGTAGGGCTGACCCAAATAACTCGAATATTCGAAGCTTCGTTCGATGGCACATGATTCGAACTTTTTTTTCAAAAATCGAGTAATTGGCCGTTTTTTAAATGTGGTTATTTTTTCTCCAAACATGTACAAATGCAAAATATAAGGTGCTTACCCGCTTGCCCCAAATGTTAACTAGGTGTCCGGAGTATTTGTGCAATGTATTAGTCCATATTTTTGAATAAAGAAGTGTTTTAATCCCGTCTGTGGACGAACGCCATTTTCCCCCCTCGTTTAATTCCTGTTTATGTAATTCCGGCTTTCACCGGACGCGCCCCGTCACTACCGCCCATTGGGAACTTCCGACAGAATCGGTCACAGACGAGATTTAAACACTTCTTAATTGAAAAGTATGGACTAATATATTGCACAAATACTCCGGACACCTAGTTAACATTTGAGGCAAGTGGGTAAGCACCTTATATTTTCCATTTGTACATGTTTGGAGAACTACGGGCTTTACTGGTGACATTCCAGGGCGAACTGGGGGGGTGGTCGCTAAGACTCTCGTAGATACGAAAATAAAAGTCACGACGACTCGATAAAATACATTTACTACGACGTTTGTGACTGACAAATAAATCCTCTCGAATCTCCAATTGACAAACATAGCAAGTGTTCCGCTGCTCATTTTAATGCAAAAGAACCTGAGCATACGTTTATTGTCAATTACTGCTGGTCCTTCCATGTCAACAAATAACTAGATCCTACCTATTACGTGGCGTAAATTAACCCACTTTCTATTTAAAACTCCAGTGTCTTTATTCCATTATTCCTGGGATTTCATCTTTTGGAAACGTTCCACCTTCCATAACTTCACAGTGGTAAATCTGTGCTACTTTAAGTCATACATTAATGAGAGGGGGAACGGAGCACAACATACTTAATTGCACACTGGTGTTGCATGCCGTAAATAGCAAACAACGACACCGACACACAACTAGTATAGCTCATTCGGTGTCGGGTTACATTCAGTGGGTCGTGGAGCAGCATTCTACAGCTGATCTTAATCTAACGGAGCACCGGGCACCTTCGTGGCCGGGGCACCGGGCACCTTCGTGGCCGGGGCACCGGGCACCTTCGTGGCCGGGGCACCGTTTTGACAACGGGGGGTGGGTGACTTCAGCGCAGACCCGGTTCGGGGGGGCTCCGCGTTTCAATGTCGTAGCGCTCCTTTAGCAGCCCTGCTACTAATTTTTTTTATTTATTTTTTTAAACAGTGATTATTCGAAGTTTGATCGTTTTTTGGCCTAAAACTTCGATTTCCAAAATTATAATCGAAGGTCAGCCCTACACAGTGGTGTAAATAACTAAGTACATTTACTCAAGTACTGTACTTAAGTACAATTTTGAGGTATTTTAACTTTACTGGAGTATTTCCAATTTTCAATACTTTTACTTCTACTCCACTACATCTCAGAGGAAAATATTGTACTTTTTTGGGGACTGTACGAGCAAAAAGAGGGACGGGTCAGGATTTAATTCATAAATGTAAGTTTGCTCATCCTGGTGCTTCATTCACTATTTCAGGAATAAATGGCTTTGCACAACAATGTTAACTATAAAGATAACGATGTGGCCATCCACATTGATGAATTGTCTATTCTTATATTCTGTATTATTCTATACCTGCATATTATTATATGCATGTATATTTTCATCCACGGCTGTGGTCCAGCTGTATGAAACGTCATAAGCGGAATTTGCCGTCGCTTTGAAATGATGCTTCTAGTGCATTCCGATCCTGTGAGGCAAACGGGTCGACCACTCGGTCCTTGCAAATAATCCTCTCCTCCTCACAGGGGCGGGGCTTAGGCGCGAGTGGAGGAAGCGAGGAGAGTGAGCGAGTGACCGAGTTTGGGGGATTGGAAGCTTAGCTTTGGGCTCGGCCTGGTGGTGATAAAGTGATCGTTTGACCTGTGACCTCTGACCCCTATAGGCGTGGCTGCCCCCTGCTGGGCTGCCTCCGGACAAGGCGGCCATGTTTATTCACCTGCTCAACCTGAAGAGGCGGAGCTTCAGCCCGGCTGACGTTCTGGAGGCGGTCCAGTCCAGCAAAGACCTCCAATCGGCTGTCAAGTTTCTGTCACATGACTGTCCCATCTGTCAGGAGCAGGTGTCCTTCAGCAAGGTAGGGCTGACTGACTGACTGACTTTTTTATTGATTGAATATGTATGCAGAAGTACAGTTACTTAACACATTGAGTGCCAAAAACGGTCCGGACCGTTTTTGAGAAGCTATGCGTTATGTGTCATAAACGGTCCAGACCGTTTTTTTCCCATTTTTTAAAAATATATTTTTCCCACGTGGGGCACTCTAATGAAACTTTGGGATCATCCAAGAAGTCTCTGAGAAGGAGAGGCCGGATGTGGATCCATGTCAAAAATGCTTCCGGTCGTCGGCTCCAATGTTAACTCCTTGACTAAAAGCTTAATATCTCCGATTTCTTTTTAACGTGGTGGAAATGAGACGTTTTTTTCGGCGATCACTCTGCAATGGAGGATCGCGTTAGAAATATTATTGTTCCAGGCGGTAGTCGGGACCCTCCGCCGTCTCGCACGCAGGCTTTGTTTACATGCGCGTCCTCGTCGGGGCTTCTACAGCACGAAACATATCAGCGTAAGTGGATGGAAGATATGCTGGGACTAGATGTACCCTATTTTAATAAACCTCTGGCACACGATGTGTTAAGAACTGTACTTAAGTACAATTTTAGGTATTTGTTCTTTACTCTGTCTGTCTCTCTGTCTCTCTTTGTCTCTGTGTCTGTCTCTCTCTGCCTGTCTCTCTGTTCTCCCTCTAGATGGTGAAGATGACACACTGCAGTTGTTCCGTGTGTGAGGAGTGTTTTAAGGTTTACTTCTCTACGGCCGTTAAGGAGAAAACCATCACCCAGATGCACTGTCCTCTATGTAGCCAACCTGACCTTACCCACAATGCACTGGAGGATAAGATGGAGTACTACAACCTGCTGGATACACAGGTAATAAACAGGTTTAATCATGTTTATACATGGGATGAACGTTCATTTGAATGCATTTTAAAAGACAAATATGGAAAATGCCCATTCGCAAATAAAATCATGCGCTCTGGGACGTCAACACCGAAATGGCACCGGGCACCACCAAGGGTTTCAGTATGATAGTACAAGCTTTGTATTTTCAGATCTATAATACTAATATTATGTCTTTTCAGATCTATAACGCTTGTATTGGAAATAATGTATATCCAGTCGAGGTGAAAATAGATAAGAAATATGTTTATTTGTCAAATCCAACCGCATCAAAAACAAGCATGTTTCTCCTCAATGTCCTGTCCCCCCATAGCCCAAGAGGGCCTGTACCCTGAGCTCACTCTAGGTGCTCCTCCGACCGTGGTGTTCCCTCCAAGCTCTCTTAAAAGAAGTCCCCCTCATATCTTTTCTCAGTGTCTTTATACCTCTCTCCCAAGTCAGGCCCAGGGGGTCCCATGACCAAGAAACAATAGGTCTGGCATGGCCATTTACATGCTTGATCAAAAGTGTTGATTTAACACGGAGGAATAAACACAAAGGAGGTGTCTTAACACCTGAAAGGACACCCACAACAGTGGGTGTGAGGCGAATGGCAACTTGTGATATGCATACAATCAAGACATTGTAGATCAATATATGACAGTCCAATATTGCCATAACACGCTAGTATTTTGTGTCTTCAGATCCGTCACTATCTGGATGCAGAAGTTCATGAGCTCTACCAGAGGAAGCTCAGAGACCACGCTCTGCACAACATGCCCAACTTCACCTGGTGCTCACATGTACGTGCACGCGCGCACTTACGCATGCACGCATCCAGTATTCCCTTCACGTGTGTTGCGGTGTTAATTAATTACGTGTGTGTGCGCGTGCGTGTGCGTGTGTGTGTGTGTTACAGTGTTCATTCGGTGTGCTCCATGAGGCAGACAGACTCAGGATGGATTGTCCTGTCTGTAAGAAGAGCACCTGTTCACAATGCAGATCTGCTGTAAGCACACACACACACACACACACACACACACACACACACACACACACACACACACACACACACACACACACACACACACACACACACACACACACACACACACACACACACACACACACACACACACACAACATACTGTTTATACACAACACATACACACAATACAATGTAGCGTATACAAAGGACACCTAACTTTGATCAGAGGTGGGGGTGCAAACGTTTAGGTTGGAGGTGTGGATGGTGATTGGGTACAGTTAAGGGGTAAATGTTTTATTCAGTGACACATTGGCCGGGGCAGGGACCTCTTTTTTCCCAGGCAACCTCTCTACCTCCTGAACCACTTCTGCCCCAGGATAAACAGGCAGGGGCTACGACACACACACACACACACACACACACACACACACACACACACACACACACACACACACACACACACACACACACACACACACACACACACACACACACACACACACACACACACACACACACACACACACCTTGTACTGTACTTACAGTAAGTGTGTTATTGTGTTTGCAGTGGGTTCCGCAGCATGAAGGACTGACCTGTGATCAGTTTGATCTGCTTGACAAACCGCAAGAACACAACGGACTGGACCTGGTTCTGAACCGCAACAAGATAGGTAACAGTCTGACCCATAACACTACTGGGCCTGGTTCTGATAGGTAGCATTCTGACCCATAACAAGATAGGTAACATTACACTACTGGACCAGGTTTAGCTCCGGTCCATATATACCAAGGACTATGTATTTTGTCATTGACCAGGTTAACGATCATCTAAAGAAACTGTTATGAAAATAAATATAATTTCACTACTCATCGAAACAAAAGAGGTTTTACGGTGTTAAAGACTTTTCTCTGCGGTGAGAAGCCTCTCAGAACTCACCTTTTACACAAAAGGTGTGTGATATATATGTGTGTGCGTGTGTATTTTCAGTGTGTCCTCGCTGTAGCTTTGTGTTCCTGCTGTTGAGAGGAGGCTGTCTTCACTATCGCTGCAGCCAGTGTCACTTTGACTTCTGTGGAGGATGTGGCCGAGCCTTCACTGTGGGAGCGGTACGTTATTACATCAAAATGTTATTATCACACTTATACCAAAACCATTCACTGTGGGAGCGGTACGTTGGAGTGCATCATCACACCTAAATCAGTTGCATTTTGCCTATAGGCCAAATTGATCAGTGGAGGATGCAGTGATAATTGTACTAAACACCACCTACAGTCAAATGGAGACAACACATGCCTACTGTATGCCAGGATCCTGTTTGTGGACTTTTCCTGGCCTACGGAGGCTGAGACGCATGGATGTTGCCCCTCCCATCCTTAGCAGCTTGTACATCTGCCATAGAGAAAGCCTCCTTACCTTCTCTTTCCTGGCTTGGTACGGGGGGTTCTCACAAACCAACAAGGCTAAGCTGCATCTCTATGACCAGAGGACAGTGAAAAAAGCAGGAAAGATCGTGAGAGACCCAACTCATAACCTCAGCACCTGCTTTCAGGTCCTGCCCTTGGGTAGGAGATATGCTGCCTCTCTGTGAATATCTTCCATGGACATACATACTGTACATGCACACACACATGAAATCATACACAAACACATTATGGGCGTTCCACAAGTATGGAGAGGACATTGCTTTCTTTTAAAGACCCTTTTAAATGTAGAATTTTACCTTTTATAGAATGTAAGTACTTTGCTGGGTGTTTTAATTGGGGGGGGTGCACACAGAAAGACAATCCCTATGTAATTTGTCGGTACAAATACCACCTGCCTCAAAACAATATTGATTTAATTTGATAATGTGCCCATCCCAAGCAACCGTGCTGTTCCAACTCAAGATAAAAACAACACCGCTGCTTTGATTTGATTACTTCAGCTGTGTGTGTGTGTGTGTGTGTGTGTGTGTGTGTGTGTGTGTGTGTGTGTGTGTGTGTGAGTGTGAGTGTGAGTGTGTGAGTGTGAGAGAGAGCGTGCGCGCATAACAGCAGGTCTCAGAATCGGAGGTCTAACATGCGGTGTCACTAACACCGTACCTTCTCCGTGGCCACAAAATACATTAGACTGTAATGCATTTTCTTGCTATAGCCTACCAGGACCTGGATATACATGAAAATAACACAGACCCCCCTCGGCTTCGTTCCTAATGTACGGTGTGTGTGTGAGCACAACGGCTGACGGTGTCGTCTTATTCATGTCCACGCATGCACTGTGTAACTGGAAAAATGGGACGCATTTTGCGTCAGAGCACTAATAAGTATTGCGCAATAAGTATTGCGCAATAATGTACTTTCATACAATTACAAACTTACAAACTATGACATTTGAAAGCATGAAATGTAGTTTATCAGATTTCCCATTGCATGCAGTATATATTATAGGTGTGCTAGTACTAGGGTGGACGGATAAACGAAGTGGCCTTCCTCTATTAAGGTGGCTTGATGACAGTACTGTATTGTACTGTATGTGTTTGTATTCTTGTTCTTATTAACACATTCCATGCCAGAGTTTAATCTCATAATGTACTCACCAGTGCCAGCGTTTTATTGTTGTTTTTTAGTTTTTTTCATGTCGCCACAGACCTCGCTAAATAAGTTAAAAGTGCGCGTTCATTTGGTTCTAAACACACAGCGGATCCGTGAGAAACGGCCAGCGAAAACAGTTTCCAAATCCGTGCCGCCATCTTGAAGCTACAGCCGATCAACGGTAAACAGTGATCAGCGAGGAGAAAAACAACAACCGAGAAAATCGAGTTTTAAACAGGATCCCAGACAGGAAGCGGATACGATCGAAAAAACCGGAACCCGAATAATTCCGTTTCCGACCGGAAACCGGAAACGGAAATGGATCAAAAAAATTCGGAAAGTGCACCTGGGGCGATTACAATGGGAATCGGCGGTTCGCGTAGATCTACGCGACTGGCACGCTGCGGCTTTAAATAGGTTCGCGTAGATCTACGCGACTGGCATGCAATGTGTTAAGATAATGACAGTATTGTATTGTGTATTGTGTGTGTTTTAAGGCGTGTGGTTTCTCTGTGGACTGTGGCATTCTGGGACTTCATGCACATCATCCCAGGAACTGTCTGTACCACCTGAGAGACTGGAGTATAGAGAGACTGCACACATTACTACAGGTAACAATACTGTCTGTACCACCTGAGAGGCTGGCGTATAGAAAGACTACACACATTACAGGTAACGATACTGTCTGTACCACCGGAGACACATTACTGCAGGTAACAATACTGTCTGTACCATCTGAGACACTGCAGTATAGAAAGACTACACCTGTAGGAGTTGGTGCAGTCTAGTTACGCTCCAGTCTCAGGTGGTACAGACATTATTGTTACCTGCAGTAATGTGTAACACACTGGGAGGCAAACTGGAGCTGGACGTTTGATGGAATGAGTCTGATTGACAAAGCTCTTCTTAAATGTTGACTATATTTTAATGTAGGTTTGCTCCTAATTAAAGGCTGCCATGAAAGGGTTATTTTTGAGCAAAACGCGAAGGAAAATAAAAGCCTGGATATCGAGGCTATGAAAGGGTGTGTACATCCTTGATTTCTGTGCACTCAGCTGTACCTCCAGATGCAAGAGGAGCTTTTCAAAGGTTCTTGTGTTTTAAGGATTATATATATACCACAGAGGATTAATTGGTTCCAGTACTTTGTTGCTTTTGGATGAATTGTATTATTGGACTGTTTGGAACATTCGGAGGTGGTCTACGTTGTCCACATGACTACAATACCATACATATTAACATAATTGTACTCTTATATAACATATACTGTATAAATAAATGCAATATGAGAAGAAAACAAAACATATATTTGACATCCTGACAATATAATGTACGTACATGATACGTTTATAACAACACACAACAACATACTGATAATAACAGTAATAATGGTTGTACATTAATAAACTGTAAAGAATACAGTATAGTTCCCCTTCAAGAAGACCACAAAATGTAGGTTGTGTTGTTTCAGCCATAAGCATGATTTATTAAATACATAATATGTATTCATCAGTGTACCTTTTTTTTTAAAGAAATAGTTTTGAAATAATGCATTTCATTTCAGTATTACAGAGTCCCATCCACATGGTTGCTCTCAGCCAATGGCAGCTCAGACGTGAATGTACCAGGTTAGTAGCTTTTAATTTCTCTTCAGAGAATAAATGGTTGTGTGTTTTGTTTATTTGAAACTAGATTTCTACACAGCATGGCAATTGTCACCACTTTATGGCCAATTGAAGTGTTCAATATAGGGATGGCACGATTACTGTGGCAAAAATAATTGTGATTTACGATATTATCACGATAATCAAAGTATGCATAAAACTTAAAATGACACTTGTGTTAAGCACTTGAACATGTTTGGAGAAATACAGGCTTTACTGGTGACATTCCAGGGAAAACTGGGGGGGTGGTCGCTAAGACTCTCGTAGATAAAATACGATCTACGAGAGTCTTGATGGCAGCTAATAGGTGCCAATGCAAATACTTCGGTGCGGTGTTTCATTTGGGACGGTATCATGATAGGTTTTCAAAGCAGTAGGCGGAGGTTTATCGAGAGAATATGCATTAAATTACTCCCACGTGTGGTCGCGGTCCAGTCGAGTGATCGAGGCGTTGGTGATAAAAGAAAGGTTCGGACATGACTGCCACAGTCAAAAATAAATGGAGATGGGCTTGGCTGAATGAAAATGTTGAAAAGGGAAAGCCGTTCAGGTCATGTTGCAAAAAGCTCAGAGAACTGGGAGCATTTTTTTGTTGTGTGTGTGTGCAACAAAAAGTGCTTTTCCGCCATAATAATGAACCGGGTCACAAAGTTGCTGTCCGTGCTCTGCAACACACTACAGTGCTACTGGGGGCATCAACAACATGTGAGGATGCAGACGAATCAATGACAGATCGTGTGTGTAATCATAACTCTAAAACAGGGGTCTTCAACGTTTTTCAGACCAAGGACCCCTTAGCTGAGAGAGATGAAACAGGGACCACCCACTACATATTGTATAGAATTGTGTTGCAGATTAAACTTTTTCATAGGATTCATAGACTTGTTTGACAGCACTATCATCAGCACTTGAACCCCGAGCATCCCTATTCTGGGAGGAATGTTCGCCAAAAATAGCCTATCTAAAAGCTCACAGCGCGTTATGCTATTTACTAGTGTCTGCTATTTTTGGCAAATCGATTTGTGTAGAGTGAAATAAGAGCGTACCAAATGTGCTCTTTACAGGTCCGTTTTATCAAGTATCGAGGATTTAAGTGGTACTGAATTTGCAGCTCAAGAAAAGCTAATTCATCATATTGTATGATGGAGGACAATTTCACGATAAATTAACTCTTATACTGCCAAAAACGTTTATAAACGTTTTTGAGAATGAAGCTAACTAGATGTCAGGGCCGCTTTCACATCTAGTTTTCCGTCGTCACATCAGCTTTCCGTCGCGGCCCTCACATCTAGGCCCTAGATCTGAGGCTTGATCTGAGGTTGGTCCAGACAGAGTCCAAAACTCATCAGATGTCAGGGTGTTCAAACTCTCCAAACTTTCCTCTGTCATCCCTTCTAAGACACCACCGCTATTGCACCATTGTTTAAACCACCACTCCTCATAGTCTCCAAACATTTCCTCTGTCATCCCTTCTAAATAGTCAATTTCCTCCTCGTGCTTTAGTGGTGTGTGTAACAGATTCACATCATCATCCTCTTTATCCTTGCCCACATTGTATTGCTCAAGTTCTTCCCTATTTACTTACTTGGCCTAGTCACTCTGCACACACGTCATGCGAAGTCCGGCCCCTCTGGCCTCTCCTCTCCTCTCGGCTCCTCTCATCCCCTCTCCTCCCTCCCCGCTTTGCTTTGCGGCCCTAACCTCTAGTCCCAACCTCCCAACCTCGGTCATGTGATAAAGAGGTCAGACTTCCTGTATCTGGTTGCTATGGCAACCTGCCAGATCAGGCTGAGGGTCTGATAGGCATATCAGAGAATCAATCAAGCCGAGAGTCTGATCACAGATCGAGGTGAGGTAAGATGCCTAAAACATAGCCATAGCTCTGATCAACAGTCTGTGGCAAGTTTCGGGGCAAATGGAGTGATCCTGTGCTTGCTTACCCCGGACGAACTTTCGGAGCTTTTGTCAATTATATAGTAGTAAGATGCCTGCCAAAAACGTTAATAAACGTTAAAAAATTATAATAAAAAAATAAATAACCAGGAGATAACATTTTCCAAAGGTTGCTGCTCCATTCACTTCAATGTAAAAAAAATAAATGGAGAAAAAAATAACATGTTTCCTATGTTTTACCTGTAAACATGCTGGCAGAGGTGGCAAACTATTTTTGAAAAACCCTGGCAGTTTAAGAGTTAATATCTCCGCGATACGATTATTGTGAACGTTTTTTTAATCACGAAAATAACGATTACCATCCCATCCCTAGTTAAACACTGCTTTATCAGTGTGTGTGTGTGTGTGTGTGTGTGTGTGTGTGTGTGTGTGTGTGTGTGTGTGTGTGTGTGTGTGTGTGTGTGTGTGTGTGTGTGTGTGTGTGTGTGTGTGTGTGTGTGTGTGTGTGTGTGTGTGTGTGTGTGTGTGTGTAGCTGTGTGTTCTGTTCTGGAGCTCAGAGAGGCGTTCTGCACAGAGGAGCCGTGTGGTCGACCTGCGTTACCTCAACACAGAGGATACTGCCAGTAAGACCAGTACTACTAGTACTATACCATTGGTTCTCAAAGTGGGGTCCGGGGACCCCCAGAGATCCTTGGGGCGGCACCAGGGGGTCCCCAGCTAAAGTAGTTACAATTAGTTAAATTAGCGTCACAATCATTTTAACCATACGTTATACTTTGGCTATTAAAAAATAGCAGATATACAAGAGTTTGTAGATCTGCTATTTTTGAAAAATCTTTAAAAATGTAGCAAATCTTTGAATATATATATATATTTTTTAAAGCGAATATGTTTAACTCAAATCTTTGCTTCTTGGGAGTCACTGTCACAAAATATGAGATGGGGGTCCGCAGCCAAATATGTATCCACTGTACCACCACTGTACTATACTAGTAGTATAAACCAGGTCCATAATGCATGTATAACTGTGGCTCTATAGGTTCCACTATAAGGAGGTTCTGGTGGAGCTGATAAACCAGGTGGAGGCGGATCCGGTGGTTCTGTTCGATGTGACTGAGATGCTTTCAGAACTTCATCGCTGGAACGTCACCGTACCACAAGCAGCACCTCAAGAACCACAACCGCTCTACACACACCGCCTGCGACTGGTTAGCGCACGCACGCACGCACGCACGCACGCACGCACGCACGCACGCACGCACGCACGCACACACACACACAAACTGCATGGCACATTCAGTTCATCATTAGCATACAGTAGCTGAATAATCCTTAAAGGGATAGTTCACCCCCAAAATGACTTATTTTCTATCGATCAGTCACCCCATGGAGAATTTGAATTCATGGATATTTTTCTGTCTTTGACGCATTTCTAACTCTAAGCCAATATTTTGATGACCAGCGGACCGGTAGGCAGCAGTTCCGGTAGGAGACACAAAGGAGTGTAACTAAAGGAGTCTCCTTTAGGTACACTTGCAATGTAGAGGTACTCTGTTACCGCTGCCGGTCATCAAATTATTGGTTTAGGAATGCGACAAAAACTAAACAATATCCATGAATTCAAGTCTCCATGGGGTGACTGATCGATTTGAATAAGTCATTTTGGGGGTGAATTATCCCTTTAAGTCTCAACAATGTCTTATTGTTTTGAAACAAGATATCATGAATAAAGCTGAACTTAGTATATGATACGGCCTATTATTGCGAACGCGGAAGGAGCCTCCGCCCAAGTGGAGCTTACTATGAAACCCTGCTCGGCTTGTGTGTGTGTCCGTCTGTCTGTGTGCGTGCACTGCCTGTGTGCAGCCGCCAGAGTGCGCCAGAGTGCAAAACACACACTCACTCACACACACACACACACACACACACACACACACACACACACACACACACACACACACACACACACAATGTCAATGTTCTAACCCCCAAACAAGGTGAAATAACACAGATTACAAGTCCGTAAATACACAATATTTTCGAGCTGCGTTCGCTTCCAGCGTTCGTGCGTCTTACTTGTGTATTGTTTGTGTCCACCAGAGAGTGCCCACTGGAACTCTGACCGGAGCCCTGGTTGAAAATGCCTTGAATATGATTGGCTTTTCTGTTCACAAATGTTAATAGAAAACATGGACTTAAAAAGCACAAGTTATTTTTTGTGCAAAACACTGTTGGCATTAATGTTTCTTCTAGGTTGTAACTCGCAACATTGTGTGTGTGCGTGTGTGCGTGCGTGCGTGCGTGCGTGGGTGTGTGCGTTTGTGCATGCGTGTCTTTTCTAGGTTGTAACCCAGAACATTCCTCTGAGGAAACATGCCAGCTCTCAGGTCAATGTGAAGGGTGACTTTCGACCTCTGACCTCCACTGCTCCTAGACCACGCCCCCACAGCACCCAGCTGAACTACTACGAAACCGATTCTGACTAACCAATCACAGACCAGAGTCAACAAACATCCCCCCATCAAGACAACTGAGAAACGTTGCACGCGTGCGCACTCACACACACACACGTTTGTATTACTATACTTGTGAGGACATCAACGTTTTAGGACAGCAGTTTTATGAACAACCTTCTTCTTTTTTTTTTTTGCCATTTCGGACCGTAAGCCGGAAAAATGCGCAACACCAGCGCCCAACAAAGTCCAAAGCAGGAATAAGTTCATCTCTAATCCCTAAACCACACTTCTAAATGTCTATTCCTAAATCTAACCCCAACCTGAATCTTTTTCTAATTGTAAACCTATCTCTAAAACAAGCATTTCTCTTGTGAGGTTCAGGAAAGTTGTCCTCACAACGTCTATTTCTCAAATTCTACTTTAATGGCGGGGACATTTATTCCTCACAAGTATAGTAATTCAAACACACACACACACACACACACAGCTGAAGACAATACCATCTTTTAGGGTCTTTGTCCACAGAAACTGTTTCATGAGCGGAGGAGCGCTTTGGATATCATGTCCAGAGTGTTCGCACACAGCGTTTATTGATGCCTGGAACGTTCAAACATATCAGCCGTTGCTGTGCTTTTAACGTCCTGTCATCTGTGATATTAGCATAAATAGCTTAGCTGAAACAACGGTGAACAGGTGTTACCAATGATACTAATGCAGGCTCTGTTCTATTCTGGTCAAACAGAGTCAGGGTGCTGATATTGTGCATGTTGGCTTACTGGAAACACTCTGCTACACCAGTGGGTCTCAAAGTGTGGTCCAGGGACCCTCATGGTTCCTTTAGGGTTTTCCAAATGGTGCATAACTCTGAGAGTGTACAAATGGAACCTCCTCGACACTCTGCGATTTCTTGCTGAGCCTCTCCCAGTTGTCTCTGGGCTACGGCGCAGTCTTGGACTTTGGGAGGCGGCACTCTCTGGTTGGCTGTAGGTGGCTGCAGGCCTCTAGCTGCCCTTCCTGGCTGAGATGGAGCTGAGGAGGCTTTAGGCAGCACTGGATCATCAATTTTCTTCTGTTTTGCTCCAGGCAAAGCCAGTCTGCCGCCAGGCCTCTTCAGGGTTTGTGATTGGCCAGTCTTCACTGTCTGGGAAGGCCCTGCAGCACTAGAAGAGGGCACCGGAACATCCATCTTCTTCCTTTTTGCTAACAAAGCAGCCTCCCCACTTGAGGAGCCACTCCTCAAGTCCCTCCTGTTTGGTGGCTGGCCAATCTTCAATAATGGGACGGCAGGGGCTGCATTTGTGTGAACTGTTGGTTCAACAGATGCTTTTGTTGCCAATCCTGCCATGCTTCTTGTCAAAGGGGGTCTGAGAGCTGGCATGGCTCTCTGAGTGGGTAAAGGTAGACCACCGCCCTGACGTTTCCTTAAACCAGCACCAGGTAGCACAGCTCCTACAGAAGGCCCAACTGTATCTGCGCTACGTGTGACCTTGGCCTTGGGGGTTTCCATGGCTTTGGGGATTCCTATGGCCTTAGGAATTCCTTTGGCTTCGGGGACAACGGACCTGGGGATTCCCGTGGCCTCCTTGGGGAGAGCAGCAGTACTTCCTGGTCCGTCCGCCCTCCTCATCATAGGTAGGCCAGTGTGTTTCTTTGAATTGCCACCAGGAATCATTGAGGCTGAAGGAGGCAGCAGGTGTTTAACTCTGGGGTTGTTCGGATTCATGAATGTCTTCCGGTCACTCACAAGGTTTGTTGGGGGAACAAACTGCGAGTCTGACTTAACAGTGTTTGTTAGGGGAACAAACTGCGAGTCTGACTTAACAGTGTTTGTTAGGGGAACAAACTGCGAGTCGACTCAACAGTGTTTGTTGGGGGAACAAACTGTGAGTGTGACTGATAAAGTTTTCATGGCACCACAGAGGCTTTATCCCATACGGTTTCAGTTGGGTGGGAGTGAGGCATGGGTGTAGATTTTAGATTTGCAGGAAAATCTTGCCTCAATTCTTGCCTCAAAGTGTCATCCAGATAATTATTGCACGCTTCATTAGTTGAATACATACTTCGAAGAAATAAAGTTTGAGAACTGTGCTACACTAAATGGAACAGAGCCTTAATTAGTATAATTGGTAACACCTTTGAGGACGAGGCCCAATTTCTTCACAATATGGTTGCTGTGCATTGAGCATTATTACCAGGTAGTGAAACACAGCCAGGAGGATCAAAAGAGCGGCGCTCCTCTCCAAAAGTGAAACTATTTTCTGCTTGACGTCGAGAGCGCCGAAGTGCGATACTCGGATGCTGGGAAGAGCGGCGCTCCTGCGCGTCTTTACCATAGAAACGCTTAGCAGACAGGCACTGTCGTCTCATAAAACCTTCTGCGTACCCGGCCGCTTATAATCTTCTATGCGTCACATGAAGTTTCCACGATTAAAACCCATTAAGATCTGAGGCCGATTCTACAAAATGCATTCTAAATCAGTAGTTCTCACACTTCAAGATTTTTTTCAAAAATAATAGCAGATGCACAAGCTCGCAGTGAGCTTGTAGATCTGCTATTTTTGAATAGCCAACCCAAACATCTAAAATGACACAGATGCTTTCCCGGTTTTAATGGTTTAAAGGTTAAACGCCCCCCCCCCCCCCCCAAAAAAAAACAATATATACAGCAAGTGCAGTTTAGGTTTATTAATGTGAAACAATGTTGATTCCATTGTTTTGTTATTCTTGCAATACACTGATGATACTGGTACTAATACTTGATGTACTGTAATAATGATGATAGTACTGTACATGTTTTAATGTTTATGACGTCATAATATTGCTACATATGAGACTGCTCTGTTAGTTTGTTTAATGTAGTAAACTGATAGAATATGACTGACAGTCAGTCAGTATGACATACTACATACTAAAGTATGATAATGTATATATATGCAAAATACTACATACTATATTATAGCACCTATAATATGACATACCGAGCTGTACTATGACTCCTAAAAGCACAAAACCTGATCTCGTAAAACTGTATGAGTGTGCATGTGTGAGTGTGCGTGCATGTGTGTGTGCGAGAGCCCTACAAGCCCTTCGGGACCCAACCTAGCTCTAGACGTTTTTTGTATTATTATTTATTAATACATTGGGCACGGGCCCTTTACAACTCAACCATCACACAACGGTATTCACCAGTAAACAATGTCACTAAAAAGCAGCGTAGGAAAGAATCACGTGTCTCTGCCTGACACGTTGGGAGTGAGTGAGATCATGTGTTTGTTGGACGATGCGACACACAGTTCTCCCTGACAGAGAATGAGGCTCATTAAAGTACTATTCCTAAAGGATATTTATTTAGGGGGCATATACTGTATATATAACGTTTGAAAGATTATCATTCTTCACAGTTGGCTCCAGAGAAAGCAAAGTATATCTTCTTAACACTTTAATGACTTACTTTCTGCAGGATCACGTGACTTGGCTTCATTCCTTATACAGCATGCTTGTTCATGATTTCTTCTTACACATCGTTGTTGTTGGTATTTATGTTATTTGCTGCTGGCTCACAACGTTATTCTCTACTATGCTATGGCATGCTGCTTATGCGTCTGTCGGTGGCACGTCGCATGTAGTTATGTTTGATAAAACTGCAACCAGTTGACCTCTCTTATTAGCGGGATGTGTGCCTTCTAAATCCTAACAGTTTTCTGAAATAATTATATTGCTATATATATATGTATAGCTAAAATCTAAAATGATACAGATGATTTTCCCAGATTAGTGATACAGATTAATTTGGTGTCGGCCTTTCGGGTTGAGTTCGGGCTAATACATTGACCCTTGTCAGGCTGGGGCTGGGGCTGGGGCCGAGCCGGTCTGGAGTTTTGGGCCCCTGCAGGCCTCTAGTGTGCGTGTGTGTGTGTGTGTGTGTGTGTGTGTGTGTGTGTGTGTGTGTGTGTGTGTGTGTGTGTGTGTGTGTGTGTGTGTGTGTGTGTGTGTGTGTGTGTGTGTGTGTGTGTGTGTGTGTGTGTGTGTGTGTGTGTGTGTGTGTGTGTGTGTGTGTTGAAACATGCATGTACATGTTAGTGTTATGATAATGGGTTATATCCCATGATGTATTGTTTATTGATGACCTATGCAAACCTGTTCACTTTATAAAACTGTTTTCTATGAGACCTTTAATACCAAGTTTAATTTTGCAAACTGCTTCTGGTATTGATACTGGTACTGACTGATACTTTTATTGCAACTGTTAATATGTTACTCATATCGGTACTGTTACTGCTTTGTTCTGTTACTGACTGTTATTGGTGCTGTTACTGACTGGTCCTGTTTATGTCCAGTCAAAGAAGGAATATTCCGAAACCAGCGTTTTAATATTAGTGTGCCTTCTGTTGGAATTTGCCTTAAAAGTTACATCTTTGTTTCATTAAAGATGTTAAAGGTCAGAGGATGTTTTATTTGTTTGCTGTTGGCATTGTGACCTGAAGCTGCCTCTTAAAATCACACTCTGTCAAAACAAAAATGTTCTCACATCATTTCAGAGTCTCTGTAACTCTGAATTCACAGCACCACCGTCTAGTGAATGTTTAAATACCAACATTTAATAATGTAATACATTGGGCGTGTCAGAGGTTAGGAGTGTGTCTCAATGTTATGCTATTGAGGTGAAGAAACGGTCTGAAGTGAATATTGATAAAAGTTGTAAACTCGCAGCTGTTGATTAGATTCATCAAGATTGAGCAACTACATGGCCTATTTACTGCCTACACACACTCACTCTCCCCCTCTCTCTCTCTCTCTCATACTCACACACACACACACACACGCACACACACACACACACACACACACACACACACACACTTAAATGCACATATTCCATCAATCTTCATACAGTCACATGTCTCCACATTGTCAATAATAAATAATGCTTAAATATAATACATCTATATTAATAAAGAAACATTCAAGTATTTAACATTTATAATTGACAGTGTGAAAACATGTATTAACATAGATGCATTATATTTAAGCAGTCTATTATTGACCATGTGTAGCCTGTATTCCGGAGATTGATGGAATATATACTTTTAACCTCATAACTTATACATCTATAAGCAGGATCGTGTGTGTGTGTGTGTGTGTGTGTGTGTGTGTGTGTGTGTGTGTGTGTGTGTGTGTGTGTGTGTGTGTGTGTGTGTGTGTGTGTGTGTTTTGACATAGTAGTAGTGATACTAATAATAATGTATGGTTCTCAAAGTGTGGTCCATGGACCCCTTGGGGTCATCGAAGGGGTTTCAGGGGGTCCCCAGCAAAATAATAAACAGTTAAATCCCTTTGACCCTATTTTATATTTCGGCAATTGACAAATGTTGACACAAAATCTTTTGAAATAAGGATCCTCAGCCAAATACATGTTAATGTGGGGTTATTGTCCAATGTAGATATAATTATGTTCAGCTTAAAACACACACACACACACACACACACACACACACACACACACACACACACACGTCAATCATTGACCTGCAGATGGCTTGGCGTCTGGAACACGACGAAAAACAGCAGATCTACAGTACAAGCACACAACTCATGGCAATGTGCCGTGCTGTGAGCTTGTAGATTTGCTATTTCTGCTGAATGTTCACCCCAGACTAGTGAAGCCAGGGTTCATGTGGTTAAAGCATACATACATGGTTGATCGGAGTCCCCTGGGACCTAGAATAGCCCCCCTCCTCCCTCTAATCTCTTCACCCAAAATAACCGATCAACACTCACAACTTGTGAATCGGTTGTGAACTAAGTAGTACTGTAAGCTTGTAGGTCTGCTATTTTCACTGTTTGCTGAATGTTTACCTATTATGACATGCCCCGAATCAAGGATATGTAGAGAAGGAGAGGACATACAGTAGCATGCGGATGGGAGGCAAACTGGAGCCACAGTGCAATAGAATAGAATGCAAACCTAATTTTTTTTATTCCAAATCTGAAAGAAAAAAGAGCTGCCAAAGGCTCTCAAAAATAAATAGTCTATCATATTTAAGAGAGAATACATGCTGGACTTGACACAAACTCCTTTAGACAGAGAAAATGTGTATGAACAGAAAACATTTATACTTGATGTGTAACGAAGAAATATCAATGTATTTTTAAGTGATCATTTGCTTCGTCTGAACGTGTCAGTGTACACTCTTATACACAGTGTCCTCTGAAAAACAAGCCTACTACGAATAACGACAGCTGATTATATTAAATATCTTCACAGCCGCTCTTTCCAGAGCCAGGACATATACAGCCTTGCCAGCTCTTATCGTGGACCACATGCTGGCGCTCTCAGATGGTCCTTGACTTTATCTAGTGTCCAGCTTGTAGATTAACTTTCCACTTGGTACAATGACGTGTCCAATATATGAGGAGGTAGCGAGAGTATAAAAGACGGCTGCACCATATCTTCAGTCACTCTGTTCCAGAATGAAGGCTGGTTGGGTGTTGCTTGTTCTACTGTTGTGTCTCTCTGAGGCTGGAGCTCAGGGAGGATCGGTCAATGAAAGAGACAATGTAGAACCGCCTGACTTCTGGGCCGAGCTGAGCAAGCTGAGAGACATGGTGCACAGCATGGGAAACACTGTGGTGGAACAGCGACAGATGCTGAAGAACATGGAGGCCAGGGTGGCAGCCAGCGAAGGAGAAGCCAAGGAGCAGAGAGACATGGTGGTGGAGCAGCGAGAGAGGCTGAGGAACATGGAGGAAGAAACCAAGGAGCAGAAGAACTTAGTGACCGATCTTCAGATGGAGTTGGCCGTCAACAAACATGAGATAGAAGGTATTGGTTAGAATGGTTAAGAGGCTTCATGCTTGTTGTGCAAATCATGATTTTTAAATGGAGCTTGGAAAATTTGTAAAGGTACAGGCTGAAATGTGTTTAAAATCTTCCTCTGTGATAGCCTATGTTGTTTTTGCTTTAGGCTGCTACTTCTATTTTTCTTTTTAGAAATGGCTGCCAAATTGAGTGCCAGCCAGAACCAGGTGGAAGTCCTCCAGACTAGACTCAGTACCAGTGAAGACCAGGTCCTGAGCATCCTGACTAGACTCAGTACCAGTGAAGACCAGGTCCTGAGCATCCTGACTAGACTCAGTACCAGTGAAGACCATGTGGAGAACCTGCAGAAAGAAAGTGAAGGTAAATAGAACAGAATGATGTTCAGTCAATGCATGTATGAAAGGACAGTGTTGAAAATGTCTGACTTTAGTGATAACTGCTGTATTGATTTAATAGTACTGTTGTACTGATTCAATATTAATGTTGTAATGATTTCAGCTCAGCTTGCTCAACTGTCCGCAGTAGAAACAAGGCTGTCTGTCAGTGAGGGCAAAGTGCAGGAACTGTGGAGTAAGTATGTTTATCAAATATGCAAGTTGGGAATGCACATGCCCATCCGGTTATGCAATACCAGTTGTACCGCTGTCAGAGTACCCGATGTACCCGTCTGTCTGTCTGTCTGTCTGTGTGTCTGTCTTTCTGTCTGTGTCCCTTTTATGCACATAATATATGTCATCAGCACATACCCATATATGGGCATTGCCATATACAACGGACGGACGGACGGACGGACGGACGGTAAAAGGATAATATTTGCTTTTATAATAATATAAATAATTTGATGATTAATAGTGCATAATAATATATGCATGTATAATCATAAACTGTAATGCTGTGTGTTGACAGACAAACCAAAGGTGGCCTTTTCTGCTGGTTATTTGGCCAATCATGAACATGCTGGACCATTTAATTCTACAACCACTCTGGTTTACAAGAGAACTCACACTAACATCGGCAACGCATACAATCCATCTACAGGTAGGTGGTGATTGAGTTAATTATGTCAGCGAACTTCACGCAATCAATTATCTCTCACCAAATAATCACACATCTTACATAATCAGACTATCAGACACGTTGTAAACATCAGTAATAGCACGTGAAGGGTATGCTCTGCTGTGTCATGACAGGTTAAAATATTCAAACATTCTTAAAAAATATCAGATCTACAAGCTCACAAAATTCCAACATTCCATTCCAATGTTTTTGAAAATCTGTCAGTATTCAACAGTGTTTAAAAGTGTCAACATAATGTGTGTGTGTGTGTGTGTGTGTGTGTGTGATACTGTGCGCGCGTGCATGTTCTCAGGTATGTTCACAGCACCATTGAAAGGAGTTTATCACTTCAGATTCACTGCATCTAACGTTGGATCATCAGAGTTTGTGGATATCTACATGTATAAAAATGATCAGCTACTCATGTATATTTTAACCACTATTTTGCACTTAAGCTATTCAAACATATCTGATCTACAATGATGTGTTGTGAGCTTGTAGATCTGCTATGTTCGCCAAAAAAAAAGAAAATAATTTTGAAAATACAAAAGCACAACTCTTCTCTTATTGGGATCCCTGGCACAAAATCTTTTCAGATGGGAGTCTGCAGCCAAATACTTACTAATTTGGGGTCCACTACATCTCAGAGCCAAATACTGTGCTTCTTACTTCTTACTTACTACTTTTTACCATTGAGCTAATGGAGCCTGCCTGCTTGCTCAGGGGATAAATTGAAACTTTTCAAATTCGTTTCAGATCCTGTGTCTAGGTGAGACATGACCTTTGACACCATCTAAATGTCTCAATAGAAGAGCAGGGAGACAAAATACAACCACCCCAATTGTATAAGTTATATTGCATTAACATACTCTACCATACAGATTGGACAAAATTAAATTTTATTGATTCAAAAAAAGTTAAATAGTGAGTCTTTAAGCCCAAGGCTCTTCCAAAGGCTCTTCCAAAATAGCAGATGTACAAGCTCACAGCGTGTTGCAATGCATTGCGCTACGAGCTTTTAGATCTGCTATTTTTGAAAGATTTTGATAGATTTTGACAAAAACACAGGGCAATGGGTCATTCTGCAGTAGGCCTACTGTATGTTTTTATGACAATACTTTTGTAGTTCTGCATGTATTTTTCTACAGTATACATACACACAGTATAGTTACTTATTGTTCTGGATAAGAGCGTCTGCTAAATGCTGAAATTGTAAATTGAAATCGAAAAATTGCATTTGTACTTTTACTCAAGTAAAAAAAAAAAGAGCTCTTCCACCACTGGTCCTGGAAGCATTGCATTAAAGAGCTTCCATAATGCTCATATTCATGTTGTCAATAAAGACAATATTCAAATGCACTGTTATGTGTCTATTGAATGTTTTAATGATTATTTTTAACCAGTATACCATATTTATATTGTAATATATTTTATTGTTTTTTTTTTATCTGTATATCGTTGTTGTCGCATATAGAAACCTTGTATTTCCATATATTTTCTTTACATATAATTGTTTTGGGTAAATGAATGTCCTACTCGACTTTTGTAAATGAATGTGACACGTTGATCTGCTATTTTCATTTTTTTTTTTTTATAATAAAAAAGGAATTCCACTTCCCGCTCTACTGCAACAAATAGCTGGGGACCCCCTGGAACCCCCTCAAGCCCGCTCAAGGACCCCTGAGTCCTTGAGGGGAGAACCACTGACCCAGCTGGTCATTGAGAGGGTTCCAGGGGGTCCCCAGCTAAATTAGTTAATATAGCATCAAAATAAGTTTAACCACTTAAACCTCATATACATCAGCTAGTTGAAAATAGCAGATCTACAACCTCACAACGCATTGCATCGACACGCTGAGCTTGTAGGTGTGATATTTTCAAAAAATCGTCAAAATATTTCTATATTTTTGAAACATTTCATCAACACAAGTACATATTAAGTTGGGGGTCCTTGACATGAAAATGTTTGAGAAACAGTGATTCAGAAGCTGCTAGTATGGATGATAATATATTAGTTTTTTTATTGTTATTATAATTCAGTGTTAGACATGCCATTTGTTTATAATAACCAGACTGAATAAAAATAAGAATGCTCTCATATTTAAAGAGTTTGTTTCCTTGGTGACCAGGAAAACAACTTATTAAACTTCTGACAAAAAAGGAAAAATACGACTTCATGTCATTTATTTTCAATGTGTTTTTAAGACTCTTCAGTGAGAGATACAGACAGAATACAGGTACAGTACTACATAGAATACTAATACATGGAAAAGTACAGTACAAACAATGTGTAGAAAACTATTCAGAAATCAGACGTGTGTTCAGTTTGTATATAAATGGAAAGAACCCAACTCTAAGCCTAGATGGATTCCTAGGATATCTAGGCTCTAGGCTGGTATTCTGCTTATCAACAAACAACTGTTGCTTCTATTGCAGTGGTTCTCAACCTTTTCTGGATCCTGGATCTGACCACTTAACGTGGCAGCCGTTAAGTGGTCAGATGGGTGGGCCACGTGCATTTTCAGAGCATGGAACATATAAAAAAATGAAAAAAATTTGAGTAGCCAATTATTTTTTACCCCCTTTTTCTCCCCAATTTAGTTGTTATTCCAACTGATTCCTCCCCACACACATTTCTGTGTTGTCACTGCTGTTGTATCCTAGTACTGACTCACCTGCCAGTGAGGAGCCCCCGCCGGGAGGTCTTCGTCCTACTCCTCCCGCCCAACGCTCCCTGCTGACAGGTGCCGCCCCAGCCCATAGGAATACATGCAATGACTGATATCACCCTCCCCGCCCGGCATCCCTCCCCCGAACACGAGCCAATTGTGTTCGCATAGACGGCCGACAAAGCCGGATGCACCACGGTGGATTCAAACCCACAACCTGCTTGGTGGTAGGCAGGGACTTGGAAATTGTAATGGTCAAACGATTGACTGTGTTCCGGCTTGGATCAGTGGAACTAACACAGTATACTTATACATACAGTAGTACAGTTCCTATATATTGGTATCACAAATAAAACATTTTTTTTCCCCAAGGTTTAAAAAAATAAATACTGTGACATTCTTTTTTTTTTTACATTCTCCTTTTATATTCATGTTTATATTATCATTAAAATCTCAAGTGTCTTGGCAATCATTTGAGGGCCCACTTGCAATACCCTCGTGGCCCACCAGTGGTCCCCGGCCCACAGGTTGAGAACCTATTGGATCATTTATTGGTGCGTTCTATAGAGTACTGAAGTCCTGACGTCACTGCCGCTACCCCCTGGGTCACGGAAGTACTTTTTCTATTGAAAACCCCATAGAGAGATCTTAGATCACATCACGTCATATAAGAACTGTGTTCCAAAAATAAACAAATCAGCCCCACGATTCTGTCAGGTATGTGACTCTGTGTCGTTTATGATATTGAGTTACATTTGATAACGCCTGTGTTTACTTTGGATTAATAAGTACTTTTTCACTGTCAGTTGATGCTTCATATCGATGAGTAAAATCGCAGGGCTCATTTGTTTTTTTCTTCTTTTTTTTCACATTTTTGGAACACATGGCGCGATCTAAGATGACCCTATGGGATTTTCAATAGAAAAAAATAACTCCGGCCTCTAGCGGCAGTGATATACAGACAGGTTCTTCTATTTGGTTGCGTTTGGTTCTATTGGGGCGTCGTCCCTCGGGGGGGTGAAGGCGTCGATCTCTTTGATGATTCTTTGTGCGATGGTTTTGTTGTTGGCTGCCACGACCCTCCTGGACATCAGGTCCAATGGACCACCTACACACACACACACACATTACAGTGAGTGAGTTAAGGCTGGTTTACATACAACAGGTTGGTTCAACTATAAGATACACCAGACATTTTTTTTTTTTTTTTTACTTTAAATTTTATCCCGCGATTTTTGTAACCCATTTTTTTCACCCAGTGCCAATTTCCTAAGTGATCCTGGGCGCTACACCAGCCCTACACCAGCACTACACCAGTCCCCCACAGTAGGGAGGCCAGGGCCGAGCTCATGCTTCCTTCAGGCATGAGAGCCAACTGACCTTCTTGTCACCTGACAGTGGGGAGTTTCCCTGGTTGGACGTAGCGCGTGGAAGGAACACGTTATTCCAACCAGTTCCCTTCCCCTCCATCAGGCGCCCCGGCTGTCATGGGGGAGGCGGTATAGCGACCAGGATTACTACATGTTTTTGTGAGGGTATTAACTACCCTAGGAGACACGGGGAGAACATGCAAACTCCACACAGAGTAGGCCCTTTCGCCGACCCCACCTAGGGTATGGGCGCTGATGACGCGGAGGAGAAGACACGCCCCCAGCGCCCACAGCGTCCCCGGCGGGAATCAAACCCAGGACCTTCTAGCTGTGAGGCGACAGCGCTACCGACTGCACCACCGTGCCTTACACCAGACATTTTACATTGTAAAATGCACTGGTTGAGCCGTTTCATTTGGGGGCATATCCACAAAATGTTCACCGCTAAAATACATTTGAAGTTCAACCTGTTTAGTCAGCTTCCAAACACACTGGTAATAACACATTATGCAGTGTTTCCTCTAGACTGCAGTTGTAGCAGCACTGGTCTGCTGGCTCATAGAATGGTTGACGCTTAACCCATTAAGACCTGAGGCCGATTCTACAAATGCCTTCTAAATCAGTAGTTCTCATTTTTTTGGTGCAAAGGACCCGAAAAATTATATTTATGTGGCCGTGGACCCCCATTTGAAAAGAAGTGTTGTGCCAGGGGGCAGGGCAGGGACCCCCAGAAGAGAAGATGTGTGTATAAAAAAAAGAATCAAAACATTTCAAACACTTTTAAGATGTTTCAAAAATGTTGAAAAATAGCAGATGTACAAGCTCGCACCGAAGCACGAAGTGACACACTGTGAGCTTGTAGATCTGCTAGTTTTGAATAGCCAACGCTAAAATCTGAAATGACACAGACTCTTTCCCGTTTTTTTTATGGGTTAAGTACACACATAGATTTTGGAGTTTGGAAGCATGTCTCATGAATGGCCTGTCAATGGAGTGTATCGCAACTTAGAGGCAGATAGCATCTAAGTTGCTTGCGGCTAGGGTATGTTATGTGTATGATACGTGTATATGTGCACAGGGTATATCGTCTCTGTCGGGTGGAAACCTCATATGTCCAAAACGGTCACTTTTCAGGATTCAGATTCAAAAATAGTAAAAAATAGCAGATCGACAAGCTCAAAACACGCCGCTTTGCACTGCGATCTGCAATTTTTGATCCTTTTGTGTGACACTCTAGTATGATCATGTACAGTAGGGCAGGGGTCTTCAACGTTTTCGTAGACTTGTTTGACAGCACTATTACCAGTATTTCACTCTGTACTTAGTCTGCTCTTTTTCCCCTCTATACGCTAAACCTCTTTGCCAAAAAATGGCCGATCTACAAGCTCACAGCTTGTAGATCGGCTATTTTTGGCTAAAGTTCTCCTCAGAATAGGGATGCTAGGGTTCAAGTTAATGTAAAAACATGACATGACACGTCATGTATACCAGCTAGCTGCATGCTTTGTTTTGCCCCGATCCGATCTTTTTTCTCTCTGTGACCGTGTGTGTGTGTGTGTGTGTGTGTGTGTGTGTGTGTGTGTGTGTGTGTGTGTGTGTGTGTGTGTGTGTGTGTGTTCCGTGTATGCGCGGCTTGTTTTCATAGACCTGGTTGCTTATTTCTCTCGCAGAATCTGGCGACACTGTTATGATACCATAGCATGGGAGGACGAGACCGGCGTTCAGAGTATGGGATGTCTCGCCATTGGCTTAAAGGACAGCCAATGATCGACAACATGTCGAGAATATGTTGACTAGTGCTCTTTCTCTTCAGAGACTAGCCGCTCTTCGAGCTAGCTGGTAAAAAATATCCTATCACACAAAGATTTGGCGGCCCCCCTGTAGTAACTCTGAGGACCCCCCCTGTCTCTGAGGACCCCTGCAGTAGGGCCTTAATTTACGAGAAAACACAAAAAGCTAAAATATGGAGATGCCCGACAGCAACGATATCGTAGGTAAGTGCATAAGTAGTAAGTAAGTGCATAAGTAGTAAGTAAGTGCATAAGGTAGAGGGCGTCGTCACCTCCCACATCCATCAGGACGCCGCCGGCCTCGGTGACGATGACGGCGCCGGCGGCGAAGTCCCAGCAGTGAACTCCCGTCTCGTAGTAAACGTCCACACAGCCTGACGCCACCAGACACATGTTGGTGGCTGCCGTTCCTACTCCTCTGATCCTGTATACACACAAATATAGAACAAACGTGGCAACGTTCTCATTCTGCTCAGGGCTGTCACGATTGCAAATTTAAGTTGACGAATAATTATGTTTTTGGCATTGAACATAATGAATAAAAACTTAATTTCTGTCATATAAAAAAAAATCGCACAGGGCAGATATGACAAATAACTTAAATATATTTAATTTCTTAACTTAAGAAATTAGTGACATATTTTCAAATTACATTTACCTCCCTTGTGGTCTCCTGATGATTTTTCTGGTTTCAGTTTTGAAACATTATAATATTTTTATATTATAATATTATTTTTTTCTCAAATAATTGCAATAAGGCGATCATGTAATAATTGCGACAGGCCTAATTCTACTACTCTGCCACCAAAATGTGGAATGCCCTCCTGACACCATCCATTAACAGATGCAAATCACTAGTTTATTTCAAAACAAAAACCTGAAAAATCATCAGGAGACCACTAGGGGAGCTAAATGTGATTTCAAAAGGAGGTGTCATTCACTGCAGACGTTTTCCCCCTTTTCTCCTTTGTACATAAAGTGTTTGTATTTGTTGATGACATTATTATTGTTTAATTTTTTTATGATATGTTGATGAATTGAATGCATAGGACCACAATGGAAACAATTCCCCAGCACTTTGTTGTGGTATCCTTTTAGCCTTAATGTCTGACTGTACCACATGCTGTTTACATTTTTGATTAATAAAGTATTCAATCAATCAAAACCAAACATTACACTGCTTAGTAGTCATAGTAGTAGTAGTAGTAGTACATAGTAGCAGTAATAGGACTATTTATTGACCCATGTACTGGCAGACAGAGTATGTTTACTAATAGTATCATAGTAGTAGTAGTAATAGAGTATTTACTGACCCATGTACTGGCAGACAGAGTATTTTTCGGATGGAGTTGAAGATTTTGTCGACGACCTCAGAGTCTCTGTTGGACCCGAACTCTGTCGCCACGATGGACTGGTTGATGTCTGACAGGAAACACAATGAAATACTGTCATCTGATTCGATACTGACTGACGTCACGTGATTGGACAGAGTTAAATCACTGGTGCAAAAAAAATCAATCACATACGGATCTACAAACAACAGTTGATTGACTGCTGTTTGTAGATCAGTAATTTATGCACCATCATCAATAGGCAGGTTTAATCATTTCAAACATTTCTTTGTTAATGCAAGAACAATGGCTTCCATCTCAGCATGCTAACTTTTCAGGACGAGAAAGGCTGTGGTTTCTATTAGCTTGGAATCCACATCGATGATGTCACTGGTAGGCAGGTTTCTGAACTGTCCACAGCCCACCAATGAGACACAGAGTGTGTAGACAAAAATGGTGCCATATTATAATGAGCATTAGTGAGGAGCAATTACATGAAGATAGGTTGAAAATATTTGAAATGCTCCTTTAAAGCCCTTGGGATAAATGTATCCTCTGCATTTGATCTACTTGGTCCCAGAGTGTGGTTCACTGCTTCTAACTCCTGTTGTAATGCTAGTGCACTGGGCAGGAGTATGTACTTAACATGCATGTGTACTGGTGTGAGAGGAAACCCAGCGCAAACAGAAAGGCCACAATAGAACCCGGGACCTTCAGGTCAGGAGAGGTTCCTTCACAGGTGTTACCAATAATACTAATTAAGGGTCTGTTCCATTTAGTGTAGCACAGTGGTTGTCAAATGTCTTATTTTCAAGCACCCCCATAACTCTGAGAGTGTGCAAATGGAACCACCAGAGAGGTGAGGAAACACCAGATCACAGGAGTCTTGCCGACCGATTGTTAGAATTATTTGAGATTATCATAATTTTTATTTTCAAAAATAGTGGAAATAGCCGATCTACAAGCTCAAAACGCGTCATCTATTTCCACTATTCATGTGTTTTTTTAAGTATAAAGTTACTACATGATGTAAGTTATTTGTCATATCTGCCCTGTGCACCTTTTGTTTACGAAGGTTATTTTTATTCATAATGTTCCAAAAGCAATTACATCGTTACTTGCAATTATTTGAGCGACAATTAATCGTCAAGTAAAATACAACAGGTGACATCATCTCACACCTCAGTCAGAGAGCGTCCCCTTTTGAAACCCCAATGGTTCTATTCAGCCCCCCGCCCACAGGAGTGGCCCAATTCTCTCCCAACTTGCTACAAAAATCGCTCATGCAAAACTATATAATCTCCTACATTTCATTTTCCACCTTCACATGTGTCTCCTTCTCTAATAATCAAAAAGTGCTATATATTTCATCTCGCAATTTACTTCCGGATGGTTCGTTTCACCAAACTGAGAACCTTTTTTGCCACATCCGTCAAACGGGAAAGAAACAAGCGCTGCCGTGGTCTATGGAAACGAGCCCAAAAGCGCGCCCAAATAAGCCCACAATCGCTTACACACAAAGCAGACCTGGCAACCCAGTTCAACGCAGCTCATCACAGCAACATGCAGCCAGTCAGCGTCGCAGACACACAGGCAAGACAGAAAGACACGCACAGACCAACAAACTCCATTCGGCCGGAGCATCACAGACAGAGAGGGAGAGAGAGAGAGAGAGCGAGCGAGCGAGAGAGAGAGGGGGAGGCAGGGGGAGAGAGGAGTAACAACGCCTTGTGCTGTTGCCTTGCAGATGTCACACACACACACACACACACACACGCACACGCACACGCACACACAATACTCGGGGGGAGGGGGGGGAACAAACATGCCGTACTCGCGCTGCGAGGTGGACGCTATGTCAACTAGCCCACAACAAGCTGTGTGCGTGCACCTCACGACCAATGACAGTTTTCACGTTGACAATGACGCTTTCACGTAGCTAAGATACGTTCTGTGCCAGTTACTACAGCCGCCGATACTCCACAGCGTCTTCAAAAGAGAAAACGCCTCCAAAAGTACAGACGTGAGTGGGAAGAGACAAACCCTTGGCATGACAGCGTCTGTGTAGATGTTTACAAAGCAAACTGCAAAGTATGTCGCCGTATGTTTTCTGTGGCGCATGGTGGACTGGCTGACATCAGACAGCATGCCTCAGGAGAACAACATTCCAAAAATATACAAACCCAAAGGACCCAAGCACAAGTGTCACAGTTCTTGAATGAAACATCTCCTGAGATCGATTTGGTATGCATGGGATGGGATATTACATCTTATTCATCTGGTTGTGTTTTTAACAAGATGTCATTAGGCTATTTCTATTTACCTGCCCTGCCCTGGCAGCCTACATATTGGCTGATGTGGGCATAGTCTAGGCTATTTCAGTAGACTCATATGGTTGATTATTTATTAATGTTGAGTTTTTAAAGTCTAATAAATAAACATGTATTTCATATATATTAATCAATAATGAAATAGTTTGCCCATTTAAAGAACAACTCTTATGTTGTTATGCTCATCTGGAAAACGGAATTCTTCATAATGGATTATTATAACAGCTAATAAATACATAAATAATATAATTCATAAATGCATAAATAAATACTTAAACATAAATAAATAAATAGTGTTCAGACAATAATATAAAGATTTCTATGTATTTTAGGGGGTTGGGGGCCTGGCTTTTCTAATATAAATTTCATAAATTTCTATGCATTTCAGGAGTTTGGGGGGCTGGCTCCCCCGAAATAATTAAATAACCTAACCCTAACCTAACTGTAACCCTAAAACCGAAATAAGTCACAAAAAACAAAATAAAAAAGTTTCAAAATCCGCCCACCATATGGGCCCCATGTCGGCAATGTCAGCGGGGTTGGCCATGTGGGATATAAGTGTTTTCTATCTGGGCCTTAGGTGGCTCCCACCTAGGCAATTCTATGTGGGACCGAGGTGGGTCCTAACTGGGTTGCCCATGTGAGATATACGTGGGTCCTACCTGGGCCCTAGGTGGGCCCCAACTAGGCAAGTCTATGTGGGACTGAGGTGGGTCCTAACTGGGTTTGCCCATGTGGGCTTTAAGTGGGTTCGACCTGGGCCGTAGGTGGGCCCTATATTTGGCCATTTATGTGGGGCTGACGTGGATCCCATATGGTTTCAAGGTGGGCTGAACTATATGGGCCCACTTGGGCTTGCCCGTGTGGGCTATACGTAGGTTCTACCTGGCCCTTAGGTGGGCTAGGTTATTACTCCTCCTCCCACCTAGGCAATTCTATGTGGGACCGAGGTGGGTCCCAACTGGTTGCCCATGTGGGCTTTACGTGGGTTATACCTGGGCCCTAGGTGGGCCCCCAACTAGCCAAGTCTATGTGGGACCGAGGTGGGTCCCAACTGGGATGCCCATGTGGGCTTTAGGTGGCTTCTACCTGGGCCCTAGGTGGAACCCAACTAGGCAATTCCATGTGGGACCGAACCTTATTCGACAGACAGGGGGACAGACACACAGGGACAGAGACAGAGGGGAGCACAGGACACTCAGCGTTGCCATGTCCTCTGATTATAAGCGAATTTGCCTTACTTTTCACCACAGTGTTGCCATGTCAGAAAATTGTAAGCGACTTTGCCCTACTTTCACACAATACTCTTGCTCACACTGTGAGCTGGCTGTAAGGTGGATCTGCGATGCGAAGTGTACGACGCGTCACGCTAGATGTGAGGGCCGCGCAGCGGCCAGAACTTCTAGTTATTACAATTGTTGTCATCATCATTGTTATTATAATCCTACATCATCATCATTGTCATTATGGATATAATTCTCAGAGTAATGAACTGACCTGTGTTTTGTGACACTTGCAGAGGGATTCCATTACAGAACGCTCCTTTACCTCTCCTGGCCGTGTACATTTTATCCTCTATGCAACTGTACACCACACCAAACTCCATCTACGGTAAACAAAATATATTATTATTCTTTTTATTATTTACACAACTAGAAACTCCATCCAAGTGCTATCCATACTATAACATTATATCATCTATAATAATAGCAGTACCTCTCTGTTGACCGCGAATCCGATTGAAACAGCAACAAAGGGATATCTGGAGGGAATTATTGATATTACTGGGTTACATTACTAATACTGAAGGTTATTATTTATGGTACAAAGCAGAAGGGATTCGGCAGTGATGTACCAATAGTAATCATCGTCATCATATAGTTACCCATGTACAAAGTTGGTGGTTCCGTCCACTGGGTCAACGATCCACGTTGGGTTGTCTGTCAGAACACACGGTTCTCCTGCTGCCACAGACTCCTCCCCTATGAAACTAATCAACAAACAATAATCATAAACATAAACTTAACCAATAACCGATACTCATGTACATACAACTAATGAATAACCAATAATCATATTATGATTATGGATGGGGATCGTTGTTGATCCCCTTATCGATCTGATTCCTTATCAATCCCACTATAAATCGTTTTCCATTATTGGTAGCTGTTGGCAAATTGGTGCTAATAGGCTCTATGCACAGCAGCCATTTTGGAAAGTAATTGGGCCTCTTCCTTACTTCCTTCACATGTGTTACCAATGACACTAATGAAGGCTCTGTTCCATTCTGGTCAGGGTACTGATTATGTATGCTGGCTCACTAGAAGCACTCCATTTTGGTTCCCAAATGGCCCCTTATGGTGGGGGTGTGTGTAACTCTGAGAGTGTACAAATGGAACCAAATGGACCCGTAAGGGTGTAACTCTGAGAGTGTACAACTCTGAGAGTGTACAAATGGAACCAAATGGACCCGTAAGAGTGTAACTCTGAGAGTGTACAACTCTGAGTGTACAAATGGAACCAAATGGACCAGTAAGGGTCCATTTGGTTCCATTTGCACACTCTCAGAGTTATGGGGGTGCTTGAAAATAAGACATTTGACAACCACTGTGCTACACTAAATGGAACAGACCCTTAATTAGTATTATTGGTAACACCTGTGAAGGAAGTAAGGAAGAGGCCCAATTGATTGCCAATATGGCTGCTGTGCATAGAGCCTATCTGGGACACTATCACTTCCATTTAGTATCCGCAGACAATCAAAGGTCTTCAACTGATGCTCAACATTGAAGCAGTGCATGCATGCAAGCCATTCAATTCATGTTGCTTGTTTTACAGGTAGTTGGCAAGAAATTGCAACAGAAGTCAAAAGCTTCATTAGAACGGCATATATTTATGCCAGTTGATTTGATTGCAATGCCATGACTCTCATCTCTTGAGACGGGGCGGCAGTGGCTCGGATCCGTGAGGTTTCCAGTTCGAATCCCGGGCTCCCCCAGAGTTAGTCTCGAAGTGTCCTTGAGCAAGACGCTGAACCCCTAATTGCTCCCGATGAGCAGGTTGGTGCCTTGCATGGTTTCCTCCACCATCGGTGTATGAATGTGTATGTGAATGGGTGAATGTAATGCACAATCTATGTAAAGCGCTTTGGATAAAGGCGCTACATAAATGCACCATTTACCATTTATTTACCATTTACATGGCGTTACGTCACGTAGAATCAATAAGAGAATCGATAAGCCAAAACCTTTGGAATTCCCCATTCCGAATAACTTCAGCATCGATTGCATCCGATTCTTGATCCCCATCCCTAATTCTAACTAAGTAAATATCTGCTGTTGTTAAAACCTTTCCTACAATGTATCGATAGTCAAACATTCTTTTGTAGTAAGACATTTTTGACATGTGAGCTTGTAGATTTGCCGATTTCTCTACTTGTGTGTGTGTGTGCGTGCGTTCGTGCGTTCGTGCGTTACCTATGAGTGGGGAATTTCTCCTTCACCGATTGGATGATGAGTTGCTCCACCTTCTGGTCAGTCTGGGTCACCAGGTCCACAGAGGAGCTCTTCAGCATCACCTTCATGTCTGGCTGGACCGCCTCCCGCACCAGCTGTCAATCACACAGTCAATCCACGTATGATATAGATCTGCTGTCAATCGCACAGTCAACGGGCTCTGTGCACTAGAGCCATATTGGAAAGAAACTGGTGCCTCTTCCTTGCTTCCTTCACAGGTGTTACCAATGATTCTAATGAAGGCTCTGTTCCATTTAGTGTAGCACAGTGGTTCTCAAACCTTTTACTGACTCTGATAGTGTACAAATGGAACCAAATGGACCCGGTTCCATTTGTACACTCTCAGAGTTACACACCCGTAAGGGTCCATTTGGTTCCATTTGTACACTCTCAGAGTTACACACCCGTAAGGGTCCATTTGGAACCCCCTTAAGGAACCATGAGGGTCCCTGGACCACACTTTGAGACCCACTGGTGTAGCAGAGTGTTTCCAGTGAGCCAACATGCAACAATAATATCTCTGCTGTCCGACAGAAACCAGCTACTGTAACTCCAAAATGCAAAAATGCAAAAGCGGAAAAATAGAGTTAGCTGGTTCCTGCCGGACAGCAACGATATAATATATACCTTGATTAGCATCATTGGTAAAACCTGTGAAGGAAGTAAGGAAGTGGCTCAATTTCTTTCCAATATGTGCTGCTGTGCATATAACCTTTCCATAAGCTATATAGATCTACTGCACCGCCTCCCAAACAACCTGCTTTCCCCTCTACACCAGGGGTGGGTAACATCGATGTCCACACTCACTCCAGGGGACAACATTGTCTACCTGCACTCTCACCAGTAGTATACTGTAAACCCCATCACTCAAACAGTCCATAATGGTCACAAATGTAGCAGTGAAGGGATATTAGCAAGTATTATTAAATGTAACATTTGTATTTAATTTCAAATGCATTTTGTAATACTTGAAGGTGGCCGGGTAGCCCATGCATGCGCGCGACACACACACACACACACACACACACACACACACACACACACACACACACACACACACACACACACACACACACACACACACACACACACACACACACACACACACACACACACACACACACACACACACACACACACACACACACACACTCACTGCTCCAGCCGTGCGAGCCAGCCCCACTGCATGATCAATTACACTCTGCCATGTGTCCCCCATACTGTCTGTGGAGAGGAGAGGAGAGGAGAGGAGAGGAGAGGAGAGGAGAGGAGAGGAGAGGAGAGGAGAGGAGAGGAGAGGAGAAGAGAGGAGAGGAGAGGAGAGGAGAGGAGAAGAGAAGAGAAGCAGTTAGAGGAATGTGTCCTTATAAGGGCTTTTGTCATGTTCAGAAGAATTCAGATGATTCTCTTGGAATAGGAAGGACCAGTTTAAGAATAAACACTATCTCTGAATGGGGAGACCGTTGTTATATAATCCTTCCAGAAAAACAAAACTATATATAGAAATATCACACATTGTTACCTCTTACCTGTTGTTGTATTATACGCACATTAGATCATTTTAATGAGGTATCTAGAGCACATCTCGACTAGAATGTTTGACACTTACTGATATTAAATAGCAACACATTAACCACGGAACCACCATTTGATGAGATTTAGCCTCTCAGAGCCCCAAAAGAAAATATACATATATATATTTTGTTGTCGATTGATGTTGCTAGATACCAATAGGAGAGATGTCAGGCAAACGTTTATCAAAATAACAATTATTTAATTAAGTAATGCAGATGTTTAATAATAATTTAACTCTTGAGAGTGTAAAATGAAACCAAATGGACCCTCCGTCGCGATGCAATGCATTGTGAGCTTGTAGATCTGCTATTTTCAAATGATTTTTATAATACATTAGAAAACTGGGTAATGGGTAATGGGACATTCTGCATGATGAGTACTTTTACTTTTGGTACTTTAAGTACATTTTGATGCCAATACTTTTGGATTCTGGACTTTTACTCATAACAGAGTATTTCTATATTATTGCAGTATTGGTACTTTTAGGTAAAATATGTGAGTACTTTTTCCTCCACTGGTGATAACTATAATCTGTTAATAACACTCTTGACCGGTCAAAAGGGATTATATTTACTTTGACTCTGGCGCCATCTCCTGACATCAAAAAGTAATAGCAGCATGAGCTTAAGTCATTCTGTGCTTTTTTAGATAGCTCAATAACATTATAATGGTCACAACGAAACACAGCGGATTAGAAAACAACGGGTCATTTATTTCAATTAACACATTATTGGACAAAGGTCACAATCACTTTAAAAAAAACTATGTTTATTCATTGATTCCAAAGCTTTCCATCAAACTTTGTCCTGTGTGACCTCTCCTTCTCCAATGTACTCCTTGCCTCCTCTGTCGCTGCTAACAAACACGCGATCTGAGTTTTTTTTATTTATTAAGCAATTTAATTATTATTAAATGAACACTTAAAACACAGAGACATGTTGACATTCTTACCGGTTTGTTTGGTTTTCTTCTCCTTCTGTAATCTGTCACACAAACCCCTTCCGTGTTAATGTCTGCAAGAAACACACCAAGGACACGACATTGACTTCATAACTAAGCGTCACTTAAAACTGATTTAAGACGGATCCACGTCTAAAACATAACTCAATTCAATGTAATTAAAAGTGTCGCATGTTTATATTTAACTACACTAATGAACTACACTTACACAATACATGGGGGCCGATATATTGTGACGTCACTGACTTATCCTATTGTGTTCATTCTAGGTTTGTTCTTCATGTTGTAGATTCCATCAGGACATGTGAGATGCTGCCGCCAAGTGGCCACTGTATATAACAATATGTAGACCTCAAGTAACAAGTAACAATGAACAAAATACTGTACAGTACACATGCAAAAATATATATATATATTTGTACAAAATACGAAGAGACAACATTTTGGTACTAGTATCTAGCTTTATATTAGTGGAGAATTCAGTGGTTTTAATGTATTTCAAATTACAAGAAGAAGAATGTGTAAAATACTAATTTGATTGTAAAATAAAATTGCTTCTGTTTAGTTACTCAACCTCACCAAATACACAGTTGAATTGTCCTGTACTATTTTAAGGAACATTTATTATTTACAGTGATATAAAACCCTGCTGAGGGATTCTATTACTACTATTACTAAATACTGCTAATTATTATTATACCATTGTACTACTAACTATAGGTTATTATTTACTATTACAGTCACTATTACAGTACAATAAGCCTGAAAGTTGCTTTTTTTTCTCAGTTTTAAGCCCCTAAAACCTAATTTGAAATATGTACGTCAAAGCCATCAGCATGACATGTCCTTGTGTCTTTATATGCTCATCCATGCTGTCAATATAACCAGAGTGTAGCCTACTCTGGAGGTATTTTATGATGTATAACTCAATGGTTCTCAAGGAGAAGGACCCCCAAATTAATATATATTTGGCCTCAGACGTCAGACCCCCATTTGAAAATATGTTGTACCAGGGACCCCATATAACATTTGTGTTGTTAACATGTTTTTAAAATTGTTTACAAAAAAAAAGAAGAAAGAAAAAAAAAGAAGATCTTTTGACTTCAAGGGGACCCCTGTTGGGGGTCACCGGAATGCACTTTTCAGAACCACTGTTGTAAACTATACTGTAGTTAAAGTTTTGATGACTGATTGAAAAAGCACAAGGCTGCACTTTTCCTGTACGGCATAATACATTTCGACAGTACAAAGTTAGACATGACTGTATGTGGAAGATTGATAGTCCAGGATTCACATTTACATTTTTAATGTGTTGACAGACCAAATACAGTTTGACAGCACTGCATATGCCAAAAAACGAAACAATACAATATAAGAAATGTTAACATGGGAAACGGGCCTTTAGACAGAACTGTACATGCAGTATGAGGTCGTATTAACAAAATAATGATGATTAAAGAATGATAAATTGTTTTCATGATGTGTACAAGTGACTATATGATTTTAATCCTGTATTTACTAGTAAAAAAGAACCGGTGCCTTTGTGCGTTTGTCGCTTTTTTTTTTACCCCACCAAAATGGACCACCCAAAAACCTGTTAGGAGCACGTTTCAGGCCATTTGGAGTCGATTGGTGGTACTAAAATTTCGTATGAATTTTGTTTCTCCAATGGATCCAATATTATTTAGTCACAAGCGCTTGTTAATACTTTTCCTTGGTTTAATCTTCATAAAACGTACACACACTTAACCACTTTCAAAGTGGCGACGCATCGTGAGCTTGTAGATCTGCTATTTTCTCTACTTTTATGTGACACTTTTGTACGACAAAGTAGGTAATCAATTTATGAAAAAACATCAAAAGTTGAAATATGGAGATACAAGGTTTCTGCATGTTTAGAGGTTCAGTGTTTCTAGTATAAGAATGGGTTCAGAGGATCACTAAGGGATGGATCCTCGTCGTCACGGCGACAGGGGAAGGCGCAGACCACTTTTGCGATGCGATTGGCTACGTCCGCAGAGCTGGCAGCGATGACCTTCCTGGACATCATGTCAAACTCAGACCCTGAGAGACACACAATCAGTGGTGGAAGAAGTACTCGGATGTTTTACTTAAGTAAAAGTATCAATACTGCAATGTAGAAATACTCTGTTACTCTGTTAAGTAAAAGTCCCGGAATTAAAAATGTACTTTTGTATCCAAAGTACAAAAGTATTGGTGTCAAACTATCAAAATGTACTTAAAGTACCAAAAGTAGAAAGTACTCATTATGCAGAATGTCCCATTTCACAAGTTTTCAAATGTATAACAATATTTAGAAAATAGCAGATCTACAAGCTCACAATGCGTTGCGATGCGACGCATTGTGAGCTTGTAGATCTGCTATTTTCAAATGGCCGAAATGTATAAATGTAATTGTAATGATAATCAAAATCTACAAAGTAACTAGTAACTAAAATGTTCAAATAATTGTAATGGAGTAAAAAGTACAATATTTGCCTCTGAGATGTAGTGGAGTAGAAGTAAAAGTACTGAAAGTATGGAAATACTCCAGTCAAGTAAAAAATACCTCAAAATTGCACTTAAGTGCAGTACTTGAGTAAATGTACTTAGTTACTTTTACCACTGCACACAATTTACAACACAATTTACAATTTAGCAGACACCCTTATCCAGAGCGTATTACAATAATAAAGGTAACCACATACTGTCCATAGAATGCAGAGAGAGTGTCGTCTGTAGTGCCTCAAGAAACTAGGATCACATGTAAACCAAGAAGCATCTGTCTAAACAATATGTGTCTAAATAACATTATGTACATTAAAACTATGCAGGTAAACAATGAACCAATCATCTGACTGTTGAAGCTGTTTGCTAACTGTTGAATGAAGCTGTACTGACTGTTGAAATTCTTTACTGACTGAAGCTGTTTACTGACTGTTGAATGTGGTTTACTGACTGTTTCATCGTCTGCAGTGTGATGATGTGTTGTGTTTACCGTCGGTATCCATGACAACGCCTCCAGCCTCGGAGACGATGAGCGTAGAGGCAGCGATGTCCCAGCAGTGCATCCCGATGTGGTAATACACATCTGCTGCTCCTGTAGCTATGAGGCACATGTCTACTGCTGCTGTACCCACCGCACGCACACTGAAACACACACACACACACACACACACACACACACACACACACACACACACACACACACACACACACAAATGATAATATACATCAGCTCTTCCTGTTGCTATAAGGCACATTGGCTATTTGAAAATAGCCGATCTACAAGCTCACAAAACGTCGCAAATCTGCTATTTTCAAAAAGATCTTGAAAATATATATATATATTTTAAATTAAGATGGGATGGGGGTCTGAGGAGAAATACAACTGTTGAAACAATAATAAAATCAAAGAGCAAAAAAGCAACTACGCATTAAAAACAAGCCCAAAAAAACGCAACCCGCAACTAATAAAATGTACAAGCACCTTTACAGGGAAAAACAAGTCCAAAGTCGTTTATAGTATCAGTAAATGGCTGTCAAGCAAGTGTGAAGGGAGTTTTAGTGTAGTACTTGTATGTGATAAACGGTTGTATTACTGTAGTATTTGTATGAGATAAACGGTAGTTGTAGGATTCTCTTACCCATGGATAGGTAGTTTCAACAGTTTGTAGATGTTGGAGGTCATCGTAGACAGAGACAAATCATCTCTCTCTGCTCCGATCTCTGTCACCACGACACACTGATGGATGTCTGTTATATGCACACACGCGTGCGCGACACACACACACATACACACGTTAAAAAACAAAGTTGGATCAGCTACATGGATGGACGGACGGACGGACGGACGGACGGACGGACGGACGGACGGACGGACGGACGGACAGACAGACAGACAGACAGACAGACAGACAGACAGACAGACAGACAGACAGACAGACAGACAGACAGACAGACAGACAGACAGACAGACAGACAGACAGGTGTAGGTATAGGGAGGTGTAGGTATAGGGAGGTGTAGGTATAGGGAGGTTGATAGGGAGGTTGATAGGGAGGTGTAGGTATAGGGAGGTGTAGGTATAGGGAGGTTGATAGGGAGGTTGATAGGGAGGTGTAGGTATAGGGAGGTTGATAGGGAGGTGGAGGTATAGGGAGGTGTAGGTATAGGGAGGTTGATAGGGAGGTGGAGGTATAGGGAGGTGGAGGTATAGGGAGGTTGATAGGGAGGTGTAGGTATAGGGAGGTTGATAGGGAGGTGGAGGTATAGGGAGGTTGATAGGGAGGTGGAGGTTGATAGGTAGGCAGGTAGGTAGGTTGATAGGGAGGTGGAGGTTGATAGGAAGGTATAGGTAGGAAGGAAGGTAGGTTGATAGGAAGGTATAGGTAGGAAGGAAGGTATAGGTAGGTAGATAGGTATAGGTATAGGCAGGTAGGTAGGTAGGTACCTTTTTGGTCAGACACATGTAGAGGGACTCCGTTCAGAAAGGCTCCATGTCCTCTCTCAGCGCTGTACATTTTATCTTCTACACAACTGTACACGATGCCAAACTCCACCTGGGCAACATGACACAACCAATGGAATCACATCACAGGTTTACACGTGTAGAGAAGTGGGTGAAATTCAATCATGTTTGTGTACAGTAGTTTACATGTGAAGAAAGAGGATAGAGGTGGATTAAGAGCACGATAAAAACTGGTCAAAAATCATCAAAGATACATACAGATTCAGTAACAGAAGTCTCCCTGTCTCAGCTTCATTTGTATAGTGTTCCAGTTCCAATTTTGTCTGCCCATTTATTCATCACTTGCAATTTCTTTTGTTTAATCTGTGTCCGAGTTCTCTATCCTGATTGGATAACGTTGGTATCCTGACCTGAAAATGCATATTCTGTTAAAGGGGTATTTCACTTTCAAACATGTTTGGGGTCATTTTAATGTCTAAACGGGCTTTTGTGTTTCACCCCTGACAGTTGTTAAGTTGCTTGATTCAGTATTTAGATATTTGATATTCATTGTATCTGACTCGCCCCCTTCCTATTCAAACCCATTGTAACTTCAAACTCCATTTTAACCATGATAGATTAATTATAAAATAATTGTAATAATAAAATAAAAAAAGAAAAGTATAATTTTTTTTTTTTTCAAATGGCTCCTTTGATTCCTCTAAGGAGTTTTAAAAGGATTACCATGGATGCAGTTGCCAGTAACTGCTGCTACTTTGATGAGTAGTAGCACATTTAAAAATGTTTTTAGTTTTATACTGCAGGCCACTCTCCTGATCTGTTGTTTTACATTTTAATTCTATTTCCTTGAGCTTTCTATAGTCGGTGTGCTGTACGGATGTTATATGTCATTGTTATTGTCCTGTATTTGTTATTGCTGGCAAAGCTGTGTAATATCTATGCCTCTTGGCCAGTTCACACTTTAGTCTCAAAGTGGTTTTATAGCCTACTGGTTAAATAAAAAAGAAAAGTTTAGTGGTGTGTGTACCTGTTTGTTGACAGCGAAGGCAATAGATATCGCTACGAAAGGAAACCTGAGATCAGAATGAGATGAAAACATGAGTATGTTATATTGTTTTGTATTTTATGATCTGCTGTTGTTTTACTCATCTTTAATGTGAATGATGGATTGACACCAACCCGCTGCCCTTGAGCAAAGCACTACACTGACCCAACTGCCTGGTGACAAACTGGGCAGTTGGGTCAGCTCCCAGTACAACAGTAGAAGACAGTAGAAGACTGTGGTTGTACTGGTCAGCTCCCAGTACAACAGAATTAGACTGTGGTTGTACTGGTCAGCTCCCAGTACAACAGTATTAGACTGTGGTTTTACTGGTCAGCTCCCAGTACAACAGTATTAGACTGTGGTTGTACTGGTCAGCCCCCAGTACAACAATAGTAGACAGTGGTTGTACTGGTCAGCTCCCAGTACAACAGTAGTAGACTGTGGTTGTACTGGTCAGCCCCCAGTACAACAATAGTAGACTGTGGTTACTTTGGGAGTAGTTAGGGCTTCAGGCAGAGATTTGCTTTACCTCCTGAGCCACGGATGTCCCAATGTGTCTAACTGTATGAGTTAACTATTATCTAACAACACATGAAGTCCATAATAATGATAATAATAATAATAATAATAAAAATACTACTAATAATAATAGTGTTATTACCAGTGGTGTAAAGTAACTAAGTACATTTACTCAAGTACTGTACTTAAGTAGAATTCTGAGGTACTTTTACTTTACTGGAGTATTTCCAATTGTCTATACTTTTACTTTTACTCCACTACATCTCAGAGGCAAATATTGTACTTTTACTCCACTATAATAATTTGAAAACTTTAGTCACTAGTTACTTTGCAGATAAAAATCACATCCATTAACCACTTTAGCCCTATTTGAAAATAGCCGATCTACAAGCTCACAACGCGTCGCGATGCGACGCGTTGTGAGCTTGTAGATCTGCTATTTTCAAACATTTAGTCATTTTACTTTTGGTACTTTAAGTACATTTTGATACTAATACTTTTGTACTTTTACTCAAGTAAATTTTGAACTTGAGACTTTTACTTGAAACAGAGTACTTCTACATTGCAGCATTGATACTTTTACATAAGTAAAACATTTGAGTACTTTTTCCACCACTGGTTATTACCTGTGAACAAAGTTGACGGTTCCATCGATGGGGTCGATGATCCACGTCGGGCTGTCAGTCAAAACCACCGGCTCTCCTGCTGCTACAGACTCCTCCCCTATGAACCTGAGAGGTCAAAGGTCAAACCCCTATGAACCTGTGAGGTTTAAAGACGGACTCCACACAAAACATGTGTTTTGAGTTTTTAATATGTTTTTGAAGCTCATCTATGAGAATCCTGGTGGTTTTTAGCACTCTGCTTTTCTCTAAAGCCTTAATATGGATGTTTTACCTTCAGAACTGGCCTTAACACAGCCCTCTAGTGAAACCAGGTGTGGTCACGTGACACATGACTCGGTATGGTCCAAGAGGAAAATAGCAAGAGGCGCATTCTCCGGTTTACTTCCCGTTTCTCCTATTTTCTGCGTGACGTAGGTGGACACCTTTTTAGGAGACAGGAAGCAAGTTGGAGTCTATTTGATTCCAATGGAAGAGTCAACGTGAACACAGCTTCTGAACCATTCTTTAGCTCCATGGTCACTGAACTAAATATTGGACCCGATCGTCACAAGACACAAAATATGCACGATTTTCATACTAAAATGCCTTTTTTTTTTAGTGACACAAATTAGGATAAAATCTACTTTGTTATCCACCTTTCTCTATCCTAGCAACACACTCTCGCGAGATCTGGGAAGATATCAGAAGAGTCCATCTGCAGTCTGACGGACGAGACATAGAGGGCTCTGTCTGTCCCTTATACTATTTATATTGTATTATTATATTAGATTTGAACTCTATGCTCTGTCCCCATAAGATGTTCTAAAAACTAATAAACTGAGATTCTATATGTGAATGTGGTAGGCCTACGTGAAATCATTATGGACATTTCAAAAATTAAATAAAATGTGTGTTCCAAAGCTCAATAATATCATTTTCCATTATTAACTGTCTTGGTTGATGGGTATGATTTGGGAATCATGACATTTTGCTAAACATTCATGCTAAACACATTATAGTCTATAGTGGTAAAATATATACCTTATAAATAAAAGGACCTGTTACAATGTTGAGCAGAATTAGGAGCATATATAGCAGAAGATAAAACTGAATAATACGTGTGAGTTTGTGGTGGGATTTTTGGGGGTTTCTTTAAAATCATCTTTGCCAATAACAGTGCACTTTCAAACATGTAAAGCATTTATTTTCTTTAATGAAGAAAATACACAAATACACATCCACATGACGTTGTCAGCCAGGGAGAGGGGAGGGGGAGGGTGGTGGGAACCGTGGGATGGTCGGGGGAGAAGACAACTACGCCTACTTAGGAGACCATTTGTAGGATTTGTGTACTACTTCGCCTCTAGTGGCTCCAATGGAGAATGTGTATCTTTCTATATTAACAATCTTTGGTATGGTATAATTTCGCATCATCAAGGACAGCCAGGGACACTCCAATCACGTCCTCTTCAAAGGCTTGAAAATACATAGCATGCCTTGCCTCAAGGTGGCTGCAATGCGTTGCATTATGTACCTGGCTATTCAAACCATGCAGGAAGTAAACAAAAGCATGTGAAAGAATGTAGTTGGCAGATCGCTATGTGTATGATTATGGTAACTAGATTCTGCCAAGCCATCTAGTTGAATAACAGTATAATGCCAGCTCTCTCGCTCGCGTGCGCATGTGTGAGGTCGCTGTCTGTGTGTGTGTGTGTGTGTGTGTGTGTGTGTGTGTGTGTGTGTGTGTGTGGGGGGGGGGCGGGGGGCACGCAGGGGTGTGGAGATATTGAGTAGGGGGCATGTCATATATTGGCATATTAATAGATCCTGGACTTCTAAATGAGGGCACAGATAGGGCTTGAGATCCCATAAAGTTCATTTAGGAACATTTTGGGGGTGGGGGAAATTATTAGCATGTAGTTTTAAACCACACTTTGGATGGGTTAACTGCAAGGTTAAACACTAGAGACTCCTCCCCTATGAACCTGAGGGAGCAAAGGGCAAACCCCTAAGAACTTGAGAGGTCAAATGTCACATCGGGACATCCGCTTTACCCCCGGATCATTTTCAGCTTCAGACCACTTCCGTGCTCCAGACTGTATGACAGAAGCATTTGAAATGTGTCTGGATATGCGAGACTAGCTAATACATGGTACAGTTAGCATTGACTGAGGGACAGACAGACAGACAGAGAGACAGACAGACAGACAGACAGACAGACAGACAGACAGACAGACAGACAGACAGACAGACAGACAGACAGACAGACAGACAGACAGACAGACAGACAGACAGACAGACAGACAGACAGGTACCTGTGTTCAGGGTATGTCTCTCTGATAGATGATATAAGTAGTTTTTCTACATTCTGGTCAGTCTCAGTCACCAGGTCAGCAGGAGAACTCTTCAACTTCACATCTTTCTGCTGGTAGAACCCCTCCAACACCATCTATTATAATAATAATAATTCAGTCAGATAACTCACGAATAGATTGAACCAATATAATAGAACGAATAGATTGAACT
>NC_137611.1:52502563-52907563 GCF_963280865.1 Gymnoscopelus braueri | reverse complement strand
ATTAGCCTGATATCATAATTCCTTTTTAACAGGTCGTTCATGAAAGTCCTTGCGGTCTTGTTTCCAATGAGAACCTGTGAGCAATTGGGGTTAAGAGTCTTGCTCAGGGACAAATTTCATATCATCGGCGCATATGCTGGGATAGCCTGGAATCGAACCTGGGGCAACCAGGGCCTCTGGTTCCCTAGGCGGGCTCACTAACCACTCAGCTATGGCCGTCCAACACACCTCTGTACACAATCTGCATGTATTATAGTGGTGACTTTTCCTCTAGTTCTCTGTCTTCTGGCTGATCCTGTTCCCTTCCAATTAACATTGGCTCACTCTCTAGCTTGTTCTCTCCCTACATAGGAATGTGAGCTGTCTTCCAGATGTTTCGCTGTCTCTCTCTACTTCAGCCTTCATATCTTTAAGGCAGGGGAGATTGTCTGCACTGTTTAACCCTTACTTCCCCCACACATGTAGCCTATATCTATATCTAGAGATATAGAGATATACATATATATATCCATATATAGATAGATAGATATAGTATGTTATATAATTATAATAATATATATGATTCATATATCAGATTATATATCAGATATATATAGGTCTATTAAAGAGCTGGTGCCATGTTTTTGCACTTTTTCTGTTTTTCATGTGTCTATGAGGTTGATAGAACTTCATAAAGCCCCCCGGTGGTGTTTTTATGGTGTTTTATGTCTTCTCTGACTATTTGGAGTTTCTTCCTGGAGGCTGAAACCTTGAGGGTCAAACGTGCCAATAGAGAAACAGCGCTTTAGTGACATCACAAAGCCATACCCTCCCCCTCATTATCATAACACAACAGGTGTGGGCATGAGGAGGAGGAGGGACTAGGACAGGTGGGTGGTGCTAAGGTGGTGGAGGAGGTGCTAAGGTGAGAACCAGGTATACTTAATGAACTGGAGGCGTGTCCACATAAAAACATACTTTTAACCATTTCTGTACACTTTTTTTTGTTGAAAAAAATCCTTACATAATAATAATACCTTATGATGGTTTTAGGGTTGAAAAATATCATGGCACCCCATCTTTAATATTATTATTATTGCTGCTAACATTAACAATTTTAAACTAGCAGATGTAGATCGATAGGAGGACTTAAGAATGTAACAAGGAGTCAAGGACTTCCAGCCGTGGTGGTCTGAACTCTTCTACCCCCCGGAGAACAGTGGGCCGTGGGGGAGAGGGGAGGGGAGGGACAGTAGTTCTGGCAGAGGGAAGGACAGTGGTGCTTCGTGGTGAGAGGGTCTCCTCAGACTCGTTCAGTTATTTAGCAGCTTGTTTATAAACGTTATATTATTTTTGTATCCATAAATATAGGTTATGTAGTGACTAAATATAGACTTATTTCTCATCTACAGCTGCTATTTTACATTTTAGATTTCAAAATGCACTCCTGTTCAAATGGCCTGTTTTTTTTTTGTCATGGCCAAACAGGCACACCAGCTGAGACTTGAGTGGTACCTTGGACACGCCCAATTATTGATCAAAAAAAGCTACTCCTACTGTACTTCTGCTTTTTTTTTTTTTAGCTTTTTTTGGTGGGTACGCCTTTACACCTCCACACAAAAAACAAATAAATAAATCCCAAGAAAAAAAAACTAAACAAACAATAACATCAACTAGACGCGTCGCAATTCAGGGCAATTGCAGAGTGTGGTTGCGCCGACGCGAGTCGCGGGTCGCTGCCGCCGGGACTCGAGGAATACGCTGGGAGGAATACCGTCGGAGGCTGCGCCAATTACATTGTCACGCAACTCCTGAGATCACTTGCGTTTAATTTTGAGAGGATTGGTCCCCCCAACCTTATGGTTTTTGCATCAAAAGGTTACATTTTGAGCATTTGTGGCGCCCCCTATGGATCAAAGTGGAAATTCTTTAGGGGATTTGTTGAGTAAACCACCCTCAACATGTGATTCAAATTTGGGATTGACCGGACGTTTCGTTCGTGATTTGTAGCATTTTTGGTAAAACGGGCCCCTCCCACTAACTTTGGAAGCCATTTACGGACGAACGGTAAGGACTATCAAAATGCCGTTTGGATCTGTTTATCGCATGGGCCCAGAGATCATGTGTGCCGATTTTTGTGAAATTTGGACAAAATATATGGGAGGAGGAGCTAAAAGTGTGTTTTGAAGAAAATTCAAAATGGCGGAAAATCTATCCTGACGCAAATGGGCGTGGCCTATATGGGGAGATGCGTCGTGACCCAAGGAATCCAGGGGAAAAGAATTTTGATTTTACGACCTACGGTTCAAGAGTTATAGGCCAAAACGTAAAGGGGGTTGTTATAGCGCCACCATGTGGCCGATTAGTGTAATTATTTTTTCAATAATTTCGGACTAAATTATGCACCTCCCCTCCAAATCTGGTAGCTCTAGCTCTTACGGTTTCAGAGAAAAAAATACTTGAATTTGAGTTTTTTCACTTTTTCATTAAAGCGGATGGGGAAATTTAATGCACTAATAAATCAATATCAATTAAACTATTTAACCAATCTCTTAGCAAAATACAAGCGCACGATTCCAGGTCAAGACGGTCATTTTGAGATATGGCACTAAATTGGGGAATAAAAACTGTGGGCTGTGATGTGTTTTGAAATATTGTTTATCTATAATAATAATAAAGTGTGAAGATTACTATAGTCTGGTTGCCCTGTTAGGGCAACCACACTAATAATTGGATCTTAACAATATACTGTAGTCAGAACTTTCATCAATAATTGGATTGTATCAGTTCAGTCAGAGCCTGCATCACATATTATTTGGACAGAAGCGCCACCTAGCTGCATGTACTGTAGGATGCGGCCTGCACTGGGAAACACTTTCTCTGGACTGATGCAAATTGTCATCAGCGTCTGCTTTGGCCAGTTCTGCCCTCCTTCGCCTTGGTAGCAAACAGCTCCTTCTCAACTGTCTTTGACCTTTTCCTGCACCATTTCTTCACTGTGGTCACTCGCATACTGTTGTCTGTGGTTGTTTCATTGTCTGACCACTAATGTTTGAAAGCACATTTTTGTCAGGGAATTCAGGCAGCTATTAACACACTTTATACAGAATACAAAAATAAGAAATACACAATGCAATAAGTATACAAACATAACATTTGGTATACTACAGGACAGTAGGCATATGAACATTTAAGGCAGTGAATAATTAAAGCCATTGAAGGTGCAATAGTTACTGAAGTTAACAATACAAACAGGGGCCATATCACAAAACAGTAATGGCCTATCTTTTTCTAAATAGGCTAAACCCAAGACCCACTCGGGATGTGATATAATCAAGTCAGGTGGAGACTACCAATCTGAAACACAGGTATAGGGAGACCCATTAATAAGATAGAGCACAGGTAGATAGACAGAATACAGGAAAGGTCTGATATTAAGGGCTTCATTTAGGCCCCTATTAACAGTGTCTAATGCAGAGATCTAATGTAGAGACCAAAAATACTTCTCTCAAGAAGTAAGCCTAGTGTGTTGATGTCACATACTGTAGGGGGCAATTTGACCTGTTCGATGCCAATATACTTTAATGATGAAATGCAATGTTTGGCTTCTGTAAAATGAACAGCCACTGGGTTCCTGAAGTCTTTTGTTCTGACATCAGTCCTGTGCTCTGAGATTCCAGTTGCTAATGCCTTTGTGACAATGACATTGGTTGAGGTATAACGTAATAACACCCTTGATTTTAAAACGTTTGCCAGTAACATGGTGATCAAAAGATTTACATTTGTATGTGAAACTACATTGGGCCCATTTGTCACATTTATAGTTACCATCTGGGATTTTAGTCAGAAAGTGTGAGGGGGTTGGCTGATGCAGGTGTGATCTGACCAGTAGATTTCTCAGGTTAAAAGTTTCAGTGTGCAGACTTCTATTTGTTTTTATCTTGCCTTCTGAAAATCCAACATATTAATGAAAACATAAGTCTGGTCCATAAGCTAACGCAACCTCGCAACGCGAGGCGTTGTGAGCTTGTAGATCGGCTATTTTCAAAATTATTTGACAATTTGGCCAATGTCTGACCAGTTTTTATAGTAAAGTTTGCTGATTCATTTTGATGCAATGGTAATGGTAATGTAATGGTCCTTTTCTTTAAGGAACGCGTAAGCGTTCGTTTATTGGTGTGCGCCAATAAAATAAAGTGGAAATGTGAGTACGTTGTCCTCCATTGATTTGATTGGGATTTTTTAAATTCCTACTTTTGATGGGTCCTTTTCTTTTCTTTCCTTTTAAAGTCCTTCAATTATCACTTCACTGTCATCTGGAGACCCCCCAAAATCATGTGGGGACCCCCCTGGGAATCCCAACCCTCAGGATGATAACCACTGCACTATAGCAGTAGGATGGGTTGCCCAGCTGAAAGAGGGATTGAAAGAGTCCTTTGTTGACAAATTTGTGTTTCAGCTTCATCCTTGTGGGACTAGAGAAGATTGCAGAGGTGCACTTGTACTAAATGAATCTATTGCATCAAATTGGTTCAATATCTTTATTATGATGGTCACTTATTTTCTGTTAGGCTATTTGCTGTTCTACATCTTGCTTTTTGCACTCATTAGAAACATAATTTTCTTGGTCATGGAAGTAATAATAATACATATCAGTTATAAGTATCAAAAGTAATGTTGATTTAAAGTTATTGTAATATATTTAATTTTTTGGTCTATACTGACACCTGCTGGCAAGACTGCACTATGCATGTCAAAGTCTCTAGACTTGTACCACTTATCTGTAGTACAAGTGATGACAATAAACAACCACCTTGCACCAAGAAATTCAGAAATATATCTCCACCTGGGAAATGCATTGTTGGATGTTATCTCAAATTTGAATAAATTAGATTTTCATGAAACATCCCCCTGCATCCACCACCAGTGAATCTAATGCAAATCACAATATTTCATCATTTTATGTTTAGTTTATAGCTGTTCGATCCATTTTCCAATCCACACACAGCTTTCTATTTTAACTGCATGCATTTATAACTTATGACAATTAATATATAATATATACAATGACTGAATATTCATGTCAATGTTATTAGATTAAATCTATACATTTGTTGATGTGGAATTACACCAAAACACTATAAAACATATTGATACATTAAGTCAGTTTAAATGTCATAATAATTATCAAGTCATTACAGTATCTTCAAAGCACTATGGCTGAGACTGTCAATTCTTAACAGCCTGTCTAACAACTCTATGGATGACAGACAATACAGCCTGTTCAGAAACTTACTTTGTTCACTTTAGAGCACTGTTTCCCAAAAATATTGGTCTTCAATGTTTTTCAGGCCAAGGACCTGTTGTACATACTTCACAGCATGGCTTTATGAAGAACACCTCAACATGCAGCTGTATATTGAACATTCTGCAAGAATGAGCAGAATGCAACAAGTTGTTGATGCAAAACCAAAACATGATGTGCATGTCACATTCATTGACTTCACACCTGAAAATGCTTGGTACTTGGTAATATCTGGCTAACAGGCACAGTTATCTGTAAGATAGGTGGCAAATGGGGGGGAAATGGGGAGACCACTTGTCAAAGCCATTATGTCATTATGTCATTGTAATTTCAAATAATAAGTGTCTACTGTATAGGTACTGTAACACAAGTACTGTAGATGAGCACCAAAGTCCTGTTAACAAGAAAACATTATATTAATAAAGCATACAAACACATTTATTGTTCTAATACAATAATTATACACTGAACGCAAACAACAAAATACGAATGTTGAACAATGATGCGATATTTGTGGCTTTATTAAAATGAATACAGAAAGAGTAGCGTCTAGATAGAGTCTAGAGTCCATATTGTTATTCAAACATATAAAGAATGTTCTCTAAGATCTTATCATGCAATGAACAGTATCATTGAAATAAACAACTCAATGTGCGTACAAATTCTTAGAGCTATATCTAATTTAGGCTACATCTGTCACTAATAATCATTGTAAATGGAATTAAAATAAAGGTGTGGCATCAAACCAGCATGAAGCACACCGACTATTTATGGACTAATAGAAGATACAAAAATGAAAACATGAAAAGGCGTACTGAAGGGCACACAGTGTCCCTTTAATATAAGAACATCTTCATGGACAACCCAATCGCCAGAGGAAACATTGTCACTGTACATTTCTCTAGAAACGTTCAACGACAACGTTTCTGGACCACAAATTGAAGACATTACATTTTAGGTACGCTGTATTTTCATGGGGTTAAGATTAGGGTTTAAGTTTAGGATTTTGGGGGGTTAGGGTTAAGGTTTAGGCATAGTTTTTGTGAGGTTAAAGTTAGGGTTTGGGTTAGGTTTAGGGTAGCCAGGGATCCAGCCTGATTCGTTACGTTCAGCAGATTTTTTTTCTCACTTTGTGTAAGTGAGAAAAAGAAACTCCCTGAACTAGCGAATCAGGCTGGATCCCAGGCTAGGTTTAGGGTTCGTTAGTATGCAACATAAAATCAACAATTGACTCTACATGGTCGTCATCTGTGGATGATGTTCAAATGCAACGTTTTGGGGATTCAAAATGTTGTCATTGAACGTTTCTGCGAAACGTACTGAACGTGGAGCAGAACGGATGTCCAGTGGGATGTGTGTATGTCTTTAACCCCAGACCATTTCACAAACCACGCCCCCGTCGTTGTGTGAGTTTCCTCATCAAGGAAGGCGTGTCCAGGCTCATGAGGCCCAACGAGCCGCTAGGCGAAAGTGTTCACATGCCGAGCAACTGACGGCCTGCCTGCGAAAAGCACTGTCTGAGTTAACAAGCCTTGGTGGAAAAAGCATCTTATCACTTATTTCCCAATTGCACACACAAGTAAGACGCGCGAACGCTGGAAGCGAACGCAGCTCTAAAAATATTGTGTGTGTGTGTGTGTGTGTGTGTGTGTGTGTGTGTGTGTGTGTGTGTGTGTTGTGCATTGTAATCAGAGCATTGTCTAAATTCCTGCACTCTGGCGCACTCGGGTGGCTGCTTACAGGCAGTGCACGCATGTGAGTCACATGGGGGCATGAGCCAATGAGAGCATGAACACAGACACACAGACAGACAGACAGACAGACAGACAGACAGACACACACACAACCCGAGCAGGGTTACATAGTAAGCTCCACTTGGTCGCCTCCTTCCGCGTTCGCAATTAGCAGGCAGTCTAGCTAGCTATAGCTACATAATGTAAGCAGACTGGCTACAGCCGGAGCAAGTCACTTTCATTCAGCCAAAAGGAGGACATTGTACTACTAGCCAATGTAAATGGTGGAGGCACCTTTGGGAAATATTCTGGTGCAAAAGAGGCATACACGCCTGCAGTGACAGATGGACAAGAGGAGCGGAGATCTGGGAGTGGAGATCTGGTCGACGATGTACTGTGTTGAGGCACTGTTGCTGTGCTAGGTCTGGCTATGGGGCACTAGAGCTGACCAGTGGAAGTGAAAGCAGCTCTTGTGCCCCATTGCCCACTAGTGCCACATCTCCAGTTGTCAGCCCTTGTTGCGCCACCTCACCAGGGGAAAGCCCTAGTGAGTAATCAATAGGGGGAAAAGAAGGTAATTTTGGGGGTGAAGTATCCTTTAAACAGGATAAATAAATGCATAAATAAATACATAAATAAACAAAATAAACTCCTAATAGATCCTGCATCTGTCCCTTCATAACACAAATTACTTTTTTTTTTTTTTTTTATTAGTCATCAGTAATCAGAATCAAGTTCAATAAAACAATTTGCTTTATAAATACAGCTCATATGAGTCACCAGTATTCTTTCACAATGATGTCTATTTGCATGTTATGCCATCATAGAACTGTCACAAATTTCAGAGACGTTTGAAGTGTTCAATTGAAGTTATCATCAACAATGTACTCCCATAAATAAGAAAAATATGAATAACTGGCCACGTGTAATGAATGCATTAGGTTGTTTCCTTATCTTGATAACAATGAATGTATTGACTTGTTATCTGGGGATACATGTATCGATCATTTTGAGCGCTTGGTTTAGAATCCTTTTGACATTAATGATGAAAATTACACAATATAATGTAGTGGGGGTTCATCTCTCTCTCTCTTAGCTAAGGGGTCCTTGGCCTGAAATAAACGTTGAAGATCCTTGTGTTAGTGTAGAGGCGGTCTTTGTGGAACCTTCCCGTCTTCCTATCCTTCTTTTGGTGGAAGAAATGTGATGGTTGGTTGTGTTTATTGTCTGATATTGATAACCTTTCTAATGCTCTACCAATCACATTAGATCTGATAACGGAGGGTACATTATGTACTGTGACTTGTAGGGATGCGCCGATATATATCGGCCATACAGTATGTGATTGGATGTCACCCATCGGTACTCAGCCGATATTTGCCTCACTGACAGCCACATCTTAACTTAACCTATTAAGACCGGGAAAGCATCTGTGTCATTTTAGATTTGAGCTAAAAAGCATGATTTCATACTTTGGCAATTCAAAAATATCAGATACGAGCTCAGTCCGCAACCAAATACATATCATTTTGGGGGATCTTGACATTAAATAGTTTGAGCACCACTGTTATAGCAACATAAGTTTTCCAGAAAACTGTTAGGATTTAGAAGACAGAGAAATAATGTGACAGAGAGACAGAGAGACAGAGAAAGAGAGAGAGGCACAGGATGGGGTAGAGAGCGTATTTCACCCACGCAATAATCTAGGCAATGCTCAAAACTAAGCCAAATAACCTCAAAACTAATAAAATAATCAAATCAAATAAAAATAAAAATAGAAGAACATACCTTTCTTGCGCAAAATGAATTCATAGACGTCCAGGTTAATATTGATCTCCTTCATCTCCTCCTACACAAATAAAATGAAACAAACAGTGAAATTATCACAACTTTATAAGAGCAAATGTATGGATGATCATATCTGATTTGAAGCATTTAAGTAATACAAATAGATAATCAGGTTGGTGATGAGTGTGTGAATGAAGCAGGCGCGTATCGTCATTGGGGCCAACGAGGCCATGGCCCGGTCTGTAAACCCAGCTTGTCCTTGTGTAGGGGCAAGATCCAGGGGGAAAAAACTAAAAATCAACATTAGCAGCCCCTCACCCTATTCTGTTGTAGCCGACTACAGAAAGTCGCCTTTGTTTTCAAATGGGGCTCATTTGCACTCCACACACACATAAACGACACACGCCACACACACACACACACACACACACACACACACACACACACACACACACACACACACACACACACACACACACACACACACACACACACACATAAACGCCACACACACACACACACACACACACACACACACACACACACACACACACACACACACACACACACACACACACACACACACACACACACACACACACACACACACACACACACACACACACAAACACACACACACACACACACACACACTACAAACACACATTGAAAATAGCAGATCTACAAGCTTTAAAAATATCATTGAAAATAGAAATTAGCAGATCTACAAGCACACAACGCATCGTGATGCGACGCGTTGTGAGCTTGTAGATCGGTTATTTTCAAATAGCCTAGGTATAAAATAGGGCTAAAGTGGTTAATGTATTCTTTATAATGTAATAATTTATATCTGAAAAGTAACTAGTAACTAAAGTTGTCAAATAATTGTAGTGGAGTAAAAGTACAATATTTGCCTCTGAGATGTAGTGGAGTAGAAGTAAAAGTATTAGAAATTGGAAATACTCAAGTAAAGTACAAATACCTCAAAATTGTACTTACTGTAAGTACAGTACTTAAGTAAATGTACTTAGTTACTTTCCTCCACTGGTTACCAGATGACACGGCATCAGAGAGGGACAGAGCCAGGGACAGAGGAGGAGAAGGTTTGGGCCCAGAATGAATGAAAATGAATGGGTATGGGAGAATGGTTCGGAAGGTGAATGGTTTTGTGTTCCACAGGAGGAGGTAGGCTAAGCCTGAGAAAACGAGGACCGTGGGAGACAGACAGACCAACAAGAAAGCAGCTTTGGACCGAAGTAATGAATGTAAGGGGAAAAGGAGGAGAGGGGGAGGAAATTCAGGAGCATTTCAGCATATTAAGTGGCTATATGCTATGCTAAGGCTAGAGTGGACCGCTCAGAAGCCTGGAGCCGGATTCTGCTGGAGCTCCACTTGTTCTAACAACATGTGATAATGAGTAGGGAGGCAGACAGGGGGCGTGCATCCCTGAATCCCAGATCAGTTCACAGGACAACACAGCTGGAGATGGCTGGAGTGTGTGAAACCAGTGTATCTAACCATACATGCAGAACACGACCCGATGAACCGAATAATAACAGCAGTAACTGGAACAAATGGAATCTTTGAGGAGGTGAAGGAGATGGTGGCTGTAATTGACGGTCCATGGAGTAAGAAAACACTACAGAACCATCACGAGTGGCTCAACAAAAGTTGGGTAAGACGGTAAGTACATCCAAAATATGCTACCAAGCAGAAGGGACCTCCCCTGAAAAGGGGACAAGAATGGACCAAGATTTCCTGATCGAGGTCAGAGAGAACATAGACTTCCTCCTCTACGAAGAGGGACAACAGTATCAAAATAAGAGCATGTTGTGTTTTAGGAAACATTATGGAGGCAAAATGTGTCTTATGTATTTATTTAGAGTGAGTGCTAATAATACACCTCACTATTCATGATATAAAAAAATGCAGTCTTTGAAATATCAAACAGGGAATGGGCCGATAGAGGTATAAAAGTAGTTTTCGTGTTACCCACCGTCCTGTTCAGTTGCCCATTTGATGTGGGAGGGTCCTCTTCTTTGCAAGAGCAGCACCAGTCTTTGTATCTCCTGGTTAGATATATCACAAGTGCCCCACAGACGTATGTCAGAGGGATTAATCCGATCATCTGGGACACAAAACACACAGTTAAGCGGTGGTTCATATAATGTTAAACGTTGACAAACAAGATGGCCACTGAACCTCTGACAGTGTTTGTTTGACATAATGTGAAACCAATATGTCTTTGATTCTGGCAAGGAGATAATGATAATGTTGCATGCCACTGGTAATGTGTTTGAATAGACCTACAGTACAATACAATACAATACAATACAATCAAACATTGTGGATCAGAACCAGAGCCGAATCAACTCTATTGTCACAACACTTTGTTTACAGAAATAAAGAAGTGGGTTGTTATTATTATTTAAGTTTTTTTATGTGAAAGATACTACCCTAACCCCATAAATAATGTACAGTATATGACCAATGGTGTACAAAGTACTCAACCGCAGTACTTGAGTCAAAGTATAGATACTCCTGGTCAAACACTACAAGTGAAAGTTGCTCTGTCAAATCTGTACTTGAGTTAAAGTTCTGGAGTAGCCTACAGAAAATACTTCAATATATATTTTTTAAACTTAAGTATCAAAAGTACTAATTACAAAGTAAATGTTCTTATTCAATCCCCCCCCCCCCAAAAAAAAAAAAACTATCGTGAAAACAGTCGATCTACAAGTTGTCACGATGCAATATGTTGTGAGCTTGTAGATCTGCTATTTTCACTATATTTGAAATGAGGCTTAAGTGGTTAATTCATTATGTACTTATTGTGAAAGTGTTCTTAAGTATCCAAAAATAAAAAATATTCAAGTAAAGTACAGATATAAAATTGCTACTTGAGTAAATGCACTTTGTTACTGTCCACCACTGTATATTAGGACAATATATAACTTACTTGAGATTGAACGTAGTACCATTGTGATAGGAGCATGCAATCGCGACGTGCGAGTGTAGTGCCATTGTTGAGTGTACAGTTAACAAATGTCTTTGGCTCACACCATCTCAGCGGACCCGCCTTGTCAAGAACCACATATCTACCTTCCCATTCTGTCTTGGCACACGACACGTACCGGCCGTCGAGTGAAAGCAACATCCACCAAACGAAGGAGGGGACGAAAGTGGAGAACACATCCAAAAGGTCGTCAAATTTGCGGTCTTTGATGACCACCATCAGAAGGTAGGACATGAAGGCGGGAATGACAAAAAAGAGGCTCGAGAAAAGTTTGTTGCTCAACAGTCCATAACAGGGACACTCAAAGTGCATCTCGGCAAGCTTCTGTAGTCCCACGAGGACAAAGCTGAATCCAGCGTTTGACAACACAGGACTCTTTTTCAAATCTTCTGTCAACTGGCTGACCCATCCTCCTGCCATAGTGGACTGAAATGCAACAAGTGTCACACTTCCACAGTCACTGGTATTTAACAGAGGAGGGTGTGTCCTCTGTTGTGACATCTACTCGGCATCATGAGGGTTTTTTCAGTGGGGATGACATTTCTACATTACTCTACAAAAACAAAGTACTGTATAGATTGCGATTGCGATTGTGATACGTTGCATGTAGATTGGCTGTTTTGGAAAACCTTTGAACTTCTTCACCTATGATATGCCCAAAATAGGGACAGCTGCATAATTGCAGATTTAATCAAAAAGCTCAAATAATGACCGATACATTATCAAAAACCTATATGTATAGGTTCAATGTTCAAGGTTCTCACAGGATACATTTGTTTTAGAGTCAAGGACTAAATGCTGCAGCACAAAAGACAACATACACAAAGACAGTGAGACACTTATCAAGTTGAGGTCACATACAGTCATCACAGTCATCTATACCAGTGGTTCTCAACAAGTGGTCCGGGGACCACCAGTGGTCCTTGAGGGGGTTCCAGGTGGTCCCCAGCTAAATGATGGAAGAGTTGGTAACCAAATGGACCCTTATTAGATCTCTAACTCTTGAGAGCGTAAAATGAAACCAAATGGACCCTTACGGTCCTTTTGGTTTCATTTTACGCTCTCAAGAGTTAAATTATTGTTAAACATCTGCATTACTTCATTTACAAGAAGTCTTCACAATTAGAGAATGTAGAAGAATTGTTATTTTGATCGTGTGCCTGTTATCTCTCCATCGGCGGACATTAAAGCCTGCGTACTATCTCAGAGCCTGTCATTCTGTCTGACCTCAGTGGAGAGCTCATTGTCATTGATAAGTTTAACTGATAGAGGGACAAACACATGTTTGTATCTACTGTGCTCACACAGAGGAGCCCTGTCTACCTCCTACCAGAGTTCAGCAGCACATACTCACAGTTCAACACGTGGGACGAGTCGGACAAAAATCTTGTTGGCCCGCTGAATAGTGGACTGTTCAAAGACGTTTTGGAGGGTGTGACATGAATTCCAATAATCTTCTCTGCCGTTTTGACCAGACTACGTTTGACCGTGAGGTTTCAAAACCAGCTGGTAATGCCACGACGTAAAATTTACATCTTAACTCATTGACTGCCATTGACAGTGGCATGAAAAGTATACATACTCGTCATTTGGCCCAGTGGTTTATGCTAGAGGGCGCTGTTCCGCAGCCTGTGAATCATGATGATGATGATGATGATGAAGAGCACAGCCAAAGATCACATGATCACAACAAAATGGAGCTGGTTTCGTTCCGTATTATAGGATTTATAAAACAAAAAAATCTCTGCTTTCTGTTAGTTTTTGGCGAAAACAAGCTACATTCAACTGCCAATAACTATGGAATGGATTATCACAGCGATTCTACAAGACCCCCCTACGTCTTTTAAAGCGATCGGTGGGTGGATAATAATCGTGGATTAGTGGATATAATTTAATAATCAAAGTTTAGTGAAAACGCTCGGAATCGCTGGCAAGGGCAGCTATTAGACGATGTTTTAACTCTGGCAATCACCCTATATACATTTTGGCCTTTTGAAAATAGCCGATCTACAAGCTCACAATGCGTTGCGATGCAAGGTTTTGTGAGCTTGTAGATCTGCTATTTTCAGAAGGCCAAAATGTATATATGGAATGCTTTATTTACAAGTTTGAGCACCGTACGGTAGTACGGTCACAAGCTATGCTAAAAGGATAACACAAAAAATGAAATACGGTACGAGGTGATGCTCTGCAGACGCGACCCCACATGTGGTGTCCACCCACACACACACACACACACACACACATCGCACACGCACACGCACACGCATACGCACACGCACACGCACACACATAAACAACGTGGTGTCATCAGAGAAAAGCAGGAAGCATGTACCAGAAAAAAGGAAAGGCACTTCAAGAGTTTTCCACTAAATGAAGGATGGTGAGTGATGAGTAAGCTCAGAGAACAAGATGACAGCAGATTTTCAACATTGGAGCAATTTACCTCTATCATTAACGGGAAAAGTGCAATGTGTAAAGATGTATACCTTCCAAAGTGTTTTATACTTGGTCCAGTGCCTTCCAATCTTTCTACCTAAATCATCCGACTTATAACTAGCTTTATCTGGGATAACAAAGGTCAGTTGTGAGTGAATGGGAAGTGCATGTGAAGAAAGTGTCGATGTTTCTGGCTTATTTGATTTCTAAAGAGGGCTCTGTTGAAATTTGAGGAAATGTGGTAACATTGGTTTCACAGAGATTGGGCAAATAAACAGCACAGCAAAATCTGTGCTTCCTGCAGCTTGTCCTTGAGGCAAAGAACATAATCAGCTTCCTCTTTGCTTGGCCACTGGAGATGAGCACGGAGCATTTAGTGGTCAATCTTCATCGGTACGCAGACACACTGTAGCTCCAACCCAGATGGGTTCAGCTGCAGGGTAAACTAGAAAAGTGTGCTCCTCGGAGCAAAGGACTCCACCAGGCCGGGTTGCCTTCTCAGGGCCCGCAAAATTTGGAAGGAAATTCAGACTCTGTAGGAATAGTAGCAAAAAGTGTGTTTTGACAAAAGCGCACTATGGCAGAAAATGTAATCTGGCACAAACAGGGCCTATAAATTGTGTAATGATCCAAGAAATCCAGTGGGAAAAATATGTTGATTGTACGACCTAATTACTTTATCAATGTGGTGTGCCATGGAGGTGATCAGCCACATTGTGGCCTTCAGCTCATCTGAATTGTTGGGTCTGGTGTCTCTCATCTTCCTCTTAGTCTTGACAGAACCCCATAGATTCACTGTGGGGTTCAGGTCCGGAGAGTTGGCTGGCCAATCAAGCACAGTTAATACCACGGTTATGCTAGCAGTTTTAGCTCTTCTGGAAAAGAAGCATATCCATAAAGCCTGTCAGCCAGTACCGCGGGAAGTAGGGGTGCGGCCGCCCCCCCCCTCCCGAATCGAATAAACCAAATTTAGGTGACCAAAAACCCCCAAAACCGCGAAAAAAAATCACGAGCGCGCATATCGCTAGCCTGGGATCCAGCCTGCTTCGCTACGTTCGGCGGACTTTATTTTCTCTCTTCGCTTCTCAGTCTGGAAAGCCTCCTATCTCCAAGGGAGGCGGGACATGCCAAAAGGTTCGAATCGAACCTGGGGCTTCTGATTGGTCTGTGGTGCGGGGCGGGACCAAAAAAACAGTGTGATCGTTGTGATTCGTCATTCGTTTGAACAACATCCAATCAGCAACGACGTTGCCCAACGTAACATATGTAGTTCCAGTGTAGTTCTGCAAAACCTCCCAATGGGAGGCTTTCCAGACTGAGAAGCGAAGAGAGAAAAAAAAGTCCGCCGAACGTAGCGAAGCAGGCTGGATACCAGGCTAGCATATCGCACCCGCAACCTAAAAGGTCTTCCCGCGGCTATGCTGTCAGCATGACAGAAGCATGAAATGCTCTAAAATCTCATGTGAATGGTTGCATTAACTCAAACACAGTGGACCAACACAAGCAGAAGACACTGGCAAACACTGAAGGAATGCAACGTGGTCAAATACGTACGGCCGGCCGACGGTGGAACGTCTTCGGGCTGCTTCACTGCTATGAGCACGGCACTGTACTGTACAAGCCACGCCAGGAAATGGGTCAGACATTATTCTGTGTATGTATGTGTCATACAATAAAAATAAATTTGTGTCGGGCTGCTGATGTTGCCATGTCGAACTTATAAAACAGGATAGTGTGTGTGTGTGTGTGTGTGTGTGTGTGTGTGTGTGTGTGTGTGTGTGTGTGTGTGTGTGTGTGTGTGTGTTTGCCTTCTTGTGTGGTTGAGCATTTCCTTTGCCCTATTTCCTGTCATGTGTATGAGATGTATGAGATGTCTTGGTGTTGAGCAGTGAGATCATATTTAAAGTAAAGAAAAAACTGAAATAATATACAGTACAGTATACACACATTTTGGTTAACTGCCCAGGCCTAATATACACAATATACACATAATAAATAACACTGAGGATTTTACTGTGTAAACACACCAACACAGTAACATTGACTTTGACTTCACACATACGAAACGTTAAACTCTTTTAAACTGTTTCTCTCTTGTACAAATACTTTGATTTGTAATGAAGTAATTAAAGTTATTTCTTTTATTTGAATCTAATGTGGAATATACATTGTTTAAATGGAGTCTTTTTCCTTTTCAAAGCAGCATTGCGTGTTTGTAAAGCTTGTGTTAGAATGCAGCCTTTGAAAGAACTGTAAACTATAATGAATGTGTCTTGGTGATATGTGATGAATGAACTGCAATATGTTCATACTAACACACATGAGGAGAGAGCAACCATCTAATTCATTATTATATTTTATTGATACCAGCTGGTAGATTTTTGCAAAACACATTTTTGGAACAAAATGCCTCAAATCATGAATGCTGCATCTGATTGCCGTGAAAGGCCTAAGAATAAATGGCACCCTTTTCACATTGGCCTATTATAGCTCCACCAGGAGGCCACAATAACCTACCTGACCTGGCGGAGACCTGTGCTCCAAGGAGCACTTTTTTCTAGTTTACCCTTCAACTTATTTCTTTATGCCCAGAATGACTGGCTATCCACAGGTTTTGTAGCAATTTGTAGCAATTGTAGAAATAGTACACCTTAAATGTAATCAAAAACGGAATATATGTTTTTGGTCTCCATTTATGTGAATATAAAATGAAATATACAATAGTAATCATTTATTTTTAAGTCTCTGGGGCTGGTTGCACGGTGCACATGTAACGTCTGGGTAGATCAACTTGTTTTGCATTGTGGGCTTTATGCCACACAGGGTATGTGAGGCCATGTGGAGTCTAGGTGGTGTTTGATCTCAACTCAATTTGTCTGGTGCATCTGAGCAGTAGAGAGTGCAGTGTCCCTGTGGGTGCTGCTCGGGCCCAGAGGCTACAGAGTCTACAGAGTTGAAGTGTCCATATAGCATAGAGTTCTCAGCCCCTCTTAAGTCCTTTAGATAAATTGCAGGGATAAACACTCACTTCATGATGGTTTGTTTCTGGTATCATTTTCAAAGTGAATGTTTAGACTCTTACTTCAGTTTCTCATGTAGGACTATTGGGGTTATTGACATGAACCCGCCCCGCCCACGCCTCGCCACGGAAACCAACCCGCCTTAACCCGCGCCGCAAAACGATGTATAAATCAACGACTCGACCCGCCCCACGACCCGCGGTGAAAAAAAAGTAGATAATCATGAGTGAAGGCCTTTGCAGACAGGGTGCGATTACTCAATCAGTTTTTACCGCATGCGAAAATACGGATGAATCGAACTGGGTTCGATTGGAAAAAAACTCATCGCCGCATCGCATCGCCGCACGGTAAATTCGGAGCCGGTGTGCATGAGGTCATTGAGAACCATGTGTTCATTAAAAAAATTATATTGTCCGTTTTTTCCGTGCGAAAAATCGCACCCTGTCTGCAAAGGCCTTAAGTGTGAGTGAACTGCTGCGCGACACCGTAGCCTATTCACACATCAGTATAAACAAATGTTTTGGCCTTTACATCTCATTCAACCTTAATATGCAAAACCTACAGCTTGTGTTTAGTTTTGTTAATGTTATACATGAATGATGGCGCAAGGGAGGTTGATTACTTGCCTTAGCTGCAATGTGTGTCACCAACTTTCGCCACGAACACTTTATCCATTGCAGACAGACAGTCACTGTGCTTGCTTGTATAATATCCACGACCCATACAAGTTCTGGTTTTGACGGGTTTTATTATCGTCAAGTGGGTCCGGCTTGGTTCATATTCTATCACTTCGGTACCCCGGTTCTGTTTATCATTAGCCTGATTATCAGACTGAAGCTGCGTGGAGCTTCAGTCTGAAATTGGCTCCAGTGTCGGGGATTACAAGGGGACCAATCCTAAGGGATCCCCACGCCCACCTCCGCCTCTCATTGGACAACGCATTTTGTACCGGAGAAGTCTTAGGTTCACATTTACAACTCCAGACCAAGAGGCAGTCCACTCAGAGAGTGGGCGGGGTCTATGGTTACCAGGCTAGTTTATCATTACACCCGAGCGAACCACCCGTACGCGGCAGCGCTGATTAGGAGGAGATGCAGCTGTGTAAAGCTTCATTTGTGCTTCGCTGTATGGCGGTGTTGTTGCGTATCGAAAATAGCAGACATACCAGCTCACAACGCGGCGCGTTGCGACGTGTTGTGAGCTTGTAGGTCTGATATTTTCAACGCGCAACACCATGGTACGAAGAATAGGCTGATCTATCGGATAACTGCAGAGCTGTGAGACACAACAGCACCAGGCTGTCGGGAATTAACCCACACTGACATTGTCAGATCATGATAAAAACTTTAAATAATTATGATGGGTTTTAATGGTAGTTTTATCCAAATATTAATATTAATAATAGGCTTAAATGTGATTTTTTTTTGCGTGTGAGAGTGGTGTTGATGACCCGCAACACCCGCAACCCGCATAATTGCCTCTGAAATCTTGACTATCCACCCACGCCGCGGGTTGACCCGCGGGACCCGCGGGTAACGGGTCAACCCGCACATCACTAGTTTCTACAGTGTCTGACCACGTAATTTAATGCAATGACCCATTGCTTACATAATAAGCTCTCCGGTGAGGGAGCTCTGCACAGTGTGCAGCTATGTATTCTATTATTCTATTTCTATTCTATTGTTATGCTAAACACAACAAGCTCATCAGCAAGGAGGAGACAGGTACAGACAGCTAGAGCGACAAACGGGCAGTATGTGGTCCGCAGGCCGCCAGTTTGACACCCCTGGTAGATGGTGTGTTGGTATGGAGGTCACGTAGAACAGTGTTCAATTAAAAAAAAAATCAGAGGATGTGGGTTTTGTTATTTGGCATCTGCGTTGTCGTGTCGGGCTGCTCGCATGACAGGCAGCCACCGCCATGTCGAACCTATAAGACAGGATGTGTGTGTGTGTGTGTGTGTGTGTGCGTGCGTGCGTGCGTGCGTGCGTGCGTGCGTGCGTGCGTGCGTGCGTGCGTGCGTGCGTGCGTGCGTGCGTGCGTGCGTGCGTGCGTGCGTGCGTGCGTGTGTGTGTGTGTGTGTGTGTGTGTGTGTGTGTGTGAGTGAGTGAGTGAGTGATTTTAGGAATTAGCTGAAAAGGGTTCGTGACCCCCTGCATTAGATGGTTGTTAATGTTAACCCATGTGTGTCCACTACATCACAGAGGAGAATATTGTAATTTTACCTTATTTGACAGGTTTAGCTACAAGTGACTTAGCAGATTTGTATTACTATTGCAAAGAATACATTTAACACTTCAGCTTTTTAAAAATATCTCATCTACAAGCTCACAACGCATCACATCGTGACTTGTTGTGAGCTCATTAGATCTGCTATTGACACATTTTGTAAAATTTGAGTAGGCCTACTTTTACTTTGGTGATACTGTAGCATAAGTATACTTTTGATGCCAATACTTTTGTACTTTTACTCAAGTAACATTTGGAACACAGTCCTTCTGCTCACGGTAACGCCCCCTCCTACCTCAAGGAACTGCTCAAGCCACAAACCTCCACTCACAACCTTCACTCTGGAAACAATAACCGCCTCTGTACCCCCATCACCTTAAAGGGATAGTTCACCCCAAAAAAAAAAGTATATCGATTAGTCACCCCATGGAGACTTGAATTCATGGAAATGTTTGTCTCATTCCTAAGCCAATAATTTGATGACCAGCGGACCGGTAGGCAGCAGTTCCGGTAGGAGACACAAAGGAGACTCTTTGTGTCTCCTACCGGAACCGCTGCCGGTCATCAAATTATTGACTTAGGAATGCGACAAAAACAAAAAAATATCCATGAATTCAAGTCACCATGGGGTGACTAATCGTTAGAAAAAAATTGTCAATTTGGGGGTGAACTATCCCTTTAAGCTCGCGCCATGCAGGGTTGACCAGGCCTTCTGTACAGCTTACCCCCCTCCACTGTGGAACTCACTCCTGGACCAGCTCAGAGCTCCACAGTCTGTTGATGTTTTCAACCAAGACTGATGCCGATTCTACAAATGTCTTGTCTTTTTCTACAAAACAGTTTTCTAAAAAAAAAAAAACTATGGTGCTATATTAGTGGTGCTCAAACTTTTTAATGTCAAGGACCCACAAAATGATATGTATTTGGTCACCAGAAAATAATTTGACAGTCAGAAGCAAAGATCTGTGTATTAAAAATATATATATTCAAAGATTTGCAACAAAAAAAAGATTATTTCAAAAAATAGCAGATCTACAAGCTCATAGCACGGCACTCGGTGCCACGCTATGAGCTTGTATCTGCTATTTTTGAATTGCCAAAGTGTAAAATAATGGTTTAAGTGGTTGGACAAATGCGTGCCTGTTTTGAACGGGTTAAGAGAGAGGACCTCTCTCTTACTTTCCTTTTTAATAAAGCATTCAGTTGGCTATTCTGGTTTTACCCCCTAGGCTTTTTGACCCCATGCTTTTTAAAGTTATTTAGACTGTTTTTTTTTTAGATGTTACAAGTAATAACAAATCTTTGTGTGATAGGATTTTTTACATTAACCACTTAAACCCTAGCATCCCTAATCTGAGGGAACTTCAGCCAAAAATAGCAGATCTACAATCTCACAACTCCTCTCAGCGCAAGGCGCTGTGAGCTTGTAGATCGGCTATTTTCGGCAAAAAGGTTTGGTGTATAGGGAAAAAAGAGCAGACCAAGTATACAGGGTCAAATGTCAAGTTTACTTACTATTGAGGGTTTAAGTGAGCTATAACTATGAAATCTATGAAAAAGTTTAATCTGCAACACAATTGTACACAATATGTATAGTGGGGGGGTCCCTGCTTCATCTCACTCTCAGCTAGTATAGGGGGTCCTTGGGCTGAAACATTTTGAAGACCGCTGCATTAAACAGTTATTAAACAGTTCACTGTTAAACAGCCAGACTATTGACTGTGAGGACGCTCTGTTGAAGACCCCTGTGACATAATTCATTTAGCTTACATGGGTGTCATTCCTTTTCCCCTTGCTGCTTCAGGCAGCTGAAATCTCTCTCTTTTCTTTTCTTGGACAGACTTTTGAACCATCAGAACATCATCAAACAGTCTTCAGCTTGGCTACAGCTGATACTTACCAGAGTATCTGTGTGTTTCTACTGTGTCTGACCACGTAGTTCAATGCAAAGACCCATTGCTTACATAATAAGCTCTCCGGTGAGGGAGCTCTCTGTGTTGGGAGACAGGTAGAGACAGCGGGAGCAGTGTGCAGTGTGAAACTATTCTATTTTTCTATTCTATTGTTATGCTAAACACAACAATGCTAAACACAACAAGCTCATCAGCAAGGAGGAGACAGGTACAGACAGCTAGAGCGACAAGCGGGCCGTATGTGGTCCGCAGGCCGCCAGTTCGAGACCCCTGGTAGGTGCCATGTCGAACCTATAAGACAGGATGTGTGTGTGTGTGTGTGTGTGTGTGTGTGTGTGTGTGTGTGTGTGTGTGTGTGTGTGTGTGTGTGTGTGTGTGTGTGTGTGTGTGTGTGTGTGTGTGTGTGTGTGTGTGTGTGTGTGTGTGTGTGAGTGAGTGATGTTGGGAATCAGCTGAAAAAGGTTCAGGACCCCCTGCATTAGATGGTTGTTAATATTAACCCATGTGTGTCCACTGCGTCATTACAAAGTCTATACCAGTTGTGCTATAACCACGGCCCCTTCTGTGGCCAACGCGGAAGTGCCTCTGCCTACAACAACTGCGGGCTATTTCTTTAGCCCGTATAGTTTTGGAGGCGCGCCGTCTCAAGCGAACTTGAGCCACGTGAGGCACCACCGAGAGAGCTAAAGCGAGCGAGTTGCCGTGCATATTTATTCAAAGATTTGCACACATTTTCAAGATTTTTTCAAAAAATAGCAGATCTACAAGCTTCATAGATCTGCTATTTTTGAATAGCCAAAGTATAAAATAATGGTTTAAGTGGTTACACAGATGCATTCCCGGTTTGAATGGGTTAAGAGAGAGGACCTCTCTCTTAACTTTCCTTTTTAATAAAGTATTCAGTTTATTCTGGTTTTACCCCCTAGGCTTTTGGACCCCACGCTTTTAAAAGTTATTTTAGACTGTTTTGTTTTTTATGCAATTTTTTGTATTCTTTATGGTAGCACTTTGAGATTTGTTCCAAATGTAAAGTGCAATATAAATAAATGTTTTTATTATTATTATTATTATTATTATTATTACATTTATTATTATTATTATTATTATTATTATTATTATTATTATTATTATTATTATTATTATTATTATTATTATTATTATTACATTTATAATTGTTATTACTACAGTTTAGTTTATGTGGTATGTAAAATAATTATCTGAGTACACCACTGTCCATTAGACCAGGGGTCTTCAACAGGGGGTCTGGGACCCCTAGGGGGTCCTCAGAGTTACTACAGGGGGGCTGCTAAATCTTTGTGTGATAGGATTTTTTTGGGTGAAATTAGCAGATCTACAAGCTCACAACGCCTTGCGCTGCGAGGCGTTGTGAGCTTGTAGATCAGCTAACCAAAGAGGTTTGACGTAGAGGGAGAAAAGAGTGGACCAAGTATACAGAGTGAAAGGTCAAGTTTACTAAATATTGAGAGTTGGAGTGGTTAAAGGGATAGATTTGTCACCCTGTGGAGACTTACATTCATGGATATTTAGGAGAGACAAAGGAGATTTTTTGTGTCTCCTGCCGGAACCGCTGCCGGTCATCAAATTATTGGCTTAGGAATGTGACAAAAACAAAAACATATCCATGAATTCATTCATGGGGTGACTAATCGATTGGAAAAAAAGTCATTTTGGGGGTGAACTATCCCTTTAAGTGTCTGAAAATGAACACGAATCCAACATATTAATAGAAAAGGTTATGTACAAACAAACATACAAACAAAAAATAATTTAATTTAATGTAATCTGCAACACAATTGTATACAATATGTAGAGGGGGTCCCTGCTTCATCTTTCACTCAGCTAGCCTAGTATAGGGGGTCCTTGTCCTGAAAAATAATTGCAGACCCCTGCATTAAACAGTTATTAAACAGTTCACTCACGTCTACAGCAGGGGGCGATGTGACCACTCTCTCCCTCCCCATTGGACGCAGCGAAGGAGAACACGGCGTCACACTTGCGTCATGACGTTGGCGTCACAAGTGCGTCATGACGTCATTACGTCCCTTGGATAACAGTGAAGATGGCGGAGTGCTGAGGTTATGAGCGACACACAGATGTTTAAGGATTGATTATTAGACTATATATTAATAGCTGATCGATCAGACTGCTTGGGTTATGGAAGGGACAGTAGTCAGTACTCAGTGATTAACGATCAGGATGGCTCATCGATACCTGCGTTTATCTGAGGGATTCAGGAACATTGTGAGGTCCCTGCTACCTCCAAATGTCATCACAACACGACAGGTACATTATAATTGTATTTATTTATTATTATTATTAGTATTGTCATTGTTATTGTTATTGTTATTGTTATTGTTATTGTTATTATTATTATTATTATCATTTTTTTTTATTGTATTATTATTATCAGTGGTAGAAAATGTACTCACATGTTTTACTTAAGTAAAAGTATCAATACAGCAGTGTAGAAATACTCTGTTGCAAGTAAAATTCCAGTAAGCCTATTGAAATGTACTTGAGTAAAAAGTACACAAGTATTGGCATCAAAATGTACTTAAAGTACCACAAATTTACAGTAGTCATTATGCAGAATGTCCCATTTCACTAGTTTTCAAATGTATACAATTGTTTTGAAAATAGCAGATCTACAAGCTCACAAGGTGTCGCGATGTTTTGTAATAATAATCAAAATCTACAAAGTAACTAAGAACTAAAGTTTTCAAATAATTGTAATGGAGTAAAAAATACAATATTTGCCTCTGAGAGCCAGAGGTAGTGGAGTAGAAGTAAAAGTACTAAAAATTGGAAATACTCCAGTAAAGTAAAAATACCTCAACATTTTACTTAAAGGTAGGGTAAGTGATATTTTTTATTCGGGTTAAAACAAAAAGTATATATTTTTAAAGGTTTAAGCACTATATTCTGATAGTAATCATTGCTAGAGAGTGTTTGTTCAGTAACAAGAGTCTCCCTGTCTCTCCAGCTCTTTAATAAACAGAAAATACATTTTCTGGTAGGTGTCAAAATCTCAGCCAATCAGGAGAAAGTACCCATTTTTAAGCTTTATTTGTATAGTGTTCCAGTTCTAATTTGCCTGCTCATTTCTTAGTGTCATCACTTCCAATTTCATTTGTTTAATCTATATCCTGATTGAGTTCTCTATCCTGATTGGATAAAATTGGAAATGAAACTGAAACTGAAACAAAAATGCATTTTCTGTTTTATAAAGAGCTGGAGAGACATGGAGACTCCTTATATGGACAGGACACTCTATAGTAACGAGCACTATCAGAACATAGACCCATTTTGCAATTATTTGAATAATTGCAAATCACTTACCCTACCTTTTAAGTAGAGTACATGAGTAAATGTACTTAGTTACTTTACACCACTATTATTAGTATTAGTATTAGTATCATTACTATGTCAATGAGGCCTGAAGGCGAGCGGGAGGAATGTGAACATTAATAAGATACTGTATTATGTATGGGAGCTATTTATATTTGTATTGATGTTATAAACATCATTATATTACAGTTCTACTGAATCAAAGTGCAGTAGAGGATCCTATATGCACACAGTTTTACATCCTAACAGTGTTTAAACATCATGAGACCATCTAAACTTTAAAGATCATCTTGTGGTGTTCTTCAGGCGTGCTGCTGTGTTGTTTATCACATGAGATAAACATAGAACAATGCCTCTTGGCAATAACCTTTATACCAGTGGAAAGCTTGTTTTTTTTTCCACTTTTTAAATGTTATTTGTGGGATTATAAAGCATCAAACATTTAGTTTTTTCTTTATAATGTTTTTTTGTGTTTCACACATGAGACATTTAGCTCAATTGATACAAATATAAACCAGAATGAGCCTGTGTGCAATAAATAAGACACTTATATAGTTTTAAAGCAAAATTAATTTCGGGACAAGTTTGGGTTGTGTAGAACCTTGCCATGATGTAACTCCAAATACTTGGTTGTCAAACGTTTTATTTCAAGGAGCCTGAGTTTGATATGCATTAAACCATTAGACCCAATAACTCAATAGAGAGAGTATAAATGGTTCCATTTGTACACTCTCGGATGCGCATGTGCGTGTCTCAGTGTAATTAATTTAACTCCGACCAGGTGTCTGCTTCAATCAGTCATCACCCAATATCAACTTTATTACATGATACAAGATGATTGTGGGCTCTGCTACTGTACATAATATGTAATATTTGAATATTATATGGTTTATATTATACAGCATATAATATACAAAATAACTGAGGGGCAGTGTTGCATAATCCTATAGCTGTATATATATATAGTATACCACTTTCCATTCAGCAACACATACATAAATAGTGATAAATTGCATTAATGCTTTGCGTTTTATGTTGGTGTAGTTACCTGTATGGTGCCAGCAGGGGGCAGCATGTACCAGTGGCGTGAGAGACTTCAACACTCACTGCTCTAAACCTCCCAAAGGTAGAAACACACACACACACACACACACACACACACACACACACACACACACACACACACACACACACTCACACCGCAACAGAACACAGCATCAACTGTATACGTATGTTGTGACATGGCTCTGTTTAACACAATGCTGTACCCCCTCCAACTGTATACTTTCCCCATTTTCTTAAACGGTTTAAATTATATTTTGACACTTGATTTGGCAATGTAAACGTATATTTTCTCATGCCAATAAAGCTCCTTTGAATTGAAAATTTTAATTGTGTTGACTGCTAATGCATTTATATCCTCAACAGTTTTTAAATTGACCATTATTATCAGTGGTGTAATGGTGGTGATTTTTTCCCCGGCGGTACAGCGGTGGCGTGCATGCGCGTGCACCATACCGTGCCGTACATGCTCGTGAAAAAATACTGGCGACACGCCGTGGTGTCCCGTCCAACGACCAAAACACCACTGATTATTATCTGTCATTGGTGCAGCCTTGTGTACATTGTAAACCATCAAATCAGTTTATTCTTAGAGGTATTTTGGCCTATTTTGGGCATTTCATTATAAACGAAAATTGTCCAAAAATGTCATTATTTTATTATAAATAACAACAATAGCAGAAATAACAGAATAAATACATGTATTCATTTGTTATTTGACAGAGTTGTAACTTTACTTCCTCTGTCAGGCTTTGAGAAGTATTTCCCTGACGGAAAGAAAACTCTCCAAAACAACAAGACCAGAGGTACAACACACAACGTTACACACCTACACACACCTAACACACAACGTTACACACCTACACGCACCCAACTCACAATGTTACACACCTATACACACATATAGTGCTGTTACAGTACTGATGTTGTACTGCTACTGTTGTGTTTCTCTGTCAGAGTCCAAGCCGCCTGACAGCCAGACAGCCAATGGGAGAACAGCAGGGGGAGGAGGAGGAGGAGGAGGAGGGGCGTCGGGCGGAGGGGGCGGGGCATCAGGAGGTGGTAAACGAGGAGGGCGCAAAGACGACTCTAGCTGGTACAGCCGTATGCAGAAGGTATTATTATTATTATTATTATTGTTGTTATATATTCATTTAATTGATTTATTATTACTCTTACTGGTATAGCTGACTGCAAAGGGTATTATAATTTTTTTATATTTATTTTATTAATTTATTATGGCTAACTGGTACAGCCGACTGCAGAAGATATTATTATTTTATATTTATTTTATTAATTTATTTTGACTCTTACTGGTACAGCCGACTGCAGAAGATATTATTATTATTATTTTATATGTATTTCATTAATTTCTTAAATGTATTTATTCTGACTCTAACTGGTGCAGAAGATGACCAGAGGATGTCTCACATGGTACTGGGTGGATTTATTACCATGGATTCATGTTCCCTGGAGGTTGCACCCTAATTGTTTATGTGACCCTATGACCCTTTGGCAGCATGTCCTCTAGGGCAGTAGTTCTCAAACTTTGCCATGACAAGGACCCCCAAATTAATATGTGGGGATTAATATTTGGCTGCGGACCCCCATCTGAAAATCTTTTCACAAGATTTTTGGGGGGGGGGGGTTTCTCTTTTTTTCAGATCTACAAGCTCATAGCGCGGCATATCCGCGCTATGAGCTTGTTGCTATTTTGAATAGCCAAAGAAATCTTAAAATGATGCAGATGCGTTCCTGGATTGAATGGGTTAATATTAATATGAATCTGCACGTTGCATGTGTTTGTCTGTTTAGGGTGATATTCCGTGGGATGACAAGGAGTTCCGTCTGTACATGCTGGGTTCCACAGCCTTCTGGGTATCAGTTGCGTATTATTTCTTCTTCCGGGACGGAGGGAGAGAAGTGACCTGGAAGGACTTCGTCAACAACTTCCTCTCTAAAGGAGTGGTAAGGGAAGGCAAAAGCCTGTATAGGCAAATTTAGACTTAAACTCAATCTGAAGATCATTTCCCATGATATACTTAAGCCTGAATCATAATAATTTGGCATTGAGCTTGTGGTGTGATGGCACACTAGAATGTGTTTTGTTTGTGCAGGTTGAGCGTCTAGAAGTGGTGAACAAACGTTATGTCAGAGTGATCTTCTCTCCAGGGAAGAGTCCTGTGGACGGGGTGAGTGTTTACAACATACTCTACATATAAAACTATAATATCTCTGCTGTAAGGCAGAAACCAGCTAACTCCAAAATGTTCATTTTTCAGGAAGTGAAAAAAGTAAATATATTATTTTCAGGAAATGAAGAAAACCTTATATTTTTTAAAACAAACTAAGCAATACTGCCTCATCAAAGTTGGTATTGTGACTTTATATATTGTCAGATACTTGCATGTGTCATTATATTATCACCACTTTACCCAAATCCAGCTCAAGTGGAGTTCGGAGGTTTTGTCCATTGATAAGAACAGCTGACACGTAGAACTAGCGAGAGAAATGCTATATGACTAATTTCTTGTCACATTGTTCTCCTCAGAAAACACTGCATAGATTTTAGAAATAGAATGAATTGTTTTCATAACATAAGCTCCAGTGCTAAGTTTATTAAACAGGTACACTGCATAGTTACTTTTAACAGACTAGGGATAAAAACCCTGTGTCGTTAAAGTTTATTTATCTTCCGCTCCGCAGCAGCTTAGATTTGTTAGCTTTGCGTTCACATTGCACTTGAAGCGCACCAAATGTTGTAAACAAATGTCACGCAGTTGAAACGGTCGCTCTTGCCTGGTCTTACAAGGGGCTTTAGCCTACTATGAAGCTGGATTTTGGGGTTAGGGGAGGTTAGCCTCAGGCGTAACCCTTATATTACGCTGGGTTTCAGGGTTTAGCGATCTCCGCTGAGAGATCGCACCCTCTCTCTCATGGTCTCATAATAATAATAATAATAATTTTTCAGCAGTATGTGTGGTTGAACATTGGCAGTGTGGATATACTACTACTACTACTACTACTACTACTAATAATAATAATAATAATAATAATAATATTATAATTATTATACATTTTCAGCAGTACGTGTGGTTCAACATCGGCAGTGTGGATACGTTTGAGAGGAACCTGGAGAGCTGTCAGTATGAGCTGGGCATCGAGGGAGAGAGCAGACTGCCTGTCGTCTATTCTACTGAGAGTGATGGGTGAGAAATATGACAAATATTATTTATATTTAAATAAACATTAATGTTGTCTATTCTACTGAGAGTGACGGGTGAGAAATATTACAAATATTATTTAAATTTAAATAAACATTAATGTTGTCTATTCTACTGAGAGTGACGGGTGAGAAATGCCACGCATTTACACCTGATGACCAGCACAAATAGCTTCACCCACAAAATGTAAACAAGGAAGTGTATGTGGTCTCGTGGTAACAAAGCTTGCTTCGTCTTCCCAAGCAATCAGAGTATGCAGAGTATTTATGAAACCTCTGCAACCTTTCATTTGTCCAGAGGTACGCCACACATTTTTACAAGTTTTGGCAAATTGGCCTTACGTCATCCCTCATGTACAGTAGTACAGTTGTTGTCAAACATTTTCATGTCAAGGACCCCTAAATATGTACTTGGCCACGTCGGACCCGCATACAATATTAGCTTATCAATATTTTAAATATTTGCCTCGCCCCTCCCCCTACTGGGCGGGGCTTCTTTCGCTCTACATTAGACGAGTTGGAAATGGTGGCCGTTGTCACATTCTAATACAGCCTGAATACCCCATCTCAGCACCAGCCTCAGTGGCTTGCGTCGTTAATCATTAGACTCTCAACCCACACTGCCTGGGTTCGACTCCCGCTTTCGACAATACTTTTTCCAACAACCGCGGACTACTTTTCTTTTGCCGATAAAGTATAGTTTTGGACCGGGGCGCAGTCTCAAGCGGACTTGAGCCACGAGAGGCACCACCGAGCGCGCTAAAGCGCCCGAGTTGCCGTGCCGAAAGTTGCAAGGTTCGCTTGAGCAGCTCAGCCCCGTCCGAGTTATGTACCGATAGGCACAGAATCGTGAATCATGTTGTGGGAAGAGCGTTTGCCCCAACTGCCACTCTTAAGTGACTACTGGCCAATCACAGCGCGTCTTTGCCGGGACTTCCCCAACTCCAGTGCACTCACATAGCTCGCCTCAAGGACCCCAGGGGATCCCCGGACCCCACTTTGAGAACCACTGCAGTAGAAGACATAAATATCATTCTAGTTTTAGATTTAATCATTTTGACCCGATGTGTTCTTCTGAGTGATTTGATAACAATAATAAAAGTTATGATTATTATAATAAATAAATAATAATCTAATATCCATTCAACCTCTGTGTTCCTCTCCCGCCAGCACCTTCCTACTGAGCATGCTCCCCACGGTGCTGATCATTGGCTTCCTGCTGTTCATGTTGCGGCGGGGGCCGGCGGGAGCGGGGGGGCGCCCGGGGGGGCGGGGCATGGGCGGCCTCTTCAGCGTCAGCGAGACCACCGCCAAGGTGTTGAGGGACGAGATCGATGTCAAGTTCAAGGACGTGGCGGGATGCGAGGAGGCCAAGCTGGAGATCATGGAGTTCGTCAACTTCCTGAAAAACCCCAAGCAATACCAGGACCTGGGAGCCAAGATCCCCAAGGTAACAATTATACTAATTATACCAGGGGTGATGCAACTTTTGATGATGGAGAGGGCCACTATACTATATTTCCACTCTCACTCCAGAGGGCCACATTGCATATTGTTGCTGTCGGGCAGAAACCTCTTATCTCCATATTTTAACATTTTTCGGGGGGGGTTTACAAATTGATGTGTATTCGGCCGTGGACCCCCATCTGAAAACATTGTGTGCCAGGGACCCCCACCATACAGGATTTGTGTTGTTAAAGGAGTAGTTCACCCAAGAAATTACTTATTTTCTATCAATTACACACCCCATGAAGCATTGAATTCATGGAGATGTGTTTGTTTTTATTGCATTCCTAAGCCAATAATTTGATAACTGCCAGTCCCTCCGGTAGGAGACACAAAGAGTCTCCTTTGAGTCTCCTACCGGATACATTAGCATCTTTATTATTATCATCACATTATTGGCTTAGGAATGTGACAAAAACAAACAAATCTCCATGAATTCGAGGCTTCATGGGGTGTGTAATTGATAGAAAATAAGTCATTTTTTGGGTTAACTACTCCTTTAAAATGTTTAAAAAACATAGTAAATGTAACCTATATGAGCAAGATTAAGTGGGTTCTCATGGGGTGACCCCCCCCCGGGTCCTTGAGGGGGTTCCAGGGGTGGTTAGTTCATATACACCACAAAACAAAAGTGGTGGCCTTCTTTTATACCCTTTACCACATAAATGGTAAACGGTGCATTTATGTAGCACTTTTTATCCAAAGTGCTTTACATAGATTGTGCATTACATTCACCCATTCACACACACATTCATACCGATGGTGGAGGAAACCATGCAAGGCACCAAACCTGCTCATCAGGAGCAATTAGGGGTTCAGCGTCTTGCTCAAGGACACTTCAACACTAACTCTGAACTCACATGAACTCTAGCTAGCGTCCCTATTCTGGGGGGCGAACATTCTGTGAAAATAGACGATCTACAAGCTCACAACGCGTCATGTTGTGAGATTGTAGATTGGCAAATTTTAAAGATCTTTAGTGTCTGCAAAGATATTTAGTGCTTCGGAAAAGATTGTGTGCCAGGTACCGACATATGAGAAGATTTGACAACATTTAAGAGGTCGATATTCAGCTATGCACAGCCATAGATATAAGAAAGGCTAGATGGCTCAAGGGGGCATTGCAAGCGTAACTCAACCGCGGCCATCTTGCGACAGTCATTCATAACATTATGTCTATGGTGCATGTACTATTGAAATAACCATAGCGTGCTCAATTTTCATCTGATTTTCAAACGGTTTGGTGTGTTGTAAACACCAAAGATGTAGTTATGATACTGCATACTTAGTATCATAACTACATCAAAAGTGTGGTCCAGGTACCCTCATGGTTCCTTGAGGGGGTCCCAAATGGCCCCTTACGGGTGTGTAACTCGGGTCCATTTGGTTCCATTTGTACACTCTCAGAGTTAGGGGTGTCCACTGTGCTACACTAAATGGAACAGAGCCTTAATTAGTATCATTGGTAAAACCTGTGAAGGAAGTAACGAAGAGGCCCAATTTCTTTCCAATATGGCTGCTGTGCATAGAGCCTACTGTATAGGTGGCACTTCAGTTTGCAGGGCTGATGTGACAACTAAAACATTTATTATGTCCTGTCATATTGTGTTGTGTTCTATAGGGGGCGATATTAACGGGCCCTCCAGGGACAGGTAAAACGCTGCTGGCTAAAGCGACGGCTGGAGAAGCTAACGTTCCCTTCATCACCGTCAACGGATCTGAGTTCCTGGAGATGTTTGTGGGCGTGGGCCCTGCCAGGGTGAGTCACTCAACAAAAACACTACAAACTTACACCTAGTTAATAACTGTAAACCTAGTTAATGACTCTAAACCTAGTTACCTGCCAGGGTGAGTCACACACAAAATAATATACTTTATACAACTACAAACTATGGGTGGGAATATCTAGGATCCTGGTGATTCAATTCGATTACGATTCAGAGGGCTACAACCAATGATGAATTTATTTTCAATACATGATTACTTTTTTCTCACTGTGTGACTAGTACTGGCTACTTTTAAAACAAAGTGCATTTCCAATGATCCATAATGAAAAGAAACTGATGCATTTACTTCCATTATCTTGTATTGATAAAACAAATGTTAGATGTGTCAACAGTAAGGTTCGCTGGTTTTACCTCTAGGCTCTATGCCCCCATGTTCTAATTGTTTTGTTTTCAGTTTCTTAGATGTTTTCTTAGATGTTTTAATGGCGTGATGATTCTTTTTTATGCAATTGCCTACTCTAGCACTTTGAGATTTTTGATTGATGTACTTTATTTAGTAAGACATGAGAACCGTACAAAAAAAAGTACAATTCACAATACAAGGTCTACTAAACTGGATAACTTGTAAAGGCACTAAGCTTGTTTAAATTGAGTTCCCATGCACACAAATCATGATGACATATAAGAGACAGATATACACTACTATACGGAACGTTTTACAAATGTAAAGTGCATTATAATAATTTGAAAAATCAATAAAAATTGAATAACAAAAAAATAAAGTGCATTATAAATAAAATGCATTATTATACATGTAATTAGCCACATATTTACCAGGATTGTACAGAACCACCAGGAAAATAAACTAGAAGCATGTAACAGCTCAGATCTCTTTTTGTGCCATCTTCTCATGTGTTTGTGTTTTGTGTGTGCGTCGCCGTAAACGGTCCGGGTTGGATGGCGCCGGGGTCGCAGTTTAGTTCCTCCTTTTCGCTCTGTTAACCACTTAAAGCCCATATGGTTGGTACTAGTGACTTTTCTGTTTTCTGTTATTGTGGGGAACGCTTTTGCAGAGAATAGCCGATCGACAACCTCCCAACGCGTGCTGAGCTTGTCGATCTGGTATTTTCCTGCGAATGCTTTCCCCACAATAAGGATGCTGGGGTTTAAGTGGTTAATATGATGTTAAATTAACATTTAGAAAACCGTAGTTAATGTTTGTGGGCGTCTGCCCTGCCAGAGTGAGTAATACAACCGTACTAGTGTGACATAAACGGCAGAGATCCATTGAGTGTGATTTGGTGTGTGTGTGTGTGTGTGTGTGTGTGGTTGTGTTTATTGTGTTGTGTTTATTGAGTTGTGTTGTGTTGTGTTGTGTTGTTTAGGTCAGGGATCTATTCGTGATGGCGCGTAAGAACGCTCCCTGCATCCTGTTCATCGATGAGATCGACGCCGTGGGCAGGAAGAGAGGCAGAGGAAACTTTGGAGGACAAAGTGAACAAGAGAACACTCTGAACCAGCTGCTGGTAGAGATGGATGGTGGGTAGTAATACTAGTTAAATATTAGTCAAATATTAGTAAAATACTAGTCAAATACTAATACTGATTTATTTTATGTTTCTTTGTGAGGACTGCGGATGAAAACTAGCATCTTTGCTAATTCCGGTGTATTTACGTCTTGACGTTCATTAATATGCATTGTCCTGTCCAAATAAACAAATGAATGAATGAAATACTAGTCAAATATCAGTAAAATACTAGTAAAACACTGAACCAGCTACTGGTAATAGTAATATGTTTTCTGTATGTTTCCTCAGGCTTCAACACGTCCACTAACGTAGTAGTTTTGGCGGGAACCAACAGACCTGACATCTTGGATCCAGCTCTGATGAGACCTGGACGCTTCGACAGACAGATTTACCTGAGTAAATACTGAATACTCACAGTCTGCCTGTCTCACTGTCTGTCTTTACTCCGTTCCTCAGTTTAACATCTGTGTGTGTGTGTGTGTGTGTGTGTGTGTGTGTGTGTGTGTGTGTGTGTGTGTGTGTGTGTGTGTGTGTGTGTGTGTGTGTGTGTGTGTGTGTGTGTGTGTGTGTGTGTGTGTGTGTGTGTGTGTGTGTGTGTGTGTGTGTGTGTGAAATTTTTTTTTTTCATTTTCAACGATCTACTGTATCGATATGCAAACAGCAAAATATCGTATCGTTTTACTTTGTATCGAATCGTTTTGCAGTGCAAATAATCAATTTTATCGATACTAAGTACTTGTATTTAGCCATTTTAAGAAGAAAAAAGAGAGAGGGGTTTAATTACTTTTCCATTACATATCTACACTTGGTTTATCAATAATGTGTGTACTCTATGTGTTCATGTCAAGGTGCGGGTTTGTCCATATGTGTTCAAATACAACGTCCATATATTTGCCAGAGAATCACTGTGTTTACTTATTTATATCCATAATAATTCATTTTCCCTTAAAAAACCTGCACTATCCGCACGTTTCACACAGATTAAATTTTTTTGCTAAATAGTTACTGTATCGATTTTAAATCATTGAATCGTATCGCCATGACTGAACCAATATCGTCCATGTGTCGTATCGTCAACCATGTATCGTGATGCGTATCGTATCGCTGTTAAAATGTATCGTTACACTTTTTTTTTCTATGGAAATAACAAAAACGTATTTCACCCACTTTTTTACTTCTGTAAACCTGTGATGTGACAATAAAGCTGATTCTGATTCTCAGGTCCTCCAGACATCAAAGGTCGGGCGTCCATCTTCAAAGTTCACCTTCGACCTCTGAAATTAGATGTTAACACCGACAGCATTGCACTGGCCAGGAAAATGGCCGCCCTCACACCCGGTTTCTCTGGTAAACAATACACACACACACACACACACACACACACACACACACACACACACACACACACACACACACACACACACACACACACACTACTATGGTTTCTACTTGTCTACTACACACTGTAGAGCTGTTATGTAAAAAAATAACTACACATTCATCACTTTAATAGTATGAAAACTAAGCATAGTAGTATAAAATCTAAAGTATATCAGATATTAAGTATAGGAACAGCATACAAGATTTCCATGTAGTGTAATCACACCTTCTGGACAACTTGGACTACACTCCTGCACAGAGACACGGATGTGTTGTGTTGCGTTGCGTGTATTTTAGCTGTGTGTGTGTTCGTTCTCCAGGTGCCGACATCGCCAATGTTTGTAACGAAGCAGCGCTGATCGCTGCTCGACATCTGGCTGATGCCATCAACCACAAGCACTTTGAACAAGCTATAGAGAGAGTTATAGGAGGTAAGAACACTGCTGGTTTTATCTCCTACCAGGACCTCTAGTATGGCTGGTTTTATCTCCTACCAGGACCTCTAGTACGGCTGGTTTTCTCTCCTACCAGGACCTCTAGTACCAGGGGTTGACACTAAGTGTCACTAAGTGTCTAAGTAACATGACCGTACTTGCCCGTCGGGCAAGTACAGGTCATGTTCTACTTGCCCTCAGGTCTTGCCCACTTGCCCGAAAAGTAAATCGTCCATTATAAAATGATGAGCAAAATTGTAATTACCGTTCAATTTAACACTTATTTTTTACTTTCTACTTGCGAATTCTGGGGCTGCACGATAAAAAATGTCATACCTCAATATTTATGCCAAATATCTAGTAAATAGCTATGAATATGACTATGGGTTAAAAAAAAACAGTAGGCAGCGGATCCGGTAGGAGACACAAAGGAGACTCTTTGTGTGTCCTACCGGAACCGCTGCCTACCGGTCCGCTGGTCATCAAATTATTGGCTTAGGAATGCAACAAAAACTAAGAAGATATCCATTAATTTAAGTCTCCATGCGGTGACCAATCAATAGGAAAAAAAAGTCGTTTTGGGGGTGAACTATCCCTTTAACCAATTAAACCCATACTGAGATGACTGGAGTCGGCTCCTTTTTTCCCTTTACACCAAAACGCTTAGCCGAAAACGGTGGCTCTACAAGTTGTAGCTTCGCCAAATGTTCGCCCCCAGAATGGGGACGCTGGGGGTTCATGTGGCTAATCCAGGCCAGGCCTTTCCAGTAATATGTCATCAATAATCATAATCATAATCATATTCATAATAATGTTAATTGTTAATTATGCTCTCCCCAGGTTTAGAGAAGAAGTCTCAGGTGTTGCAGCCAGAGGAGAAGAAGACGGTGGCGTACCACGAAGCCGGACACGCTGTCGCCGGCTGGTTCCTGGAACACGCTGATCCACTTATCAAGGTCACACACACACACACACACACACACACACATACATGTACACACACACACACACGTTTGTATCACTATACTTGTTAGGACATCAAATTATTTTGGATAGCATTGAAAATAGCCGAACAATAGCCAATAGCGCTGTGACGCGTTGTGAGCTTGTAGATCTGCTATTTTTCGGTGTGTGATATTGCCTCACAGCTAAGTTTAAAATAGGCAAAACTCCAATCCCTAAATCGCTGACCTCTAAATGTTTTATTCTAACACTAACCCCAACCTGAATCTTTTTCTAATTGTAAACCTAATTGAATACCTACAAATATTTTTAAACCATAAAACAAAATACAATCTTGTGACGACCAGGAAAATAGTCCTCATAAAGTCTATTTGTCAAATTCTACTATACTTGTGGGGACATTTGGTCCTCACAATTATAGTAATAAAAACTGCCATTTAGCATTTTCTAAAGCGTACTTTATGTTACTAGGCTATGCCAGAGCCTTATATTAGAGAGTTTCGTCACTGAGGGGGCAGAAACGGCGTCGGTCGGTCACATGGTTCATGTAAACTGGAAATAGTTACAAACGCCCATAGACTCCAATGCATTCCGTAAACTTCCGGTTTAGGGCTTTGTCACTATTCGCCAATAGAAGGCTATAGAAGACCTTACCCGAGGTGGACGGAGGTGACGTAACTCTCCTTGAACGGCTCTGATTAGAACCATATAAAACAGGAGTGCACACAAAATGCCTGAAGTTGACGAGGTATGTTTGTGGATCCCATCCCAGCCTCCAGCTTCATCGCTTACAGCAGTGGTTCTCGACCTGTGGTCCGGGGACCACCAGTGGTCCTTGAGGGGGTTCCAGGTGGTCCCCAGCTAAATGATGGAAGAGTTGGTAACCAGATGGACCCTTATTTATTAGATCTTTAACTCGTGAGAGCGTAAAATGAAACCAAATGGACCCGTTTAATTTCACGCTCTCAAGAGTTAAATTGTTGTTAAACATCTGATTTACTTCATTTACAAGAAGTCTACACAATTAGAGAATGTAGAATAATTGTTATTTTGATCAACGTTTGCCTGTTATCTCTCCTATTGGTACCAACATCAATACAGCATGGAATTGTGGACAAAATCTTATCCAAACGACAACACAATATCCTAAGTTTTGGGTCTGAGAGTCTAAATGTCATCAAATGGTGGTTACGTCGCTCAAATGCCGAATAAATAATGGACCTTGATATGAAAAGGGTTGAAAACCACTGGCTTACAGTAATGAAAGTAGTACATTTATTTACCAGTGCAACGGTCGGCTCGGAAAACAACAGCAACTGTTGATTAAATATAATTAATATTCCGTTACTGAATTGTCTATTTCTCGGTTCAGTGTATTGTATTGTTTAGGCTGTAAATGACGTTGTGTGTTTGCTGACATGGCTGCCATGTTGAATACGGCACAAAATCAAGCAGCGCAGATTGATATGAGCCAGGTGCTCTGAGTCTTTGATTAGGCAGCGGCCCGTTATTGAGTTCAGAGTTCAGACCTGCTGTCTAATCAAACCGATGAATTCAGTGATCGACCAATCCGAATCAAGCATTCAAACCAAGCCGTGTAATAAGTGTTTATATTGTTGTGTATATTGTTGTCTGTTACAGGCAGTGGTGTAAAGTAACTAAGTATATTTACTCAAGTACTGTACTTAAGTACACTTTTGAGGATTTTTTACTTTACTGGAGTATTTCCCATTTTCAATACTTTTACTTCTACTCCACTACATCTCAGAGGCAAATATTGTACTTTTACTCCACTACAATTATTTGAAAACTTGAGTTATTGGTTACTTTGCAGATATAAATTATTACATTATAAAACCACTGTTTGCCCCATTTTATACCGAGGCTATTTTAAAATAGCAGATCTACAAGCTCACAACATGTCGCATCGCGGCGCATTGTGAGCTTGCAGAATTTTAGTACTTTTACTTTTGGTATTTTAACTACATTTCGATACCAATACTTTTGTACTTTTGCTCAAGTACATTTTTAATTCCGGACTTTTACTTGTAACAGAGTACTTCTACATTGCAGTATTGATACTTTTACTAGTATTTAAAACATTTGAGTACTTTTTCCACCACTACAGGTATCCATCATCCCCAGAGGTAAAGGTCTGGGCTTTGCTCAGTGTCTTCTCAAAGAGCAGTATTTTTGTGTTTATATCGTTGTGTATATTGTGGTATTGTTGTGTGTTACAGGTATCCATTATCCCCAGAGGTAAAGGTCTGGGCTATGCTCAGTATCTCCCTAAGGAACAGTATCTGTACACCAAAGAGCAGCTGCTGGACAGAATGTGTATGACTCTGGGAGGCCGCGTGTCTGAGGAGATCTTCTTCGGACGGATCACCACCGGAGCCCAAGATGACCTGCGCAAGGTCACACAGAGTGCATACGCACAGGTAGAGCACACTCACACGCACACACACACACACACACACACACACACATACACACAGACACATACACCAGGGTTTCCGCTAGGCATTTTCCGGCCAACGTGTCGTGACTGACAAGATTAACTTTTTCCGGCCACATCTTAACCCATTTTTAGATTTCTTTGGCTATTCAAAAATCAAAATATTTTGTAATAGGGACCCCCAGAAGCAAAGATTTGAGTAAAAAAAAATCTGTTTAAAAAAAATATATATTCAAAGATTTGCATAAATGTTCATGTCTTTTTTTTAAATAGCCAAAGCTATTAAACGCAACCTTGACAGGTGTGTTCAGTTTTCAAAGACCTTTCATTTGGTACGTCTAAATTGGACATTTACTTATCTCAGAGGAGCTGCACACAGGCAGTGCACACAGAGACACAGAGACTCAGAGACACAGAGACACAACCCAAGCAGGGTTACATAGTAAGCTCCACTTGGTCGGAGGCGCGGCTTCGCCGCGCCTCCTCCCGCGTTCGCAACAAGCTGCACCGCATCGTGTGGTGTAATATTAGAGAGTAAGCCAACTAGGCTGAGCAATGTTACGGGCTATGCATCTCGACCTCGTTCAAATAAAGTTTGAGCGAGATTATGTCTGAACGGTTGATTATGTAGGTAGGCTAATAGCCTATTAATAACTTTATTTTTGTTACTGTCATGATGCATTGGCAACATAGTCACTTGCTTATGTTCTTCCATCACTTTGCGTCAAATCGCTCTCATTACTGTCATTGACGTTGCTTCCAAAGTCGGTGGCTTTTACGGATTGTAGCAAATTGTGTCATGTTGTACAACTTTTGAGCTGGGCTGTGAGTAGCCTACAGTATATGGGAAGATGACGGCTTGGCTTGCTGTATGCTTCATTGTAGCTGCTGTGATATTATGATAAATCAGTGCTGATCATTTATGCTCCCTGTTTCATGTTCACCCTTCGTAAAACCATTCTTTTCACAAAATGTTGCAAATGATGTGGTTTCACTGCCAAGCCACTGCGCAGCTCAGGCCTTTGTGTGTGTCTGTTTGTCGTTCACACGCCACCCCTGTCGTCCCACTCGGACAGCAGTGATTTAATCATGATTTGAAAATTATCGGGCAGCCCGATCATCTGTGAGAAGATTTTAGTTGAAGTAATATGTTGTACTGTGTTTTCTTTCTTTCTTGTGCGTTCTCCAGATCGTGCAGTTTGGTATGAACGAGAAGGTGGGCCAGGTGTCCTTTGACCTTCCCCGTCAGGGTGAGATGGTCCTGGAGAAACCGTACAGCGAGGCGACGGCCCGACTCATCGACCATGAGGTGCGATCTCTGATCCATGAGGCCTACCTGAGAACACACGCTCTGCTGACCGACAAGAAGGAGGACGTGGAGAAGGTCCGTCTCATTTACAGTGTTACAATGAACGCTCAATTTGTTTTTGACAGAGATAAGCACTCTCTCTTCTCTGCATGGGTTGTCTATGCTGCCCTACAAAGCCAAAGTGCAGTAACTACGTTTTTGGACACGCCGACTTATTTGTGTATCTCAAAGGTCAATTCAGCCTTCGTGATTTTGGGGGATAAACAATTAACTCAAGAACAAATACATAATTAGTGCAATATCACTCATAAGACGATATCTCTTTTGGCTGACCAGTTGACCGTAGTTATTGCACTTTGGCTTTGTAGGGCAGAATGAGCCGTCTCTCCGTCCAGCTGTGTGGAGCAGAACGTTCAAACGCGAGTTAGTCACATGTGAAAAAAGAACGAATCTTCGTTATTTTGAGTTTATGTCAGTCAAAAAGATACAATGAATATTGTTGTCCATTGTTAACCACGTGCGGGCAGCAAATCACTTTGAACCACGAGACATTCAAGCAGTCTCTCATCTGTAATGATGGCAGGTTTGAGAGACTGACGGCAGGTTTTGCACTATGTGTGCAGTTCTGCTATTTTGACCTCCTGTAAGGATAATTATTATATATATATTTTTTTAATTATTATTATTATTATTATTATTATCATTTATTTTGTAATATTTATATTTTCTTATAAATATATTATAGTCTATATCAGTGGTTCTCAAACTATAGGTCGCGACCCAAAGTGGGGTCGCGGGAGGGTGCCGTTGGGGTCGCGCTTTGGCAAACAAAATAAGAAAAAGAAAAAGTTAGTGGCCAAAAGAAATCCCTCATAATATGGGGTCGTGGTATAAAAAAGTTAGAGAACCCCTGGTCTATATTAATGTGTGCAGTTAAGATTGATGACTCATAATTATCGTTCCAGTAAAGTGTATTCAGTTCAGAGAGGAGCTGGACGAACAACAGTTCCTTGAAACGAAAAAAAAAAAAAGCGTTGATAATGACCTCCCAACGTCCTCCTCCAGGTGGCGCTGCGTCTCCTGGAGAAGGAGGTGCTGGACAAGAGCGACATGGTGGAGCTGCTGGGGAGCCGGCCGTTCAGCGAGAAGTCCACCTACGAGGAGATGGTGGAGGGGACGGGCGGGGAGGACGAGGACACCTCGCTGCCCGAGGGACTCAAGGACTGGAACAAGGACCGCACGGCGCCGGACGAGACCGTCACCATCGAGGAGCAGGTGGCGAGGCAGATCGGCAGAGGGATGCCCTTCTAGACCTGTCCGTCCGTCTGTCTGTCTGTCTGAATGACGTCTCTGTCTGTCTGTCTGTCTGTCTGTCTGTCTGTCTGTCTGAAGGACTATTCTTAACGCATTCAATTCGGGAAACGTGTCTGTGTAATTTTTTGAGTGGTGCCAGCCACTCCTACACTTGACCGTGTGTGTGGGTCTGTCCGTTTGAGCACGGCCTCAACAGCTGCAGCTGATTGCAACACAAGGATGCAACCAGTTACACTAATTCAAAGGCACCACTCTCTTTACACTGGGTGTGATTTTTTAATTTATTTGGCTATTCAAAAATAGCAGATCTACAAGCTCATAGTGCGGCACTGAGTGCTTGTAGATCTGCTTTTTTTTTATCGTGATTATTTTTTTTGGGGGGGATCTTTGAAGAAAACATTTGTAAAATATGTTGTTCCAGGGACCCCCCCAGAAGCAAAGATCTGAGTTAAAGATTTGCAGAGTGCCGCGCTATTGATTTACGAAAAGAAAAAAAGATATATAAAAAGTTAAAACATGGATATAAGAGGTTTCCGCCCCCAACAGCAAGAGGAACAGGGGGCAAGACGGATATCTGGAGGAATGTCCTTCTAGACCTGTCTGTCTGTATATCTGTCTGTCTGATTGAATGTGTGTCTGACAGAGACGGTATGCGTTCTAGAACAGTCTCTCTCTCTCTCTCTCTCTCTCTCTCTGTGTGCTGAAATGATGGACATAGAGTTCTGGAACATTCTCCTGGTCTCTTCAACTCTCTTCTGTTTTACGGATCAGGAGCTGTGTGACTGATACAAAAAAGACCTTCTGCTCTTGAGCCCGGGCAGGGAGACGGGAGCAACAAACGCCCTGGGGGGGGGGATTTAACCCACAACCCCCCCCCACCCCCCCCACCTGTCGTGACTGAGGCGGTGAAAAGGATTCACTGCTGGTAGAAATGTTTGTGCCGTTGAGTACAGCTTATCAGACTGTCAACCGCAAATCACTTGGGATTAGATTACTTAAACCCATTAAGGCCAGGAACGCATACTGTGTTATTTTTTGATTTTTAGCGATAACTATTATTTTATACTTTGGCTATTCAAAAATAGCAGATATACAAGCTCATAGCGCGGCACCGAGTGCCGCGCTATGAGCTTGTAGATCTGCTATTTATTTTTAATCGTGAACATTTGTGCAAATCTTTGAATATATATATATTTTTTACATTTTCAACTCAAATCTTTGCTTCTGGGAGGGTCCCTGGGACAACATGTTTTGAGATGGGTGTCCGCGGCCAAATACATATCATTTTGGGGGATCCTTGACATGAAAAAGGTTTGAGAACCACTGATATTATAGCAACACAAGTTTTTTCAAAAAACTGTCAGGATTTAGAAGACATTTGTAGAATCCCCCAAAAGCAAAGATTTGAGTTAAAAAATTTCGCTTTAAATATATATATATTCAAAGATTTGCACACATTTTCATGATTTAAAAAAAGAATTGCAGATCTTATCATCTATACAAGCTCTGTGCCGCGCTTTGAGCTTGTAGATCTGCTATTTTTGAAAAGCCAAAGTACAAAATAATGGTTATAGCTCAAAATCTAAAATGACACAGATGCGTTCCCGGATTGAATGGGTTAATGTATGAAAAATGTATGTGTGTCCAGAGTGTGCTAAAATGTTAAAGTTGCACCAAAGTGAAACATTGAAAGTTTCTGTAGGCTTTTATCAAACAACTCAAAGTAAATAGAATTACTGGGACGTTATTACAGTTGTCAGGCAGTATAGAATATGTCATTATTATGATTCTAATGTTTTCACATGAAGCCTCGGAAAAGCGATGAAGTGACATTTTGAAGGCTTGCAAGGGAACTCGGTGTGTGTTCTGGTGTAACAGTATACTATTAATAAACACATGGAATGCCAAATTTAATATTGTAAATAATAATAAAGCACACTCCTTACTGACTGACAATACAATAGAGTTTGTTTATTTGAAGTTATCATGTTCTTTTGTTCAACCTAAGGGGTTGTTTTGGTTTCAGTGTAAATCTCTAACTGGTCAGAAAGACAAATATAAAATGAAATAAATTAAAAAAAAATTAAAAAGTCTGAACGCTGTTATTGAATAATACTTTACATTGTTCAGTAAAGTCACAAGTGTTCTGTTATTTCAGGGATTTGCTGAAAACGTGAACACATGTGAAGTATATGATGTAATTTAAAGTTCCATGTTAATTGACATGAAGATAATTGTATAAAGGAAGTTATTCAGAATGACTAAATTGTCACTGTCAGGTAGAAACTTTATATGTCCTAAACTGTTACTTTTCAGCAAATGTAAAAAAGAACCTGTGTTCCAACGTAGTTATTATTTAGTCTCAAGTTATTGTTAATACTTTTCATTGGTTCAATATTCATAAAACCCACACACTTTGACTTTCAAAATGTTGAAATGGAGAGAATAGCCGACCTACAAGTTCAAAGCATGTAGATCTGCTATTTGTGTGTGACACTAGTATGACGGAGGCATTCGTTTGCAAAACAAAACATACAAAGTTGAAATATGAGATACAAGGTTTCTGCGCGGCAGTGACAAAGTGTTGATTTTGAATATGTATTCCACTGGTGATGCAAACAGCATGTTAATGTCATATTTTCACCCTTTCACCTTGTGAACACACGAACACGTTCAAATCAAACCGCCTGTCGGTGCCGAGGAAGCTTATGACATCACATGTTGTGACTGTGATGTCACCGTGCACAATGTTGTCATTGTAAAACGGTAATATTATGGAATATGAAGATATATTTGTTTTAATAAAGTGACTTAAAAACCCTGTTCACGAAACGCGTTCAGCGTTGAAAAATCTCACGTTTTTATAAAATAGCCAATGTACAAGTGTGTCGGCTATGAGTGAGCTTTGTAGCTCTGAGGCTGGTGCCTTGCTCAAAGGTTCCTTGAGTAGGGTTCAATAAAACACGACAGCAACCAACAGACCAGTGGAACAATACATTACTACATACTTTACATTACATTTACTAAAAGTAATGTACAAATTACTCTGTATGGCAATAGGCTATGTGCACAGAATACATATTGGAAAGAGATTGGGCTCTTTCCTTACTTCCCTCACAGGTGTTACCAATGAATGCTAATGAAGGCTCTGTTCCATTCTGGTCAAACAGAGTCAAGGTGCTGATATTGTGCATGGTAGGCTCACTGCAAACACTCTGCTACACCAGTGGGTCTCAAAGTGTGGTCCAGGGACCCTCATGGCTCCTTGAGGGGGTTCTAAGTGGCCCGTTATGGGTGTGTAACTCTCTGAGAGTGTACAAAAGTTATTGGGGGTCCTTGAAATTAAAATGTTTGAGAACCACTGTGCTACACTAAATGGAAGGAAGAGGCCCAATTTCTTATCAATATGACTGCTGTGCATTAGAGCCTATCACATGGAAATCCTTTGTTTATTTGGGTCAGGCGCTTAACATGACAGTAATGTATGGTCATTTATATGCATTTATGTCAATATAAACCAATTAAAAGAGTAACTATGGGAGTGATTAATACATACTTTATGCTTTAGAATGGTAACAGGAAAGAGTGGCAACCTAAACATTGTGGGCACTAACAATATTTCCTAAATGTGAATTTGAAAAATGCTCTGAAGTAATGTAAAGTATAGCTACATGATTGAGTATTTGGCATTTAAGGCCTAATATCTCTACAATTGCTACAAAACTTGTGTTATAGCCAGTCATTTTGGGCATAAACAATGAGTTAAAGGATTTTGGTCTGATAATGATGTGCAATGCATTATTTCAGACCATTTTCCAAATTATTTGTTTTACAGTTGGGACTAAAACAACAGTCTGGACCGACGTCACCGCTGTACATACCCTTGTTGTGTTGATAAGGAAAAGGTTTATTTTTACCTTTATAATTCAAACAATCTTTTATTGTTGGTGAAGCACAGATATCCACTTTACAGGGCTGTTGTTACTTTGGAAATACCGTTTGATGTAATATAAGTAGGAGGCTACTTTAAGCTTGTTTTTCATCTTGTTACTTTCACACAGTTTAGCTATTAGGCATATTAGGGAGAGTCCACCCCAAAAACTAAATATCCATGAATTCAAGTCTCTATGGGGTGACTAATCGTTAGAGAAAAAGTCATTTTGGGGTTGAACTATCCATTTAAGGATTGTGCTTTTTTGGCAACAATGTGACGTTCATTGAATTGACATTCTGGCCTACATACCCCATGTGTTTGTTGGGCAGAACAAAGCACATTGTTTTGTAAGAAAGAGATGAGTAGACGTGTCCATTTGAATTGCTGGACTAATCAAGGCCTGAACTGAAACCTAAAGGAACAGAAACCTGTTTCATCATTTCATGATGGATTTACATTGGAGGGGGGGGTGGGGGGGGCAATCAAAACCAAGCAGTGAAACAATGGAACTCCTCTCTATTCACATGACTTTTTGCAGGTGTAAAGTGGGCACAGGTTTTAGTAGCACAATCCCACGGCCCCCCAACTCTTTGTAGTTTTCAAAAGAAGCTTAAACTTCAACAAAGTACATTTACTCAAGCACTGTACTTAAGTACAATTTGGAGGTATTTTTTACTTTACTAGTTAGTATTTCCAGTTTCAGTACTTTTACTTCTACTCCACTACATCTCAGAGGCAAATGTTGTACTTTTACTCCACTACAATTATTTGAAAACTTTAGTTACCAGTTACTTTGTAGATTTTGATTATTATTTCAAAACATACATTAACCAGTTCAGCCCTATATACATTCCGGTCATTTTATAGCAGATCTACATAAAGCTCACAATGTGTTGCAATGCGACACATTGTGAGCTTGTAGATCAGCTATTTTCAAAAGATTTGTATACATCTGAAAACTTGTGAAAGGGGACATTCTGCATAATGAGTACTTTAACTTTTGGTACTTTAAGTACATTTTGATGCCAATACTTTTGTACTTTTACTCAAGGAGATTTTGAATACCAGACTTTTACTTGTAACAGAGTGTTTCTACGTTGCAGTATTGATGCTTTTACTTAAAATGTGAATACTTTTTCCACCACTGCTTAAACTCAACTGTATTAGCAGAGAATAATAGAAAGACATAAGAAACAATCAGATATGACACATTCTCAGATAGATATGATTTCTGACACTATTAAGTTTGTATAAACTGCATGTACATGAACAACAACTTTATTTAATTATCAAGTTCTAACAATGTTTGCTTCGGTGACAATAATAAATCATGGCCCCAATGTTTCAGGTTAAAACAAATATGACCATGGATATAGCTCTGTTTTGGAGGAGAAGATATAGCGGGCGGGCATTCTTGGTTTTAGGGCCTAAATATTTGCACACATTTGTACACAGATTCACATAAAGTGATCAACTCATGGTAAAACAACAACTAAAACACTGGCATTCATCATGATGGAACACCGAGTGCCGCGCTATGAGCTTGTAGATCTGCTGGAACATTCTCCTGGTCTCTTCAACTCTCTTCTGTTTTACGGATCAGGAGCTGTGTGACTGATACAAAAAAGACCTTCTGCTCTTGAGCCCGGGCAGGGAGACGGGAGCAACAAACGCCCTGGGGGGGGGGATTTAACCCACAACCCCCCCCCACCCCCCCCACCTGTCGTGACTGAGGCGGTGAAAAGGATTCACTGCTGGTAGAAATGTTTGTGCCGTTGAGTACAGCTTATCAGACTGTCAACCGCAAATCACTTGGGATTAGATTACTTAAACCCATTAAGGCCAGGAACGCATACTGTGTTATTTTTTGATTTTTAGCGATAACTATTATTTTATACTTTGGCTATTCAAAAATAGCAGATATACAAGCTCATAGCGCGGCACCGAGTGCCGCGCTATGAGCTTGTAGATCTGCTATTTATTTTTAATCGTGAACATTTGTGCAAATCTTTGAATATATATATATTTTTTACATTTTCAACTCAAATCTTTGCTTCTGGGAGGGTCCCTGGGACAACATGTTTTGAGATGGGTGTCCGCGGCCAAATACATATCATTTTGGGGGATCCTTGACATGAAAAAGGTTTGAGAACCACTGATATTATAGCAACACAAGTTTTTTCAAAAAACTGTCAGGATTTAGAAGACATTTGTAGAATCCCCCAAAAGCAAAGATTTGAGTTAAAAAATTTCGCTTTAAATATATATTCAAAGATTTGCACACATTTTCATGATTTAAAAAAAGAATTGCAGATCTTATCATCTATACAAGCTCTGTGCCGCGCTTTGAGCTTGTAGATCTGCTATTTTTGAAAAGCCAAAGTACAAAATAATGGTTATAGCTCAAAATCTAAAATGACACAGATGCGTTCCCGGATTGAATGGGTTAATGTATGAAAAATGTATGTGTGTCCAGAGTGTGCTAAAATGTTAAAGTTGCACCAAAGTGAAACATTGAAAGTTTCTGTAGGCTTTTATCAAACAACTCAAAGTAAATAGAATTACTGGGACGTTATTACAGTTGTCAGGCAGTATAGAATATGTCATTATTATGATTCTAATGTTTTCACATGAAGCCTCGGAAAAGCGATGAAGTGACATTTTGAAGGCTTGCAAGGGAACTCGGTGTGTGTTCTGGTGTAACAGTATACTATTAATAAACACATGGAATGCCAAATTTAATATTGTAAATAATAATAAAGCACACTCCTTACTGACTGACAATACAATAGAGTTTGTTTATTTGAAGTTATCATGTTCTTTTGTTCAACCTAAGGGGTTGTTTTGGTTTCAGTGTAAATCTCTAACTGGTCAGAAAGACAAATATAAAATGAAATAAATTAAAAAAAAATTAAAAAGTCTGAACGCTGTTATTGAATAATACTTTACATTGTTCAGTAAAGTCACAAGTGTTCTGTTATTTCAGGGATTTGCTGAAAACGTGAACACATGTGAAGTATATGATGTAATTTAAAGTTCCATGTTAATTGACATGAAGATAATTGTATAAAGGAAGTTATTCAGAATGACTAAATTGTCACTGTCAGGTAGAAACTTTATATGTCCTAAACTGTTACTTTTCAGCAAATGTAAAAAAGAACCTGTGTTCCAACGTAGTTATTATTTAGTCTCAAGTTATTGTTAATACTTTTCATTGGTTCAATATTCATAAAACCCACACACTTTGACTTTCAAAATGTTGAAATGGAGAGAATAGCCGACCTACAAGTTCAAAGCATGTTGTGAGCATGTAGATCTGCTATTTGTGTGTGACACTAGTATGACGGAGGCATTCGTTTGCAAAACAAAACATACAAAGTTGAAATATGAGATACAAGGTTTCTGCGCGGCAGTGACAAAGTGTTGATTTTGAATATGTATTCCACTGGTGATGCAAACAGCATGTTAATGTCATATTTTCACCCTTTCACCTTGTGAACACACGAACACGTTCAAATCAAACCGCCTGTCGGTGCCGAGGAAGCTTATGACATCACATGTTGTGACTGTGATGTCACCGTGCACAATGTTGTCATTGTAAAACGGTAATATTATGGAATATGAAGATATATTTGTTTTAATAAAGTGACTTAAAAACCCTGTTCACGAAACGCGTTCAGCGTTGAAAAATCTCACGTTTTTATAAAATAGCCAATGTACAAGTGTGTCGGCTATGAGTGAGCTTTGTAGCTCTGAGGCTGGTGCCTTGCTCAAAGGTTCCTTGAGTAGGGTTCAATAAAACACGACAGCAACCAACAGACCAGTGGAACAATACATTACTACATACTTTACATTACATTTACTAAAAGTAATGTACAAATTACTCTGTATGGCAATAGGCTATGTGCACAGAATACATATTGGAAAGAGATTGGGCTCTTTCCTTACTTCCCTCACAGGTGTTACCAATGAATGCTAATGAAGGCTCTGTTCCATTCTGGTCAAACAGAGTCAAGGTGCTGATATTGTGCATGGTAGGCTCACTGCAAACACTCTGCTACACCAGTGGGTCTCAAAGTGTGGTCCAGGGACCCTCATGGCTCCTTGAGGGGGTTCTAAGTGGCCCGTTATGGGTGTGTAACTCTCTGAGAGTGTACAAAAGTTATTGGGGGTCCTTGAAATTAAAATGTTTGAGAACCACTGTGCTACACTAAATGGAAGGAAGAGGCCCAATTTCTTATCAATATGACTGCTGTGCATTAGAGCCTATCACATGGAAATCCTTTGTTTATTTGGGTCAGGCGCTTAACATGACAGTAATGTATGGTCATTTATATGCATTTATGTCAATATAAACCAATTAAAAGAGTAACTATGGGAGTGATTAATACATACTTTATGCTTTAGAATGGTAACAGGAAAGAGTGGCAACCTAAACATTGTGGGCACTAACAATATTTCCTAAATGTGAATTTGAAAAATGCTCTGAAGTAATGTAAAGTATAGCTACATGATTGAGTATTTGGCATTTAAGGCCTAATATCTCTACAATTGCTACAAAACTTGTGTTATAGCCAGTCATTTTGGGCATAAACAATGAGTTAAAGGATTTTGGTCTGATAATGATGTGCAATGCATTATTTCAGACCATTTTCCAAATTATTTGTTTTACAGTTGGGACTAAAACAACAGTCTGGACCGACGTCACCGCTGTACATACCCTTGTTGTGTTGATAAGGAAAAGGTTTATTTTTACCTTTATAATTCAAACAATCTTTTATTGTTGGTGAAGCACAGATATCCACTTTACAGGGCTGTTGTTACTTTGGAAATACCGTTTGATGTAATATAAGTAGGAGGCTACTTTAAGCTTGTTTTTCATCTTGTTACTTTCACACAGTTTAGCTATTAGGCATATTAGGGAGAGTCCACCCCAAAAACTAAATATCCATGAATTCAAGTCTCTATGGGGTGACTAATCGTTAGAGAAAAAGTCATTTTGGGGTTGAACTATCCATTTAAGGATTGTGCTTTTTTGGCAACAATGTGACGTTCATTGAATTGACATTCTGGCCTACATACCCCATGTGTTTGTTGGGCAGAACAAAGCACATTGTTTTGTAAGAAAGAGATGAGTAGACGTGTCCATTTGAATTGCTGGACTAATCAAGGCCTGAACTGAAACCTAAAGGAACAGAAACCTGTTTCATCATTTCATGATGGATTTACATTGGAGGGGGGGGTGGGGGGGGCAATCAAAACCAAGCAGTGAAACAATGGAACTCCTCTCTATTCACATGACTTTTTGCAGGTGTAAAGTGGGCACAGGTTTTAGTAGCACAATCCCACGGCCCCCCAACTCTTTGTAGTTTTCAAAAGAAGCTTAAACTTCAACAAAGTACATTTACTCAAGCACTGTACTTAAGTACAATTTGGAGGTATTTTTTACTTTACTAGTTAGTATTTCCAGTTTCAGTACTTTTACTTCTACTCCACTACATCTCAGAGGCAAATGTTGTACTTTTACTCCACTACAATTATTTGAAAACTTTAGTTACCAGTTACTTTGTAGATTTTGATTATTATTTCAAAACATACATTAACCAGTTCAGCCCTATATACATTCCGGTCATTTTATAGCAGATCTACATAAAGCTCACAATGTGTTGCAATGCGACACATTGTGAGCTTGTAGATCAGCTATTTTCAAAAGATTTGTATACATCTGAAAACTTGTGAAAGGGGACATTCTGCATAATGAGTACTTTAACTTTTGGTACTTTAAGTACATTTTGATGCCAATACTTTTGTACTTTTACTCAAGGAGATTTTGAATACCAGACTTTTACTTGTAACAGAGTGTTTCTACGTTGCAGTATTGATGCTTTTACTTAAAATGTGAATACTTTTTCCACCACTGCTTAAACTCAACTGTATTAGCAGAGAATAATAGAAAGACATAAGAAACAATCAGATATGACACATTCTCAGATAGATATGATTTCTGACACTATTAAGTTTGTATAAACTGCATGTACATGAACAACAACTTTATTTAATTATCAAGTTCTAACAATGTTTGCTTCGGTGACAATAATAAATCATGGCCCCAATGTTTCAGGTTAAAACAAATATGACCATGGATATAGCTCTGTTTTGGAGGAGAAGATATAGCGGGCGGGCATTCTTGGTTTTAGGGCCTAAATATTTGCACACATTTGTACACAGATTCACATAAAGTGATCAACTCATGGTAAAACAACAACTAAAACACTGGCATTCATCATGATGGAACACCGAGTGCCGCGCTATGAGCTTGTAGATCTGCTATTTATTTTTAATCGTGAACATTTGTGCGAAACTTTGAATATATATATATATTTTACATTTTCAACTCAAATCTTTGCTTCTGGGAGGGTCCCTGGGACAACATGTTTTGAGATGGGGGTCCGCGGCCAAATACATATCATTTTGGGGGATCCTTGACATGAAAAAGGTTTGAGAACCACTGATATTATAGCAACACAAGTTTTTTCAAAAAAAAATCAGGATTTAGAAGACATTTGTAGAATCCCCCAAAAGCAAAGATTTGAGTTAAAAATGTTCGCTTTAAATATATATATATATTCAAAGATTTGCACACATTTTCATGATTTAAAAAAAGAATTGCAGATCTTATCATCTATACAAGCTCTGTGCCGCGCTATGAGCTTGTAGATCTGCTATTTTTGAAAAGCCAAAGTACAAAATAATGGTTATAGCTCAAAATCTAAAATGACACAGATGCGTTCCCGGATTGAATGGGTTAATGTATGAAAAATGTATGTGTGTCCAGAGTGTGCTAAAATGTTAAAGTTGCACCAAAGTGAAACATTGAAAGTTTCTGTAGGCTTTTATCAAACAACTCAAAGTAAATAGAATTACTGGGACGTTATTACAGTTGTCAGGCAGTATAGAATATGTCATTATTATGATTCTAATGTTTTCACATGAAGCCTCTGAAAAGCGATGAAGTGACATTTTGAAGGCTTGCAAGGGAACTCGGTGTGTGTTCTGGTGTAACTCATACAGTATACTATTAATAAACACATGGAATGACAAATTTAATATTGTAAATAATAATAAAGCACACTCCTTACTGACTGACAATACAATAGAGTTTGTTTATTTGAAGTTATCATGTTCTTTTGTTCAACCTAAGGGGTTGTTTTGGTTTCAGTGTAAATCTCTTAACTGGTCAGAAAGACAAATATAAAATGAAATAAATAAATAAAAACATTAAAAAGTCTGAACGCTGTTATTGAATAATACTTTACATTGTTCAGTAAAGTCACACGTGTTCTGTTATTTCAGGGATTTGCTGAAAACGTGAACACATGTGAAGTATATGATAATTTAAAGTTCCATGTTAATTGACATGAAAATAATTGTATAAAGGAAGTTATTCAGAATGACTAAATTGTCACTGTCAGGTAGAAACTTTGTATGTCCTAAACTGTTACTTTTCAGCAAATGTAAAAAAGAACCTGTGTTCCAACGTAGTTATTATTTAGTGTCAAGTTATTGTTAATACTTTTCATTGGTTCAATATTCATAAAACCCACACACTTTGACTTTCAAAATGTTGAAATGGAGAGAATAGCCGACCTACAAGTTCAAAGCATGTTGTGAGCATGTAGATCTGCTATTTGTGTGTGACACTAGTATGACGTAGGCATTCGTTTGCAAAACAAAACATACAAAGTTGAAATATGAGATACAAGGTTTCTGCGCGGCAGTGACAAAGTGTTGATTTTGAATATGTATTCCACTGGTGATGCAAACAGCATGTTAATGTCATATTTTCACCCTTTCACCTTGTGAACACACGAACGCGTTCAAATCAAACCGCCTGTCGGTGCCGAGGAAGCTTATGACATCACATGTTGTGACTGTGATGTCACCGTGCACAATCTTGTCATTGTAAAACGGTAATAATATGGAATATGAAGATATATTTGTTTTAATAAAGTGACTTAAAAACCCTGTTCAATAAACGCGTTCAGCGTTGAAAAATCTCACGTTTTTATAAAATAGCCAATGTACAAGTGTGTCGGCTATGAGTTGAAGTGAGCTTTGTAGCTCTGAGGCTGGTGCCTTGCTCAAAGGTTCCATGAGTAGGGTTCAATAAAACACGACAGCAACCAACAGACCAGTGGAACAATACATTACTACATACTTTACATTACATTTACTAAAAGTAATGTATAAATTACTCTGTATGGCAATAGGCTATGTGCACAGAATACATATTGGAAAGAGATTGGGCTCTTTCCTTACTTATGAAGAATAGTGCACGCACATCCGTTAGTCCAGGTGCTTAGACAAACAAAGTATAATGAAAAAGAATAAAGTCTGCACACTGGTAGATGAAAAAAGCTCCAGAATGTATTGCTCGTCAACGTTTCGGCCTGTTCAGGCCTTCATCAGGACATATATAGTGGAAAAGGGCATACACAGAGGTTTATATAGGTACTACTATGCAATGATAGGCTTCCCCAATAGGGCAAGTGAGGTCACATGCAGCCAACTCAATCAGGAGGTTGGCTAATACATGAAGTCAAGAATATCTGGAGATAAACAATGTGTACCCATCCCAAGATCCAAGAATAGCAATAAACAAAAATACATTTAAAGTTTCCCAAGATTAATACATTTAGTTATAAATATATAGAATAGGTACTCAAAAAACAAAGAACAAAGGGGGGGACACAGTGACATGCTGCAGCATAGGACATGAGAAAGTAATGGTTTGAACAAGGTCTAAATAATAGGGGGGATCGCCACTAAATCCCTCAACAAAAGTATCATAATAATCTCAGGGAGATAAACAAAACAACGTCAGCTCTAAGAGCGTACTCTATTACAGGTGTTCTGAAGGTGTGTAAAAACACTAATAGACAGAAGACAAGTAAAGGCTAAACGATTGTATAAGGGAACAAGAGAACAACTAATGCAGGCCAAGGCTCAAGAACCCTGTAATTATCAATAAAAAACATGTCCTATACTGCTGCACCAGGAGGAAGGAAATCCTGTCACCGGCACCCTGAAGATCACAAAAAGAGAAAGGAGAAAGTAAGTCACTGCACCACAAACACATACAAATATTATAAGGCCTTCTAGGCAATGGCAGATAATTCAACATTAAGAATATTAAAAAGTAATAAGAGGTAAATACCCAGGTAAAATCAGAAGAGGGGAACCTAAGATATATAAATAGGCCTAATAGGGGGGTTTACAGAAATGGCCTGATATCAAAAGATTCATTTAGACCTCTTTTCACTGTGTCCAAAGTGGAAATCCAAAAAGCTTCCCTTTCGATGAGTAAACAATCAATGTCTCCCCCTCTGGGTGGCAATGTGACACGCTCAATGCCTATATATTTCAATGAAGAGATGCAGTGTTGGGCTTTATGAAAATGTACTGCCACAGGATTTCTAAAATCCTTAGTTCTAATGTCACTCCTGTGTTCTGAGATCCTCGTTTTCAGGGGTCTTAATGTTTTGCCAATATAAGCAAGCCCACATACACATTTGATCATGTAGATGATATTGGGTGTAGTGCAACTGATGACGCCTCTGATCTTAAAACATTTACCTGTAACAGGGTGATTAAAAGTGTGACATTTATAAGTAAAACTGCATTGAGCGCATCTGCCGCATTTGTAATTGCCATCTGGAATGTTGCTAAGAAAGTGTGTGGGAGTTGCCTGACGTAAGTGTGACCTAACCAGTAGGTTCCTCAAATTTGGTGGTCTTTTATACACAATGCGGGGAGGGACTGCAAAAGACTTGCCAAGAATAGGGTCAGAGTTTAAAATGTACCAATGCCTCCTGATCAATTTTTCAAAGTGGTGACCCAGAGGAGAATATTGAACAAAACACTTGATGTGTTTTTCAGTTCTGTCTGTTCTCTCTTTGGGTTTTAAACATTCCAGTTGAGTACATCTGTTGAATTGATCTGCAGCAGGTTGAATCCATTGTACTGGATAGCCACGCTGTTTAAAACGACACTCTAGGTCTTTAGCATGTACCTGGATAGAGTCATCTTGACTACAGATCCTGCGGATTCTTTTGAATTGGCCCATGGGGATACCTTTTTTTAGGGGTGTGGGATGGTAACTGTCACCATGTAGTAGGGCATTACGATCAGTGGGCTTTCTGTACAAATTCATGTTTAAAGACTTGTTTTCTTTGATGACCAGGATGTCAAGGAAGTTCATACTGTTCTGATCAGAGGCTATGGTAAATTTCAAAAACTGACTGCTGTGGTTAAGGAAAGCATGAAAAGCTGTCAGCTCAGCAGGGGACCCAGTCCAAATCAGAAAAACATCATCAATGTAGCGCTTCCATAACTGTATATGTGACAGGAACGGATTGCAAAAAGAACCTGTGTTCCAACGTAGTTATTATTTAGTGTCAAGTTATTGTTAATACTTTTCATTGGTTCAATATTCATAAAACCCACACACTTTGACTTTCAAAATGTTGAAATGGAGAGAATAGCCGACCTACAAGTTCAAAGCATGTTGTGAGCATGTAGATCTGCTATTTGTGTGTGACACTAGTATGACGTAGGCATTCGTTTGCAAAACAAAACATACAAAGTTGAAATATGAGATACAAGGTTTCTGCGCGGCAGTGACAAAGTGTTGATTTTGAATATGTATTCCACTGGTGATGCAAACAGCATGTTAATGTCATATTTTCACCCTTTCACCTTGTGAACACACGAACGCGTTCAAATCAAACCGCCTGTCGGTGCCGAGGAAGCTTATGACATCACATGTTGTGACTGTGATGTCACCGTGCACAATCTTGTCATTGTAAAACGGTAATAATATGGAATATGAAGATATATTTGTTTTAATAAAGTGACTTAAAAACCCTGTTCAATAAACGCGTTCAGCGTTGAAAAATCTCACGTTTTTATAAAATAGCCAATGTACAAGTGTGTCGGCTATGAGTTGAAGTGAGCTTTGTAGCTCTGAGGCTGGTGCCTTGCTCAAAGGTTCCATGAGTAGGGTTCAATAAAACACGACAGCAACCAACAGACCAGTGGAACAATACATTACTACATACTTTACATTACATTTACTAAAAGTAATGTATAAATTACTCTGTATGGCAATAGGCTATGTGCACAGAATACATATTGGAAAGAGATTGGGCAACCGCAAATCACTTGGGATTAGATTACTTAAACCCATTAAGGCCAGGAACGCATACTGTGTTATTTTTTGATTTTTAGCGATAACTATTATTTTATACTTTGGCTATTCAAAAATAGCAGATATACAAGCTCATAGCGCGGCACCGAGTGCCGCGCTATGAGCTTGTAGATCTGCTATTTATTTTTAATCGTGAACATTTGTGCAAATCTTTGAATATATATATATTTTTTACATTTTCAACTCAAATCTTTGCTTCTGGGAGGGTCCCTGGGACAACATGTTTTGAGATGGGTGTCCGCGGCCAAATACATATCATTTTGGGGGATCCTTGACATGAAAAAGGTTTGAGAACCACTGATATTATAGCAACACAAGTTTTTTCAAAAAACTGTCAGGATTTAGAAGACATTTGTAGAATCCCCCAAAAGCAAAGATTTGAGTTAATAAATTTCGCTTTAAATATATATATATTCAAAGATTTGCACACATTTTCATGATTTAAAAAAAGAATTGCAGATCTTATCATCTATACAAGCTCTGTGCCGCGCTTTGAGCTTGTAGATCTGCTATTTTTGAAAAGCCAAAGTACAAAATAATGGTTATAGCTCAAAATCTAAAATGACACAGATGCGTTCCCGGATTGAATGGGTTAATGTATGAAAAATGTATGTGTGTCCAGAGTGTGCTAAAATGTTAAAGTTGCACCAAAGTGAAACATTGAAAGTTTCTGTAGGCTTTTATCAAACAACTCAAAGTAATTAGAATTACTGGGACGTTATTACAGTTGTCAGGCAGTATAGAATATGTCATTATTATGATTCTAATGTTTTCACATGAAGCCTCGGAAAAGCGATGAAGTGACATTTTGAAGGCTTGCAAGGGAACTCGGTGTGTGTTCTGGTGTAACAGTATACTATTAATAAACACATGGAATGCCAAATTTAATATTGTAAATAATAATAAAGCACACTCCTTACTGACTGACAATACAATAGAGTTTGTTTATTTGAAGTTATCATGTTCTTTTGTTCAACCTAAGGGGTTGTTTTGGTTTCAGTGTAAATCTCTAACTGGTCAGAAAGACAAATATAAAATGAAATAAATTAAAAAAAAATTAAAAAGTCTGAACGCTGTTATTGAATAATACTTTACATTGTTCAGTAAAGTCACAAGTGTTCTGTTATTTCAGGGATTTGCTGAAAACGTGAACACATGTGAAGTATATGATGTAATTTAAAGTTCCATGTTAATTGACATGAAGATAATTGTATAAAGGAAGTTATTCAGAATGACTAAATTGTCACTGTCAGGTAGAAACTTTATATGTCCTAAACTGTTACTTTTCAGCAAATGTAAAAAAGAACCTGTGTTCCAACGTAGTTATTATTTAGTCTCAAGTTATTGTTAATACTTTTCATTGGTTCAATATTCATAAAACCCACACACTTTGACTTTCAAAATGTTGAAATGGAGAGAATAGCCGACCTACAAGTTCAAAGCATGTTGTGAGCATGTAGATCTGCTATTTGTGTGTGACACTAGTATGACGGAGGCATTCGTTTGCAAAACAAAACATACAAAGTTGAAATATGAGATACAAGGTTTCTGCGCGGCAGTGACAAAGTGTTGATTTTGAATATGTATTCCACTGGTGATGCAAACAGCATGTTAATGTCATATTTTCACCCTTTCACCTTGTGAACACACGAACACGTTCAAATCAAACCGCCTGTCGGTGCCGAGGAAGCTTATGACATCACATGTTGTGACTGTGATGTCACCGTGCACAATGTTGTCATTGTAAAACGGTAATATTATGGAATATGAAGATATATTTGTTTTAATAAAGTGACTTAAAAACCCTGTTCACGAAACGCGTTCAGCGTTGAAAAATCTCACGTTTTTATAAAATAGCCAATGTACAAGTGTGTCGGCTATGAGTGAGCTTTGTAGCTCTGAGGCTGGTGCCTTGCTCAAAGGTTCCTTGAGTAGGGTTCAATAAAACACGACAGCAACCAACAGACCAGTGGAACAATACATTACTACATACTTTACATTACATTTACTAAAAGTAATGTACAAATTACTCTGTATGGCAATAGGCTATGTGCACAGAATACATATTGGAAAGAGATTGGGCTCTTTCCTTACTTCCCTCACAGGTGTTACCAATGAATGCTAATGAAGGCTCTGTTCCATTCTGGTCAAACAGAGTCAAGGTGCTGATATTGTGCATGGTAGGCTCACTGCAAACACTCTGCTACACCAGTGGGTCTCAAAGTGTGGTCCAGGGACCCTCATGGCTCCTTGAGGGGGTTCTAAGTGGCCCGTTATGGGTGTGTAACTCTCTGAGAGTGTACAAAAGTTATTGGGGGTCCTTGAAATTAAAATGTTTGAGAACCACTGTGCTACACTAAATGGAAGGAAGAGGCCCAATTTCTTATCAATATGACTGCTGTGCATTAGAGCCTATCACATGGAAATCCTTTGTTTATTTGGGTCAGGCGCTTAACATGACAGTAATGTATGGTCATTTATATGCATTTATGTCAATATAAACCAATTAAAAGAGTAACTATGGGAGTGATTAATACATACTTTATGCTTTAGAATGGTAACAGGAAAGAGTGGCAACCTAAACATTGTGGGCACTAACAATATTTCCTAAATGTGAATTTGAAAAATGCTCTGAAGTAATGTAAAGTATAGCTACATGATTGAGTATTTGGCATTTAAGGCCTAATATCTCTACAATTGCTACAAAACTTGTGTTATAGCCAGTCATTTTGGGCATAAACAATGAGTTAAAGGATTTTGGTCTGATAATGATGTGCAATGCATTATTTCAGACCATTTTCCAAATTATTTGTTTTACAGTTGGGACTAAAACAACAGTCTGGACCGACGTCACCGCTGTACATACCCTTGTTGTGTTGATAAGGAAAAGGTTTATTTTTACCTTTATAATTCAAACAATCTTTTATTGTTGGTGAAGCACAGATATCCACTTTACAGGGCTGTTGTTACTTTGGAAATACCGTTTGATGTAATATAAGTAGGAGGCTACTTTAAGCTTGTTTTTCATCTTGTTACTTTCACACAGTTTAGCTATTAGGCATATTAGGGAGAGTCCACCCCAAAAACTAAATATCCATGAATTCAAGTCTCTATGGGGTGACTAATCGTTAGAGAAAAAGTCATTTTGGGGTTGAACTATCCATTTAAGGATTGTGCTTTTTTGGCAACAATGTGACGTTCATTGAATTGACATTCTGGCCTACATACCCCATGTGTTTGTTGGGCAGAACAAAGCACATTGTTTTGTAAGAAAGAGATGAGTAGACGTGTCCATTTGAATTGCTGGACTAATCAAGGCCTGAACTGAAACCTAAAGGAACAGAAACCTGTTTCATCATTTCATGATGGATTTACATTGGAGGGGGGGGTGGGGGGGGCAATCAAAACCAAGCAGTGAAACAATGGAACTCCTCTCTATTCACATGACTTTTTGCAGGTGTAAAGTGGGCACAGGTTTTAGTAGCACAATCCCACGGCCCCCCAACTCTTTGTAGTTTTCAAAAGAAGCTTAAACTTCAACAAAGTACATTTACTCAAGCACTGTACTTAAGTACAATTTGGAGGTATTTTTTACTTTACTAGTTAGTATTTCCAGTTTCAGTACTTTTACTTCTACTCCACTACATCTCAGAGGCAAATGTTGTACTTTTACTCCACTACAATTATTTGAAAACTTTAGTTACCAGTTACTTTGTAGATTTTGATTATTATTTCAAAACATACATTAACCAGTTCAGCCCTATATACATTCCGGCCATTTTAAAATAGCAGATCTACATAAAGCTCACAATGTGTTGCAATGCGACACATTGTGAGCTTGTAGATCAGCTATTTTCAAAAGATTTGTATACATCTGAAAACTTGTGAAAGGGGACATTCTGCATAATGAGTACTTTAACTTTTGGTACTTTAAGTACATTTTGATGCCAATACTTTTGTACTTTTACTCAAGGAGATTTTGAATACCAGACTTTTACTTGTAACAGAGTGTTTCTACGTTGCAGTATTGATGCTTTTACTTAAAATGTGAATACTTTTTCCACCACTGCTTAAACTCAACTGTATTAGCAGAGAATAATAGAAAGACATAAGAAACAATCAGATATGACACATTCTCAGATAGATATGATTTCTGACACTATTAAGTTTGTATAAACTGCATGTACATGAACAACAACTTTATTTAATTATCAAGTTCTAACAATGTTTGCTTCGGTGACAATAATAAATCATGGCCCCAATGTTTCAGGTTAAAACAAATATGACCATGGATATAGCTCTGTTTTGGAGGAGAAGATATAGCGGGCGGGCATTCTTGGTTTTAGGGCCTAAATATTTGCACACATTTGTACACAGATTCACATAAAGTGATCAACTCATGGTAAAACAACAACTAAAACACTGGCATTCATCATGATGGAACACCGAGTGCCGCGCTATGAGCTTGTAGATCTGCTATTTATTTTTAATCGTGAACATTTGTGCGAAACTTTGAATATATATATATATTTTACATTTTCAACTCAAATCTTTGCTTCTGGGAGGGTCCCTGGGACAACATGTTTTGAGATGGGGGTCCGCGGCCAAATACATATCATTTTGGGGGATCCTTGACATGAAAAAGGTTTGAGAACCACTGATATTATAGCAACACAAGTTTTTTCAAAAAAAAATCAGGATTTAGAAGACATTTGTAGAATCCCCCAAAAGCAAAGATTTGAGTTAAAAATGTTCGCTTTAAATATATATATATATTCAAAGATTTGCACACATTTTCATGATTTAAAAAAAGAATTGCAGATCTTATCATCTATACAAGCTCTGTGCCGCGCTATGAGCTTGTAGATCTGCTATTTTTGAAAAGCCAAAGTACAAAATAATGGTTATAGCTCAAAATCTAAAATGACACAGATGCGTTCCCGGATTGAATGGGTTAATGTATGAAAAATGTATGTGTGTCCAGAGTGTGCTAAAAAAAAAGTTGCACCAAAGTGAAACATTGAAAGTTTCTGTAGGCTTTTATCAAACAACTCAAAGTAAATAGAATTACTGGGACGTTATTACAGTTGTCAGGCAGTATAGAATATGTCATTATTATGATTCTAATGTTTTCACATGAAGCCTCTGAAAAGCGATGAAGTGACATTTTGAAGGCTTGCAAGGGAACTCGGTGTGTGTTCTGGTGTAACTCATACAGTATACTATTAATAAACACATGGAATGACAAATTTAATATTGTAAATAATAATAAAGCACACTCCTTACTGACTGACAATACAATAGAGTTTGTTTATTTGAAGTTATCATCACTGCGCAAAAAACCCAAGAATCCCTAGATATCGTTGCCCGAATATTACCAGATATGATGCAAATATGATGATATCCAAATGGGATACTCTCCGAACAGTATTTGAAATATATTTCATGGTCGGAGCATATCAACTACGGATGTGGGACCACTTTTATTCTTGATAGAATATGGAGTGTATCATCCCAGATACTGTATATTACCACATGCCATATTCGGGAAATAATTCTAATCAGTGTCTAAAATATCTCATCAGAAATGGACAGCTGTCATATGTGGAGATGATTAGTTACTCATATCCAATGTCAAGATATGACCACTATCCATATTTGAAGTCCAAACACCAGTTGCAGCTTATGTCAGGATATTGCATTGATACGATCGGTAACCATATTTGAAGTCCAAACACCACTTTCATTTTATGTCAGGATATTGTATCGATACGACCTGTAACCATATTTGAAGTACGACCTGTAACCATATTTGAAGTCCAAACACCACTTGCATTTTATGTCAGGATATTGTATCGATACGACCTGTAACCATATTTGAAGTACGACCTGTAACCATATTTGAAGTCCAAACACCACTTGCATTTTATGTCAGGATATTATATCGATATGACCTGTAACCATATTTGAAGTCCAAACACCACTTGCATTTTATGTCAGGATATTGTATCGATACGACCTGGAACCATATTTGAAGTCCTAACACCACTTGCATTTTATGTCAGGATATTGTATCGATACGACCTGTAACCATATTTGAAGTCCAAACATCACTTGCATATTATGTCAGGATATTGTATTGATACGACCTGTAACCATATTTGAAGTCCAAACACCACTTGCATATTATGTCAGGTTATTGTATTGATACGGCCTGTAACCATGGCCGATCTACTTTGAAGATAAATATTAAGCTAAAAATGACAACAAAAAATCACTTTCAAATGAGCAATATTTATTTTTTAACAGAGCTGGGGCCAAGACCTCCAAAACACACACACACCTCAAAACTCTTCTCCACACACACACCTCAAACTCTCCCTCTCTCCACACACGCACTTCCAAACTCCCTCTCCACACAACTAGGAACAAGGTAGGAACGACGGGTCAAGATTGGGCAGAAGTCTCTGGAGAACTGAACTGACTTTTTAAACGGAAAGGGGTGTGAGTGATGCTAAAAAAATATTAAAATAAACATCCACACACACACACACACACACACACACACACACACACACACACACTACCCTAAACTGTTCACAACTGTACTCCTAAAAACAGTATTAAAATAAAAACATCCACACACACCACCGTTAACTGTGCACAACTGTACTCCGAAGCTTTTGAAAGGGTGCATAAATGTTTCGTGTTCCAGTTCAGTTCCCCATAGCTTTGTTTGATTGGCTCAGCATCAGATTTGAACCAGAAACATAATGACACCTTCACGTGTTTCCAGTCCAAATCTGCCGCTAAGCCAATCAAACAAAGTAAACTGAACTGGAACCATTTATACTCCCTTCCAAAAGCTTAGGAGTCCAGTAGCCTATACACAAATCCACAGAGCGCTGCCCTGTAGGTGGCGCAGCCATTGCTGCGGTGTCAGACTCGGTGTCAGTCAGCTGCAGTCACTGACGTTACTCTTGAGTCTTTTACCTGCTTTTTACTAACTTTTACTAACTTTTACTAACACTAACTTTACAAAGATGTATAGTTATTTAGTAATTAAACCAAGCAGGTAAAGAGTAACGTCAACAGACGGACAGAACCGCAACAGCTGCTGACTGAGTCTGACACCGCAGCAATGGCGCGCTACCTACAGGGCAGCGCTCCGTGGATTAGTGTATAACTAAAAGGCTTTACACTCCAGTGTCGCCTTCTTCCTTCTCACTCTCCTGCAGATAGTGATGCTTGCCCTCTGCAGCAGGGGGGTTTGTCTGGTGAAGAGTTCGTAGTTTGTGCGAACACGGTTGGACTTCGGCTCCACACACTTCCTTCGGTTTTCATCCAGGGCAGTTTGACATGAAGCCATTATTTTGGACAGCCGTCCGGCGCGCCACTTTGGTGAAGTTATTTTAAAGGCAGTCTTGTCTTCATCACTCTCGACAAAGTTCGCGTCCGCACCACTGAGGTAGTCCAAGTCCTCTCTCTCTCCTCCCTTCTGCCCAATCTTGACCCGTTTCTTGAAAAGCTGTGTAACAGATGAGAAGAGGAGGTTAGACTTTTAAAGCGATCAACAAAACTAAATAAGTAAATACAGTATGAGGGTTATATTATGGCTAGCTCTAGTCCCGAGCATTAGAAAGTTCTCGCTAACCTCTGGACCAGGAACAGTGCATTTTCCATTGACTGTAAAATGAACAGGTGTACATTATGACAAGGGCTCCCAAGCTTTTCAGGCTGTGACTCCCCTTCATAATATTTGAACTGGGGACCCCCCACCCTGACAAGCACTTGGAATTTTAGGAGTTGAGGCATTACATTTAGTTGACACGGTTCCACAGATAAATGTTGTGAAAATAGCTGATCTACAAACTCACAACTTGAGGACGTCCTCAGAGTTACTACAGGGGGTCCGCCAAATCTTTGTTTGATATGATTTTTTTTTTTTACATTAACCACTTGAACCCTAGCATCCCTTTTCTGAGGAGAACTTTAGCCAGAAAAAAGATCAGCAAAAGTTTATCTGAAACACAATTTTATACAATATAGAGGGGGTCCCTGCTTCAACTCTCTCTCAGCTTGGCCTGAAAACGTTGAAGACCCCTGCGTTAAACAGTATGTTGGTTTGTTTACTGTCGAATGAGAAAACAATGTTGCACTAAAGTAATTAAAAGGTCCCCGACCCCCAGTTTGGGAACCATTGAGAGTAGGATCACTACACTTGAGAAAACCTAAGTATGATTTTGATATTCACTGAAACAAGGCAGTTTTATGATGCTGAAAGCCTATTGTCTATGGTGGGAAGCCTTTTATAACCCCACCTTTTGTGTAAAATGCACTTTTTGGCCAGGAAATAAAACGTCCTGACAGAAAAGCTTTGATTCACTCAAGTGTGCCACCGATCTGGACTGGACAATAAAAAAATGCTATGACAGATCTGTAGAATAGGCTTAAAGGTAGGGTAAGTGATTTGCTTTGGTTAAAATAAGTGTTAAATAGCTCTATATTGTGATAGTACTCATTGCTATAGAGTGTTTGTTCAGTAACAGGAGTCTCCTTGTCTCTCCACCTCTTTATTAAACAGAAAATACATTTTCGTTTCAGTTCAATTTTATCCAACCAGGACAGAGAACTCAATCAGGATACAGATTAGGATACAGATTAAACAAGTGAAATGTGAAATGGAAGTGATGACACTAAGAAATGAGCAGACAAAATTGGAACTGGAACACTATACAAATTAAGCTAAAAAATTTGTACTTTCTCCTGATTGGCTGAGATTTTGACACCTACCGAAAAATGTATTTTCTGTTTATTAAAGAGCTGGAGAGACAGGGAGACATCTGTTACTGAAAAAACACTCTATAGCAATGATTACTATCAGAATATAGTATTTTAACCTTTTAACAAAATACTTTTAGTTTTAACCAAAAAATATCACTTACCCTACCTTTAAGATCAGAAACCCATGTTTTTGTTTTGGCGAGTAGTGAAACTAGTATATTGTTTATTTTTTACTACTAATATAGCTCTGGACCAGAGCTATATTATGGCAGCTACACAACCCAAGCTATAAACATTTGGACTGTATGACCCCTCTGCTTTGTCTCCTCCAGTGTATTTCTCAGTAATTACCACCTCACTGTTATATCCCTTACATAAAAAAGGTAATTGATAATTCACGTGATCAATAAAATGCAACAGTAATAGAGCAGGGCAATAACTCACCCGATCTTTCCTGCTGGTAAGGGTCTTTATCCAGTTCCATCTTCTGAGCGGCTTTGATGTTCTCATAAGCCCTGTTGCAGGCTCCTAGTGAATGAAAATTACAACACAAATACCAAGTTATGAACTCTAAATGTATTATAGTAAGGCATCTCAAAAGGATAGTGATCACAGATAGTTTACATTTTGTCTGCTCAAAGAAATGAGCAGACAAAATGTAAACTGGCAAACAAAATGGGGGTACTCTCCTGATGAACATTTATTTTCTGTTTATTTGAGAGCAAGAAGAGACCCCTGTTATTTAGCAAACACTATAGAAATTACCATTTGAATAGAAAACTTACCTTTTTAACAAAAACAACAATATAACATTTTGCAATATTAGATGGTTAGTGTGCCATCTGTTATCTTTAACAGTGTCAAATCAACACTAATCTACAATGTAGGTATTTAGCAGACGCTTTTTATCCAGAGCGACTTGCAGTAAGCAAGGTAACGCATACATAGAAAATACCTCACGATCACAGGTAAGCAGCAGGTCATCCAATTGTTAAAATTACAAGCAATTTAAGGACATAAGTCCCCAAATTAACGTGATATCAGACTTACTTCTGACTAGGCTGGTGGTCCACTGGGGCTCTGAGTCGTGAATAGCCTGCATCACAGCCTGGGTCACCACCTCATTGTGAGCAGTACGGAAGCTGTGGAAAATCACACTTTTAAGATACCCCTCATTAAGCATAATATTATTTTTTTCCTAAAATGTTTATCCCACGATTTTGTAACCCCATTCTTTACACCCAGTGCCAATTGTCTATGTAATCCTGGGCACTACCTTCCCTCTGCCAACCTAGGGAGGCCAGGGCCGAGCTCATGCCTCCTTCAATGCATGAGAGCCAACTGACCTTCTTATCACCTGACAGGGGAGAGTTTCCCTGGTTGGACGTAGCGCGTGGAAGGAACACGTTATTCCAACCAGTTCCTTTCCCCTCCATCAGGCGCCCCTGGCCAGGGGGAGGCAGTATAGTGACCAGGATTACTGCATGTTTTTGTGAGGGTATCTACCCTAGGAGACACGGGGAGAACATGCAAACTCCACACAGAGAGGCCCTTTCGCCAACCCCACCTAGGGTATGGGCACTGATATTTTCAGCATAACATGATACAAAAGTGTTATGTTATTTCACAAACAGAGGCATTTCAGAGGTGGGGGGGGGGGGGGGGGTGGGAACATACCTGTCCTCCGGCTGGACCTGCCATCTCTCTCCGAGGCTTCTATAGATTTAACGGACGGTGGTCTGTAGGGACATTAATACAGTGGTGTCAGTCTAACTGTACTTTTCAGCCCTGACCCCCCAAAATAATCATATTTGAACTGGGGACCCCCACCCTGACAAGCACTTGGAATTGTAGGCATTACATTTAGTTTGACTCGGTTCCACAGATAAATATTGTGAAAATATCCGAACTACAAGCTCACAACGCCTAGCACTGCTAGGCGTGAGCTTGTAGATCGGCTGATTTCACAATATTTGCCTATTTTTTACATAATATTTGGCCAATTTGGTATTAAAAGGTCTTAAATTCCTTAAATTGTAACTTTATAAATGTGCAGATACCCTGTATACACTGTATGTTGGTGTGTTTACTGTTGAGTGAGAAAACAATGTTGCACATTAAGCTAATCATTTTAGATCGGCTATCGAGGTATTAAAAGGTCTTAAAAGTCCTTAAATTGTAACTTTATAAATGTGCAGGTACCCTGTATACAATTTTACTGTATGTTGGTTTCTTTACTGTCGAGTGAGAAAACAATGTTGCACTAAGGTAATCATCTGGGGACCCTCCAAATCATTTGGGGACCCCCAGTTTGGGAACCATTGCAAGTATGATCACTACACTTGAGTAAACATAAGTATGATTTTGATATTCGCTTAAACAAAGGCAGTTTCATGATGCTGAAAGCCTATTGTCTATGGTGGGAAGCCTCTCAGACCCCCACATTTTGTGTAAAATCCACTTTTTGGGAAGGAAATAAAATATGTCCACCAGACAGAGAATCTTTGATTCACTCAAGTGTGTTTATTCAAGTCCTGCATCACCCTGTTAGCGTATTTCTCAGTAATGACCACCTCACTGTTAATTATCCCTTACATAAAAAGCCAATTGATAATACACGTGATCAATCAAATGCAACAGTAATAGAGCAGGGCAATAACTCACCCGATCTGTCCTGCTGGTAAGGGTCTTCGTCTTTTTTATGTCCTCCGGTCCCGTCCAGCTCCATCTTTTCACTGCCTCCTAGTGAATGAAAATTACAACACAAATACCATGTTATGAACTCTAAGTGTATTATATTAAGACATCACATACATGCAGAGAGACAGTGTAGTGCCTCAGTAAAGTAGGATCACAGGTAAGCCAGGTCATCAAATTGTTAAAATCACAACCAATTTAAGGTCATATTACTACTCAGATTAACAGCCTGATATAAAACTTACTTTGGAGTTGGTGGAGGCTCAACTTTGGTGTCTGAAATCCTCTATTGTCTGGATCACAGCAGTTGTAACCTCCTCCTTATGAAGCGTTCGGAAGCTGAAGACAGACACACACACACACACGCACGCACGCACGCACGCACGCACGCACACACACACACACACACACACACACACACACACACACACACACACACACACACACACACACACACACACACACACACACACACACACACACACACACACACACACACAACAGATGCATTTAAAAACCAAGACCAGACCAAGGTCAGTGGACAGTGGTGTCCAAGGCAATTATGTGCTGTGGAAGGCAGATAATGTTAATTATAATTGGATGCTTGGTCAAACATATCAATAATAATTTAGAAACAAATATAGTCTGGGAAAGCCAGACGATCAGAGATCTCTGCCTACTGACATGTCTGTGGTCATCTAAATTCAAAATGGTCACCATTATGTTAAATATATGGACTCAAGGCAGACTGTCTCACGATTATAAACATTTTGATATTGACCATTTGAGTACATACTGTACAGCTACCTTCACCAGTGGAATGCAAGTATGGATTAAAATTGTAAATACTAGTAGCCCACCAATTTGGAATGAGTAAAATGATTTTTCTCAAAATCTGCTGCCTTTTAAAATTGACATGTTTTGGGGGGTCTTTTTTGGATTGAGATGGTCCAGGGGCTGGGTCTGGCCCCCAGGCCCATGTAAAGACTACGCAATAAAGAGTGTATGAATGGTACCAATAAATGGACTCAATTACGCCCCATCATAGGTGTGCGCTGGTGTCACACAAAAATAGCTGATCTACAAGTGATGCAACACATTGTGAGCTTGTAGACCAGCCATTTTTAATACAGGCACCTTGTGCAACAAAGTATAAACCAGGCTTTATGGTTCATTTGTATCTCTGAGTTAAATTGTGTATCAACGCGTTAATCTTTGTATACAGTCAAATAAATTATTATGACATGACATCACAGAAATGTAACAGATGCCTGTTAAGTTGCACTGACAAGACTATTCATTCATATTCACACTTGATAGTGTAAATATACTCATAGTACTGAGTCATTATATTCACTGCTGATGGTTTAACACAGCCACAATTGGCACAGTGTACAGTAGGCTACAATAATTTAGATTACATTAGTAAAGGTCAATTGTAATGGTATTTGCCTTATTTTCTCACTGTTTGCATTTGCCCAGATTATTACTATCTCTATTAATTACCTGTCTCTGCACCAAAAGGTAGACACAAACAAGAAATAGCATAAGAGATTGGATGACAGCTCATTTTGGTTAAAGGTAGGGTAAGTGATATTTTTGGGTTAAAACAAACAATTTGTAAGGTTAAAGTACTATATTGTGATAGTAATCATTGGTACTGTATAGCAGGGGTCTTCAACAGGGGGTCCTCAGAGTTACTACAGGGGGGCCAACACATGTTTGTGTGATAGGAACTTTTTTTTTTTAACCTGTTGAAACCTAGAATTCCTTTTCTGAGGGGAACATTAGCCAAAAAATAGCAGATCTACAAGCTTGTAGATCGGCATTTCGGTTTGGTTAACAGTTACTGAACAAAATCTCTATAGCAATGATTACTGTCACACAATATAGAGCTACTTAACACTGTTACTGAACAAACACTATAGCTACTATCACAATATAGAGCTATTTAACACTGTTACTGAACAAACACTCTATAGCAATGAGTACTATCACAATATAGAGCTATTTAACACTTATTTTAACCAAAGAAAATCACTTCCCCTATGCCTTTAATTAAGTAAAAATACACACAGTAGATTATCAAAGTGGGGTCCAGGGAGGGACCACCAGAGCTTTCTGAGGGGGTTCCCTAGCTATATTAGTTAATATAGCATGAAAAAAACAGTTTAACCACCCTATTACATCAGCTATTTGAAAATAGCAGATCTACAAGCTCAGGTTGCAAATATTTTCAGAAGGGGGTCTGCAGCCAAATAGCCTCTATTTTGGATTTGGGGGTCCTTGACATGAAGGACCACTGCATTTTCATGAGAAAATATAAAAGCTGTGCATTACCTGTAATATTATCTCACTGCTCCAACCTCTGTGACTGTGCATGCCAAAAGTCTCCAAAAGTCTCCACAAATATATCAGCAGCTTGTAGAAACTTACTTTCTTGTCCAACAGTCTTTTAGTGCCTTTATTTCAGTTCGTTTTAACCTAAATCACTTCAGCTATCACAGAGCCTGCATCCTGCATGAGAGTTACTGACTGCGCGCACTCAGAGTTCATTCAAGGTTCACTGCTGCTCCAATGAGTCAAGAGCCAATAGCTGCCTGCAACGTCATGGCACTTTAGCACACAGCCAATCGCATTTCGTTTTTTCAAACTGAAATTTGGCGGGCATGCACCCACAAAGCAACAGACGTCTGCAATGCATTGTGGGACTTGTAGTTAATTTTGGAAGTGCTTTCCATTGACACGCTGTATGTGTCGTTTTTTTCAGAAACTACAACATGGCGTCTACATTCATTCACTGTTGATATGCAATATATTCAGTTAGTTTGGGCATTAAAATGTGTTTAAATCAGATTTCATTACAGCTGATCATTTGCTTATATAACCTGTCAATGAATATATGATGTCTGTTGTATGATGTCGTTTTTTTTAACTTATTTCAAGCATGATTATTTGTGTTAGGCATTGATGAATACAGTAAATTATGTTTAATATCTGGTTGCCATATATTGTTCCAATTTTTTAAGTATTTTACCCATATTTGCATATTTATTTAAAAGGATTTTTTTTTTTTTTTCTGTGCCACTTTTCCCCAAAACAAGTGTATGTTGGGCTGATATATACACTGTAACAAGTTCTGTCACATCTATAATGTGAATTGTAGTTTTTTCATTACATTAATATATTCCGCATGTGTGTGCGTGTGCGTGCGTGCGTTTATCATTAAATGGGTGATAATTGCCCCCATTTCCATAGTCCCCCATAGATGTTTAACAATGACCATACCTGACAGCTGAGGTCAAGACCTTTGCATAGTCAACAGTTTGCCATATGTATACAAGCCTTTAATCATGGAGTCTGGGTTCAAGACCCGAGGTCATTATTTCAAAGCAGTATGCTGCTGTATACTTTGTGCAACAAAATAACACCTTGTACAAGCGGCATGCACCTATTTTGTATGTTTGAAAAGCATCATACTGTGTACTCAACCACTGTATGTGTTTTGTTTACACACACTGTCTGTCTGTCTGTCTGTCGTCTGTCTGTCTGTCTGTCTGTCTGTCTGTCTGTCTGTCTGTCTGTCTGTCTGTCTGTCTGTCTGTCTGTCTGTCTGTCTGTCTGTCTGTCTGTCTGTCTGTCTGTCTGTCTGTCTGTCTGTCTGTCTGTCTGTCTGTCTCGCCATTGCAGTCCCGAGTTTAGGCCTGCATTGGGGATTGTGTTCCATTACTCCCCCACTAGAGGAATATAGGCCTATCCCTACTTGTCCTCTCAGTTTCTATCATTTCAGAATAGATACACTAGCCCTCCTATTTAGGATACAAAGCTAGTGTCCTCATGGAACTTATCAAGGAACTTTGATGTTCTTGCTAGAGGCCTTGATCACTTAGCATGGTCCTTACCAAGAGAGGGCCATAGACTCACTGATTATACACTGGTCTCGTTCACGTCCAAGATGATTAACTGAATGCTTACACTTACCTAATACCTACCATTAAATTCAAGAGAAACGCTGATAGAGTCCAATGTATGCCTTGATCAACATTCAGACTTCCCTAAATATAATGACAGCTTGCTGTCCCATAGCCAATTCAACTGCATACTTTCTGGGGGTCTTTAGTCTTTACCCAGAGATGTTCTGTTTTTATCCAGTTACCAGCAAAGCAGAATCATTTGCAATGCATACAGAAATAAGGACATGTACAAGCTTGCTGCCTCTGTGTTGTTTATGAAAGGTAAAAACAACAGATCTGCATGCTTAGCTTCCCTGGTAAGGATCCTTGGGCTCTGTGAGCCCCATCCCATTTTGACCCTACCTGTGAGACAGACTGTATCCACTTAAAGCTCTTGAGCTCGACCCATTGCATAACTTATACATCAGTTAAATATTTTACATAATATGAACCCAAGATAATTGTGACACACAAAGATATGCCATAGATGTAATCAGTACAGTACTAGTCCATACCCGGGGATGTGAGCACTGAAAGTATTTGCAGACTTTGGGTTATGCACTGCGTACACAGTATGCTTAGATCAACTAGGAGAGGAGGTTTCTCATTTGATCATGGCTGTGTGTAACAACTTGTCATTTACCTGACATTGAGTAGTCTTTACCATAACCTGACATTTCCAGACCAAAGGTCATATTTGGAACGCATATATGACACAAATAAGATGTAGCTGGAATCCTAGTATAATATACTATGTCCTCTGTAGGATACTGGGTCTATATTTGACTAGATATCATATGGCACATATCAACAAAACTCATTTGCATCAGCATTGGTCCGTATTCTGTAGAGAATCCAAGGAAATATACATTGTTATAAGTTAAGGATTCTGGACCTTTTCACTTAGTGATATGCTATGGATACTGTCAGTATTCTACACAAATTAATACGAATATCTTAATATTTTTGTATCAAAACATAATATGACAAGAATAACATATGTGTCATATGAAAAGGTTTTATATACCTCCCAAAGTCATATATTGAGTCAATATTTTATCAAATGTGGAGCCTACCGACAAAACTTCAAATATGTTCCAGAAATTATCCATATTCTCAAGATAATCAAGAAAATAGAAATCACCAGATTAAGATGTAGCTGGTATTTTGACATAATATATGTCCTCATGATGTATGTTGGGTTCACATTTGACCAGATACTCAGGATAAGTATCGGAAATGGTCCGTATTCTACAGAAAATCTAATGATATTTCTGGATAAATATTTTGGGATTTCACCTGGTAAAAATTACCAGATTCTGTCCATTTTCATGACCTATCAATATCAGGTAAAACTCTCACCCAAAACAGGCCCAATGGCAACATCTTTGGTATTATGTTATGACAAAGGGTGATGATATATGCTACAGATATTGCCATTATTCTACTCAAAATAGGGTATCAATATATTCCGGTATACTTAATTCTCTAGTGGCTCCAGAGTCAAGATATGACTTTAAGTGATATGAGCTTAACATAGACTGTATTTGTGACACATTCAGATATGCCATAGATTTGATCCGTATTCTAGAAAAAAAATTGTGCTCAGATATGTCCAGATAGGATATAAGGTGATATTTGGAACACACAGATGACACAAATAAGATGTAGCTGGTATCCTTATATAATATATGTCCTCATGAGGTATCTTGGGTTCATATTTGGCCAAATATGGCATATCAATAAACTCAGGATATGTATCAGAAATGTTCTGTATTCTACATAAAATCCAGTGACGTAGCCAATGAGATATTTTCGGATTCTGGCTCAATTTCCCCAGTATAAATCACCAGATTCTGTCAATTTTCATGACCTATCAATATCAGGTAAATATCTCACCCAAAACAGGCCCAATGGCAAAATCTTTGGTATTATGTTATATATGACAAAGGGTGATGATATATGCTACAGATATTGCCATTATTCTACTCAAAATAGGGTATCAATATATTCCGGTATACTTAATTCTCTAGTGGCTCCAGAGTCAAGATATGACTTTAAGTGATATGAGCTTAACATAGACTGTATTTGTGACACATTCAGATATGCCATAGATTTGATCCGTATTCTAGAAAAAAAATTGTGCTCAGATATGTCCAGATAGGATATAAGGTGATATTTGGAACACACAGATGACACAAATAAGATGTAGCTGGTATCCTTATATAATATATGTCCTCATGATGTATATTGGGTTCATATTTGACCAAATATGGCATATCAATAAACTCAGGATATGTATCAGAAATGTTCTGTATTCTACATAAAATCCAGTGACGTATCCAATGAGATATTTTCGGATTCAGGCCCTTTTTGCCCAGTATAAATCACCAGATTCTGTCCATTTTCATGACCTATCTATATCAGTTAAATATCTCACCCAAAACAGGTCCAATGGCAATATCTGTAGTAAATATGTTTTATATGACAAAAGATGATGATATATGCTACAGATATTGCCATTATTCTACTCGAAATAGGGTGTCATTATATTCCTATATACTGCGTTACGTCATATTCATACATTGTGTATGACAAGCAGATGAATATTTCATCCATATTTGTATGAATATGGCTTATGTCAACAAAACTTTCAATATGCATCGGAAATGGTCTGTATTCTTTAGTGGTTCCAGAGTAAAGATATGACTTTAAGTGATATATGAACTCAATATCTGACACATCCAGATATGCCATAGACTTAATCAGTATTCTAGAAGAATATTGTGAACAGATATATCCAGATATGATCTAAGGTCATTTACGGAACACATACATGACAAAATTAAAGTGTTGCTCATATCCTAGTACAATATATTATCTTCATGATGTATATTAGGTTAATATTTGCCCAGATATGTTGCATATCAACAAAACTCAGGATATGCATCAGAAATTTCCGTATTCTAGCGAGAATCAAAAAACTGATATTTGGGGATTCTGGCTCTTTTCGCCCAGTGCATGTTCTTTTGTTCAACCTAAGGGGTTGTTTTGGTTTCAGTGTAAATCTCTTAACTGGTCAGAAAGACAAATATAAAATGAAATAAATAAATAAAAACATTAAAAAGTCTGAACGCTGTTATTGAATAATACTTTACATTGTTCAGTAAAGTCACACGTGTTCTGTTATTTCAGGGATTTGCTGAAAACGTGAACACATGTGAAGTATATGATAATTTAAAGTTCCATGTTAATTGACATGAAAATAATTGTATAAAGGAAGTTATTCAGAATGACTAAATTGTCACTGTCAGGTAGAAACTTTGTATGTCCTAAACTGTTACTTTTCAGCAAATGTAAAAAAGAACCTGTGTTCCAACGTAGTTATTATTTAGTGTCAAGTTATTGTTAATACTTTTCATTGGTTCAATATTCATAAAACCCACACACTTTGACTTTCAAAATGTTGAAATGGAGAGAATAGCCGACCTACAAGTTCAAAGCATGTTGTGAGCATGTAGATCTGCTATTTGTGTGTGACACTAGTATGACGTAGGCATTCGTTTGCAAAACAAAACATACAAAGTTGAAATATGAGATACAAGGTTTCTGCGCGGCAGTGACAAAGTGTTGATTTTGAATATGTATTCCACTGGTGATGCAAACAGCATGTTAATGTCATATTTTCACCCTTTCACCTTGTGAACACACGAACGCGTTCAAATCAAACCGCCTGTCGGTGCCGAGGAAGCTTATGACATCACATGTTGTGACTGTGATGTCACCGTGCACAATCTTGTCATTGTAAAACGGTAATAATATGGAATATGAAGATATATTTGTTTTAATAAAGTGACTTAAAAACCCTGTTCAATAAACGCATTCAGCGTTGAAAAATCTCACGTTTTTATAAAATAGCCAATGTACAAGTGTGTCGGCTATGAGTTGAAGTGAGCTTTGTAGCTCTGAGGCTGGTGCCTTGCTCAAAGGTTCCATGAGTAGGGTTCAATAAAACACGACAGCAACCAACAGACCAGTGGAACAATACATTACTACATACTTTACATTACATTTACTAAAAGTAATGTATACATTACTCTGTATGGCAATAGGCTATGTGCACAGAATACATATTGGAAAGAGATTGGGCTCTTTCCTTACTTATGAAGAATAGTGCACGCACATCCGTTAGTCCAGGTGCTTAGACAAACAAAGTATAATGAAAAAGAATAAAGTCTGCACACTGGTAGATGAAAAAAGCTCCAGAATGTATTGCTCGTCAACGTTTCGGCCTGTTCAGGCCTTCATCAGGACATATATAGTGGAAAAGGGCATACACAGAGGTTTATATAGGTACTACTATGCAATGATAGGCTTCCCCAATAGGGCAAGTGAGGTCACATGCAGCCAACTCAATCAGGAGGTTGGCTAATACATGAAGTCAAGAATATCTGGAGATAAACAATGTGTACCCATCCCAAGATCCAAGAATAGCAATAAACAAAAATACATTTAAAGTTTCCCAAGATTAATACATTTAGTTATAAATATATAGAATAGGTACTCAAAAAACAAAGAACAAAGGGGGGGACACAGTGACATGCTGCAGCATAGGACATGAGAAAGTAATGGTTTGAACAAGGTCTAAATAATAGGGGGGATCGCCACTAAATCCCTCAACAAAAGTATCATAATAATCTCAGGGAGATAAACAAAACAACGTCAGCTCTAAGAGCGTACTCTATTACAGGTGTTCTGAAGGTGTGTAAAAACACTAGGGCTGTAGTCGAGACCACCTAAAGCGAGTCCAAGTCAGTACCAAGTCCGAGGGGGGGCGAGTCCGAGTCAAGACCGAGTCCGGGAGGCCAGGGAGGGGGTCGAGTCCGAGTCAAGACCGAGACCGACGGGGGGCGAGACCAAGTCAAGACCGAGACCGACGGGGGGCGAGACCGAGTCAAGACCGAGACCAGATTTTTTTTTTTTTTTTTTTTTTTTATAGGTACAGAAAACAATCTTGATCTGAAACACTGCAATTATATGTTTCTGACTTTGGAAAAGCTCAAAATTAGGTATGCCTGGCCTACTACAATGAGCTCTATTCAATAAGTATGCATAATGTGTGAAAATGTGTATTGTCACTATGTGTAAATAAATGTACATGGCACTTTTAAATCTCATCCAATGGTGTAAAATAAAGTAATTAAGTACATTTACTCAAGTACTGTACAACTTAAGTACAATGTTGAGGTATTTTTTTTACTACTGGATTATTTCCAATTTTCAATACTTTTACTTCTACTCATATCAGAGGCAAATATTGTACTTTTACTCGACTACAATTATTTGAAAACGTAGTTTGCAGCAGATATAAATTATTACATAATAAAAATATATTAACCACTTTGGCCATATTTTATACCATAGAGTAGACTATAAAAAAATAGCAGATCTACAAGCTCACAATTGTGAGCTTGTAGATCGGCTATTTTCAAATATTTTAGTACTTTCACTTTTGGTACTTTAAGTATATTTTGAAGCCAATACTTTTACTCAAGTAACAGTTTGAACACAGCTCAATTACTTTTACAGAGTATTTGCCTCATGCATACAGGTTGATGCTTTTATATTCATGGTGAAAATGTTTCTGGATGTAGGCCTACTTATTGTTTTATTGTATGAAATAAATAATAGGATTGATAGAATTATAGAAATAGAATTGATCTTAATATGAAAAGAGGTCAGTCTCCCTGTGCGCAATTACGCACAATGTGGTACAACTTACAAGAGAATAGATAATTTAAGTGATTTGTACATTACATGTAGGTATATCTCCAGACAAGCCGACGACAGCATCGGTCAGGATCTAATGTTAATTAATGTTTTTAGTTTTGCTGCTTGGACTGATATATTTACTGCAGTGAGTGACACAGTATAATGTGCGCAAGGAAACCTTACTGAAAGCAGTCTCTATTCATCTTTAGATGATTAGAGACTGATGATTAAAACAACCACAGGCTACACAGTGAACACACAATAAATAAATAAACACCTGTTCGTGGATATAATTTTAAAAGAATATAAACTAGAGGGACAGGACTGCTGGTGTTCTGCTGCTGCTGCGCTGTCAACTGCTGCAAGATGATGTGCTCCAAGAAAGCTGTCCATAAGCGCCAGACAGCTCTCTTATAATGTTAATGTGAATGGGCTCCTCATAATATGGGTATAATAAAATTATTTCATTGCATTGTAGTGACTTGGTCTTGGACTCGAGTGGACTCGGTGGGGGTAGAGTCCCGAGTCCCTTAGTCCGAGTCCGAGTCAAGACCGAGTCAAATTATGGGCGAGACCGAGTCAAGACCGAGTCAAACTATGGGTGAGACCGAGACAAGACCGAGTAAATCAAAAAGCGGTCTCGAGACCGGTCTCGAGACCGAGACCGGTCTCGAGTACTACAGCCCTAAAAAACACTAATAGACAGAAGACAAGTAAAGGCTAAACGATTGTATAAGGGAACAAGAGAACAACTAATGCAGGCCAAGGCTCAAGAACCCTGTAATTATCAATAAAAAACATGTCCTATACTGCTGCACCAGGAGGAAGGAAATCCTGTCACCGGCACCCTGAAGATCACAAAAAGAGAAAGGAGAAAGTAAGTCACTGCACCACAAACACATACAAATATTATAAGGCCTTCTAGGCAATGGCAGATAATTCAACATTAAGAATATTAAAAAGTAATAAGAGGTAAATACCCAGGTAAAATCAGAAGAGGGGAACCTAAGATATATAAATAGGCCTAATAGGGGGGTTTACAGAAATGGCCTGATATCAAAAGATTCATTTAGACCTCTTTTCACTGTGTCCAAAGTGGAAATCCAAAAAGCTTCCCTTTCGATGAGTAAACAATCAATGTCTCCCCCTCTGGGTGGCAATGTGACACGCTCAATGCCTATATATTTCAATGAAGAGATGCAGTGTTGGGCTTTATGAAAATGTACTGCCACAGGATTTCTAAAATCCTTAGTTCTAATGTCACTCCTGTGTTCTGAGATCCTCGTTTTCAGGGGTCTTAATGTTTTGCCAATATAAGCAAGCCCACATACACATTTGATCATGTAGATGATATTGGGTGTAGTGCAACTGATGACGCCTCTGATCTTAAAACATTTACCTGTAACAGGGTGATTAAAAGTGTGACATTTATAAGTAAAACTGCATTGAGCGCATCTGCCGCATTTGTAATTGCCATCTGGAATGTTGCTAAGAAAGTGTGTGGGAGTTGCCTGACGTAAGTGTGACCTAACCAGTAGGTTCCTCAAATTTGGTGGTCTTTTATACACAATGCGGGGAGGGACTGCAAAAGACTTGCCAAGAATAGGGTCAGAGTTTAAAATGTACCAATGCCTCCTGATCAATTTTTCAAAGTGGTGACCCAGAGGAGAATATTGAACAAAACACTTGATGTGTTTTTCAGTTCTGTCTGTTCTCTCTTTGGGTTTTAAACATTCCAGTTGAGTACATCTGTTGAATTGATCTGCAGCAGGTTGAATCCATTGTACTGGATAGCCACGCTGTTTAAAGCGACACTCTAGGTCTTTAGCATGTACCTGGATAGAGTCATCTTGACTACAGATCCTGCGGATTCTTTTGAATTGGCCCATGGGGATACCTTTTTTTAGGGGTGTGGGATGGTAACTGTCACCATGTAGTAGGGCATTACGATCAGTGGGCTTTCTGTACAAATTCATGTTTAAAGACTTGTTTTCTTTGATGACCAGGATGTCAAGGAAGTTCATACTGTTCTGATCAGAGGCTATGGTAAATTTCAAAAACTGACTGCTGTGGTTAAGGAAAGCATGAAAAGCTGTCAGCTCAGCAGGGGACCCAGTCCAAATCAGAAAAACATCATCAATGTAGCGCTTCCATAACTGTATATGTGACAGGAACGGATTGCAATTCGGGTTCAAAATTAAATTGGCTTCAAGTAGCCCAACATAGAGGTTGGCATAATTTGGGGCCATCTTACTACCCATGGCTGTGCCACATTTTTGCAAATAAAACTCATTCTCGAACAAGAAAAAGTTTTTTGTGAGTACTACTTCAGTGAGCTCTTTGATGCATGTGGTACTCGGTATGCACTCAGTCCTCTGGTTGAGAAAAAATGCAATAGCCTCTAAGCCACCTTGGTGAGGAATGTTTGTATATAGGCTCTCTACATCGAGTGTGACTAATAGTGAGTCGTTTTCTACAGTTTCTATAGTTTGTAGAACCTGGATAAAATCACTGGAGTCTCTCACATAAGAAGGAAGTGAGAGAACATGTGGCTTTAAAAAATAGTCTTTCCTTACTTCCCTCACAGGTGTTACCAATGAATGCTAATGAAGGCTCTGTTCCATTCTGGTCAAACAGAGTCAAGGTGCTGATATTGTGCATGGTAGGCTCACTGCAAACACTCTGCTACACCAGTGGGTCTCAAAGTGTGGTCCAGGGACCCTCATGGCTCCTTGAGGGGGTTCTAAGTGGCCCGTTATGGGTGTGTAACTCTCTGAGAGTGTACAAAAGTTATTGGGGGTCCTTGAAATTAAAATGTTTGAGAACTACTGTGCTACACTAAATGGAAGGAAGAGGCTCAATTTCTTATCAATATGACTGCTGTGCATTAGAGCCTATCACATGGAAATCCTTTGTTTATTTGGGTCAGGCGCTTAACATGACAGTAATGTATGGTCATTTATATGCATTTATGTCAATATAAACCAATTAAAAGAGTAACTATGGGAGTGATTAATACATACTTTATGCTTTAGAATGGTAACAGGAAAGAGTGGCAACCTAAACATTGTGGGCACTAACAATATTTCCTAAATGTGAATTTGGAAAATGCTCTGAAGTAATGTAAAGTATAGCTACATGATTGAGCATTTGGCATTTAAGGCCTAATATCTCTACAATTGCTACACAACTTGTGTTATAGCCAGTCATTTTGAGCATAAACAACGAGTTGAAGGATTTTGGTCTGATAATGATGTGCAATGCATTATTTTAGACCATTTTCCAAATTATTTGTTTTACAGTTGGGACTGTAAAACAACAGTCTGGACCGGCGTCACCGCTGTACATACCCCTGTTGTGTTGATAAGGAAAAGGTTTATTTTTATAATTCAAACAATTTTTTATTGTTGGTGAAGCACAGATATCCACAGGGCTGTTGTTACTTTGGAAATACCATTTGATGTAATATAAGTAGGAGGCTACTTTAAGCTTGTTTTTCATCTTGTTACTTTCACACAGTTTAGCTATTAGGCATATTAGGGAGAGTTCACCCCAAAAACTAAATATCCAGAATTTAAGTCTCTATGGGGTGACTAATCGTTAGAGAAAAGGTCATTTTGGGGTTGAACTATCCATTTAAGGATTGTGCTTTTTGGCAACAATGTGACGTTCATTGAATTGACATTCTGGCCTACATACCCCATGTGTTTGTTGGGCAGAACAAAGCACATTGTTTTGTAAGAAAGAGATGAGTATACGTGTCCATTTGAATTGCTGGACTAATCAAGGCCTGAACTGAAACCTAAAGGAACAGAAACCTGTTTCATCATTTCATGATGGATTTACATTGGAGGGGGGGGTGGGGGGGGGGGCAATCAAAACCAAGCAGTGAAACAATGGAACTCCTCTCTATTCACATGACTTTTTGCAGGTGTAAAGTGGGCACAGGTTTTAGTAGCACAATCCCCCGGCCCCCCAACTCTTTGTAGTTTTCAAAAGAAGCTTAAACTTCAACAAAGTACATATACTCAAGCACTGTACTTACAGTAAGTACAATTTGGAGGTATTTTTTACTTTACTAGTTAGTATTTCCAGTTTCAGTACTTTTACTTCTACTCCACTACATCTCAGAGGCAAATGTTGTACTTTTACTCCACTACAATTATTTGAAAACTTTAGTTACCAGTTACTTTGTAGATTTTGATTATTATTTCAAAACATACATTAACCAGTTCAGCCCTATATACATTCCGGCCATTTTAAAATAGCAGATCTACATAAAGCTCACAATGTGTTGCGATGCGACACATTGTGAGCTTGTAGATCAGCTATTTTCAAAAGATTTGTATACATCTGAAAACTTGTGAAAGGGGACATTCTGCATAATGAGTACTTTAACTTTTGGTACTTTAAGTACATTTTGATGCCAATACTTTTGTACTTTTACTCAAGGAGATTTTGAATACCAGACTTTTACTTGTAACAGAGTGTTTCTACGTTGCAGTATTGATGCTTTTACTTAAAATGTGAATACTTTTTCCACCACTGCTTAAACTCAACTGTATTAGCAGAGAATAATAGAAAGACATAAGAAACAATCAGATATGACACATTCTCAGATAGATATGATTTCTGACACTATTAAGTTTGTATAAACTGCATGTACATGAACAACAACTGTTTACACCCCTTTATTTAATTATCAAGTTCTAACAATGTTTGCTTCGGTGACAATAATAAATCATGGCCCCAATGTTTCAGGTTAAAACAAATATGACCATGGATATAGCTCTGTTTTGGAGGAGAAGATATAGCGGGCCGGCATTCTTGGTTTTAGGGCCTAAATATTTGCACACATTTGTACACAGATTCACATAAAGTGATCAACTCATGGTAAAACAACAACTAAAACACTGGCATTCATCATGATATGGAACAAAACTCTTAAAACAGTTGTATTTATTTATAATTATACTATAGCCAGTGGTGGAAAGTAACATGTATCAAGTACTACTTAAGTACAATTTTGCTGTATTTTTTACTTTACTGGAGTACTTCCAATTTCCAATACTTTCTACTCCACTACATCTCAGAGGCAAATATTGTACCTTTACTCATCTACAATTATTTGAAAACTTTAGTTACTAGTTACTTTGTAAAACATACATTAACCACTTCAGCCATGGCTATTTGAGAATAAAAATGTAAACATTTTGGAAACATGTGAAAAGGGATATTGTGCATAATGAGTACTTTTACTTTTAGTACTTAAGTGTATTTTGACGCCAATACTTTTGTACTTTTATTCAAGTAAATGTTTAATTCCGGACTTTTACTTGTAACAGAGTATTTCTACATTCTACACAGTGATACTAAATGTGAGTAAGCTTCGACCACCACTAATTAACTATACTGTACTACGGTCTCTGTGTGTAAAGGAATATGTGTAATCACCACTAGATGGCGGTGTGTCGCAGCCCGGTCGCTCGCTTTTAACAACCGGAACATGTTTAGCGTTTCCGGTTCCTTCCTGTGTGGATATAAACAACAGCAGAGCGGGTCGTTAGTTCAGTTCACTGAGTTAGTGGGTTCAGTTCATTACTTCACTCACAGAGCTCTAACTGAACCAGAAACTACCTTACAACACATTTAAACACGGCTTTACCTCAACAGCGTCCAGTCGGTTCACTTAGTTAACGTTTATTCACGTTTATTAGACATTTAAAGCTTTTAAAAATGCATCGGAACAACGTGCGGCAGCAGCAGAGCCCCGGGGGCGGCCACCGAGGTTCCCCCTCCGGGGGCCTCCTCCAGTCTCCTCCCTGGGCTTCTCCTCCTCCTCCATGGGGCCCTGGAGGAGGCCCCCAGTCTCCTCACTCCTCCTGGGGGCCTCCTCGTGGAGGCCGGGGAGGAGGAGGACAGTATGGGGGTTCTCCTGGTGGATCTCCGGTTCATTTTAACAGAGGAGGAGGAGGTGGTGGGGGTTATGGAGGACCAGGAGGAGGAGGTTACGGGGGTAGGAGCCTCCACAAGCCGCGCCACAGCCTCAGTCCCCGGGGAGGAGGACCTGGAGGGTTCCACCGCTCCCCTTATGGACGATCCCCTCACAACCACAGGAACAGCTACCAGGTAAAAAAAAAAACACCTTATGTTCAGTGTTGCCATGTCCGCTTATCGTAAGCGACCTTTGGCTTGTTTTTAAAGTCTGATTTCATTAACAGTTTGTAAAAAAAAGTGGTGGAAAAAGTACGACTTACTATTGAAAGTATCAATACTGCAGTGTAGAAGTGCTATTGTTACAGGTAAAAGTCCGGAATTCAAAATGTGCTTGGGTAAAGGTACAAAAGTATTATCATCAAAATGTACTTAAAGTACCAAAAGTAAGCATCTGAAAATAGTTCACAATGCAGTTTTAAAATAATTGTAGTGGAGTAAAAGTACAATATTTGCCTCTGAGATGTAGTGGAGTAGAAGTGAAAGCATTGGAATTTACAGGGAAGTACAGTTTAATACAATACAATGCCAAAAGGATTGAACCCAAGGAAGCACTGACAAACAACAATATACAATACTGTGCAAAAAAACATCAGATAACAGTCTCTTGTAAATATTGATACGCGGTGAACGCTCCTGCACCCCTCAAACTAGTGCTGCACGATTCTTGGGGTCAAATGTGAATCACGATTTTCCTCCATAAGAATTGAGTTCACGATTCTCACACAATTCTCTTGTAAATATAAAAATATATAGCAAAAAAAAATTGAAAAAAAATTGTCATCATTTAAAATCGAGATCGCATAGGTGTCTGAATCGAGATCACGTTCTTTTTTCGATTAATCGTGCAGCACTACGCTCAAACTGCTTGTTTCTAAAGTTGCTGCTTATTTGGCCGAGCTGTCTAATGTTTAAACCAGTGTTTCTTTCAAGATGTTAAAGGTGGTGAAAGTGATGTGCGAAGTGTTAAAATAGCTCTATATTGTGATGGTAATCATCACTGTAGAGAGTGTGTGTTCTCTCTGTATCTCCAGCTCTTTAATAAACACAAACTACATTTTTAAGGTCAGGATACCATCCTGAGAGAGAACTCTGTTTATTAAAGAGCTGGAGAGACCCATGCTACTGAACAAACACTCTATAGCAATGATTACTATCTGAATATAGTGCTAAAACCTTTTTGTTTTAACCTAAATCTATATGACTTTCAATAGAATGTGTGACTAATGACGTTTTTTTCTGTGATGTCTCCAGGGTTCACCACAGGGCCAGCGGAACGGAGGAGGGGTGGAGAAGTACTTCAGTCCGTCCATGCTTCAGGACCCCTGGTCTGGACTCAGACCCGTCCCGGTGGGGGGCTCTCAGCAGAACACACACAGCCCACAGCAACAGCACCACCAGGCCCACTCAGCCCCGTCCGGGAACCGCTACTTCTGATCAGGGAAACCCCGTCTGGTTTGGCTTGTATTCCGGCACATCTCAACCTCAATTAAGACCGGGAACGCATCCGTGTGTCATTTATTAGATTTCTTTGGGCTATTCAAAAATAGCAGCTCTACAAGCTCGTAGCGCGGCACCGAGTGCCGCTCTACGAGCTTGTGGATCTGCTATTTTTGAAAAAAATCGATCGTATGTTGCTATATCAGTGGTTCTCAACCGCGGACCTCCCATTTAAAAATATGTTGTTTTGTAGGGACCCCTCCCAGAAGCACAGATCGGAGTTGTTTGCTTTAAAACACCTATTCAAAGATTTGCACAAATGTTCATGATTTTTCAAGACTAGCAGATCTACAAGCATGAGCTTGTAGATCTGCTATTTTTGAATAGCTCAAAGCAATCTAAATATGACACGGATGCGTTCCCGGTCTTAATGGGTTAAAGCTTAGCCCTTCTGACTTTAACTTTTGTTTTTCGGAAATGGACGCTCCTGCACCCCTCGGATGTCTTGACTTTCCGATCTAGTTCGGTAAAGCCTGTCTGAAACGGACCTGTTCCTCCGACGTCGGAAGGAGCCTGTATTGACATTTTATCCACTCGAAAATAGCCGATCTACGAGTGGAAAATAAGAGGGGGGGAGAGTGGACCAAGTGCAGTGCAACTAAGGTCCGTTTTATGAAGATGGAGGCCACAACACGGTGCTTAGAGCAGAGAGAAATTATTTTATTTATCCTTTTATAAAAAAATCCCCCACTGCAGAACAATTGACAACCTTGATGCAAGTGTGACTGGACTCTGTAGATTCACGACACGACGTCTGGACACAACTCTAAATGAAAGAGATATATTTGTTTGTTTATTTGGTATTTTACAGGGAATACGATTTGTTTTAATTTTTCTAAAGTACGGACGATTCACCAGCAAACCAAAACAGCCAGGGAATGAGATACCTCATTTAAATATGTGATTATGTAGTGAATACATAATGAAGCATTGTGATGTCATTATGTAGAAATACATCCTATATGATGTCATTAAGCGATACATTACGTCGCTGTCAAGCGGAAACCTTGTATGTAAAAAAAAGAACCTGTGCTCCAATGTAGTTATTATTTAGTCACAGGCACGCTGAAAACACTAATAGCAGATCTAGAAGATACGCATTGTGAGCTTGTAGATCGGCTATTTTTGCTTTTGTGTGACGAAGTTGGGCATTAGTAAAGATTACACACAAATAAGATATGAGGTTTCTGCCCAACAGCGACGATAAGTGAAAACGGTTGATATTTTTGCGCAAATTATGTGTAGTTTTATATATACATATAATAAGTGACACAACAACCCTAAACACTTCAGGTTGTTGTTTTTTTACAGGAGAATGTGTGAATGTATTTAAAAACTCAGAAAACCCAGTAAAGATGTTTGTCTTTACAGTGGAAATGAAAGGTCTTTATAATAATGTCAACTCTTCCACACATCAGCAAATATATGCATTATCTTTTACTTTTGGTAAATGCAGCTTGTATACCTTTTTTTTGTTTTTTAAATAAATGGTAACATTGACTTATATCTAAGGTTTGTGGATTTCGTCCAATATTTTTGCAGAACTAAAACAGGACTGTTTCATATGTATAGAGTATATATTTTTATTTACATAAAGTAATGGTGAATTATTATTTTTCCATTATTCTTTATAGGTACAGTAAGTGATTTTCTAACCCTTAGATATTTATTATTTGGGTACAACAAGAGGCCTAAACCTTTGAGTGAGTGTGTTAAATAGCTCTATATTATTGTGATAGTAATCATTGCTATAGTGTCTGATCAGTAACAGGTCTCTCCAGCCCTTCAGTAAGCAGAAAAGCATTTTCAGTTCAGGATACCGATTTTATCCAATGAGGAACTCATACAGAATAAACAAGTGAAATTTGGAAGTGAGGACCAAACTGGAACCATATCAAATTGAATTTGATGAATGGGTTGCCAATTTCCTGATTAGTTGGCAACCCACCTGAAAATATATTTTCCATTTATTAAATAGCTTTAAACCTTTTCCACCTTTTTTGTTTCAACAAAATAATCACTTATCCTACTTCTAGTTGGGATGTTAATGTCCTTAAAATGTGTGAAACCAGCCGACACCCTGATGAGTACTTAAGTATGGTACTTAAACAGTACTTTCGGTCAGGTTAAAGTCATGTAAAGCAGGCAACAGATAGTGAGTGAGTATTGTAATGCTAATAGTTGAGTAGTTAGGTTTGGTCTTTGTGTTGATGTGTCAGACTAATTCAGTGGATTCAAGTTCTCAGTCATTTGGATTCCATAGAGCAGTAGTTCTCAAACCTTTTTGTTTATTTCAGGGACCCCCATAACTCTGAGTGTACAAATGGAAACAAATGGTTCCATCCATTTGTACACTCTCAGAGTTACGGACCTGTAAGGGTCCATTTGGAACCGCCTCAAGGACCCCTGAGGCTCCCTGGACCCTTGAGAACCACTCTTATAGAGGCCAGTATGTTTCTCTTGGCTTGTAAACGTATCGTCTGTTGCACATCATGTCGTGCACCGAAAATGGCAGATCTACAAGCTCGCAATGGTTATTATCACTGCAATGTGTTGTGAGATTGTAGAGCATACATGGGCAACTGGTGGCCATATATTATTGATTTCAGCTGTTACAATTCCAAACATGCAAACATGACCCGCTTTAATTACCTAGATATATTAGTAGCTTAATGACTAGAATTACAATTATATTGCCTTTTTCATAAGTATAACTAAATGCATTTGAAATGAAATAAAAATGTTACTTTTCAGGATTCTAATTCACGGTGCGACGCGTTTTGAGCTTGTAGATCGGCTATTTTTTGCTACTTTTGTGAGACATAGACTGACAAGTTGCCCACCCGTTGTATAGCTACGCCGGCAGTCCGGCACACAACTAAGTAAAAATCACCCATGACACATGCTGCTCTGTACCATGTGTCTGGTGAAGTCAAGTCCTATTTAGCCAACCCAAACATTTCAAGTGGAGGGCCAAAAAAATAAATGTGGTATCTCTCTGGAACCCAAACTTACGAAAAACACATGATGAATTAACCATGTTAACATTAGTTACTGGGTTTACACATAGGAAGGGGACGTGTCTGATAGAATAAATATTGAATCAAGCAACTTAAACACTGTCTGGGGTGCTCACAAAAGCCAGAGTAGACATTAAAATGACCCAACACATGTTTGAAAGTGAAATATCCCTTTATGGTGAAATAGTCGGATCTAATAGCTTGCAACGTGTTGTGAGCTTGTAGATCTGCTATTTTCACTATATAGTTTCACTACAGTTTAGGAAACGGCACTAGTAGTGTGGTGTTACACAAATCACAGACTTGGCCAAACAACTTTCTGTTGTGAAATATAAATGATTTGCTTTTAATGCCTGAAATCAAGTTGAATTCATATCAAACTCTGGTGGTGAGTTTGTGAGTTTACAGATTCAAATACTCTAAACCCCCAAATACAAGCCAACAGTATTCTGTCTGAATGTTCAGTAAGCAAAATAAGTGACCTTTAAATGAGGCAGGTGGCAGCCAGATGGCGCTGTTGACTGTTCTGCCTGCTATTCACAGCTTGCATAAACCAGTCATTTTCCAAACGTACCCAATGTTTTCTACACATTGTATTAATAAGTCATGTCAAGCTTAAAATGTATTCATTATTTTTCAGGGACTAATTTTAGTTACATTTCAGTTTCAAACCCAACTTTGAAAAATACATTAAAACATAACAATGTAACTTTGACAACAAATCACCACACAATGACATTCAGCATGTAAGATGTCTTTCTAGTTTGAAGGTTTGAGTCAACAGTTTCAGCAATACTGTACTGAAATGAAAGGAATGCAATGACCTCCTGATACTTTGCAGTATTCTGTTAAATGAGTCACAGTGACCCACCAGAATGGACATTTAAAAGAATACACACACACACAGGATCAGCTCTATAGCACTATAACTTCTCAACGTTCTTAGTTTCAGTTTTAGGCCATTTCATACAATTTGCTACACCTGGGAACTGTAAAATCCTTGTAATGGTTGATTGAATTCTGAGTAAAATGAAACCAAATACAGGTCCATTTGTAAACTCAGAGTTAAATGAATACTGGGGGTCCGTGGCGTGGTCTAATGCATATTTTAGCACTTACTTTTATTTTAAAGTTGGTTCCTTTTTTTTATATAAAGCAACTTTTATCGTTGCTATAGGGCAGAAACCTCTTATCTCCATATTTCAATCTTTAGTTTTTTGTAAATTAATGCCCTAGTTCATCATATAGTTATTCTAGATTCTATAGTACACAAAAGTAGCAAACACAGCAGATCAGCAGCGTGATGTGATGCATTGTGGGCTTGTAGATCTGCTATTTTTGTTCATGTGAAAGTTAAGTGTGTGTGTGAGGGTTTTATGAATGTATAACAGAGCTTGTAACTAACATTGGGATATACATTGGATCCATTGGAACACCAGGTAATTTTTTTCCCATTTCCTAAAAAGTAACGTTTTGGACATACAAGCTTTCCACCCAACAGCAACTATATCATGGCGCTCCTTGAAATTAAAAAGGTTGAGAATCACTGCAATGTTAACCCATTAAGCCCTGCGGCTGATTCTAAAAATGTTTTCTAAAACAGTTTTTTGAAAAATATAGAATAAAACAAATATATAAAATAAAGCATATCTCAGCATAACAATATTTTGTTACAGGGACCCCCCAGAAGCAAAGATTTGAGTTACAAATGTTCGCTTAAAAATATATATTCAAAGATTTGCATTCATTTTGAAGATTTTTCAAAAATAGCAAGCTCTATGAGCTTGTAGATCTGCTATTTTTGAATAGCCAAAGAAATCTAGAATGACACAGATGTGTTCCTTCCCGGTCTTAATGGGGTATAATGACTATAAATTAACTCAGCCAGTCATGTCGTTTCAGTCATTTGAATGCTTTATTATCATTTTTAAACTTAGAGTAATCATACAAGATAATCTATACTTTTATCTGTACATAAAGTAAATATTCCATCTACAGATACCGACAGAAACATTCTGTACATCTTGTAGGAAAAACAATACACAATGAATTGCAGCAACTCTTTCAAAAAAATAAACAAGGCTCATGACTGAATAAACAAACCGTTAATATGTTAAACAGCATCAAGTATTAAAGGTGATTAAGTGATGTCCTTTTTGTTAGACTGAGTGTTAAATAGCTCTATATTCTGATAGTAATCATTGCTATAGTGTTCGTTCATTAGGAGTCTCCCTGTCTCTCCAGCTCTTTAGTAAACAGAAAATACATTGTCAGGTCAGGATACAAATTTTAGCCAATCAGGAGAGAGAACTCATACAGGATACAGAATAAACGTTAAATGGGTAGTCTCTCCTGATTCGATGCAATAGGCCATTGGTTCTCTAAGTGGGGTCCGGGGGGGGGGGGGGGGGGGTACCAGGGGGTCCCCAGCAAAATTAGTTAATAAAGCAATCATTTTAACCCCTTTACCCATATGTTATACTTTGGCTATTCAAAAATAGCAGATCTACAAGCTCATAGCGCGGCACCGAACATTTTTGCAAATCTTTGAATGTATATAGTTTTTAAAGCGAACATTTGTAACTCAAATCTTTGCTTCTGGGGGGGGGGGGGTCCCTGGAACAACATATTTTGAGATGGGGGTCCGCGGCCAAATACATATCATTTTGGGAGTCCTTGAGGTTTGAGAACCACTGACATAGGCAACCCACCTGAACATTTATTTTCTGTTTATTAAAGAGCTGGAGAGACAGGGAGACTCCTGTTACTGAACAAACACTCTATAGCAATATAACTATAAGAATATAGAGCTATTAACAAAAAAACTTTTGTTGTACCCAAATAATAAATATCTCTTAAACTACCTTTAATGATCACCAAACCCAACTGATTGGATGGCATGTTGTCATATGGGCGTGGCCCTCCACTCCTTCCCCTCTGTCAGAGCACGGGGTTGGTGGATGAACACGCTGTACCGGACGCCCTGATTGGCCGCCGCCCTGACGAAGCCGCTGTTGGCCGTCATGGTGATGGCTCTGAGGCCGTCGCCCGTTCCGAAGATCATGAGAGACCTGCGAGAGAGAGAGAGAGACACACACACACACACACACACACACACACACACACACACACACACACACACACACACACACACACACACACACACACACACACACACACACACACACACACACACACACACACACACACACACACACACACACACACACACTTTAGTAAAAGTATCAAGTGCCTTAATATGAAAATACTTTGTTACAAGTGAAAGGCCTGCATTAAAAACTTGCAAAAGTATTGACATCAAAATACACTTACAGTACTTAAGTAAAAGTACTAACTTTAAAAAAGAAATAGCCGATCTATATGCTCACAACTCATTGTGCCGTGTTGTGATCTTGTAGATCAAATATTAAGTGGGTAATGCATATTTTATAATAATAATCAAAATGAGTAACTAAAGCTGTCAAAGCATAAAGTATCAAAAAATGGAAATTCTCAGGTCAAGTAAACCTAACTAAAATGTGTACTTCAGTACAGTAGTCGAGTAAGCCACTGACCTGTGGTTGACCTTTGAACTGGTTGTGAGTGTGTGTGTGCGTTCTGAAGGCTGGTCAGGGACCACTCGAACCCGGGCCAGCAGCTCGTCGGCTCGCTGCTTCTCTCCCGGTCCGCCCAGCGTCTCCAGGATCACGTGGAAATCGTGTACGGCCGACTGGCAGGCGAACAGCTCCTTGTCCTTCATGAACGAGTCCAGTTTGGGTAGAACCTAAGGAGGAAGACAATGGGAGGAATGAGTTTTAATGAGTGGCGTAAAGTAACTAAGTACATTTACTCACCACGGCCACCACTGCCCAAGACACCATCACGCCAGAATGAAATGTTTGGAACGGGGGAGTCTGGTGCAACGCTCAGGTCCTGGACCTGGTGAGACGAAGGAGGAGCCCGGCCAGGAGGCCATCCACAGAGCCTAGTCCCTCCACGTGCCAGAGCCTCTCCTCCCCCAGTCCCGGCTGAGTAGTTCCGGAGCCCTGTCTCTACCTCAAGAGGACTGACCGTGGGTAGCTACTGGGACGTAAGTCGGGGCTTGAACAACCTCAGCTGGGTCACCTGGGCGAGGGTGTATGTTGCGAGACCCGAAACACCCGATGACCCCAGGCTACAACACTGATGATACGTCCCAGGTGCATCCATGTGATGTTTTTTCGTTACTCAAGTACTGTGCTTAAGTACAATTTCGAGGTATGTTTACTTTATAGGAGTATTTCCACTTTTCTGTACTTTTACTTTTACTCCACTACATCTCAGAGGCGAATATTGTACTTTTACTCCACTACAATTATTTGATTTTGATCATTATTACAAAACATACATTAACCACTTCAGCCCTATATACATTTCGGCCGTTTGAAAATAGCCGATCTACAAGCTCATTGTGAGCTTGTAGATCGGCTATTTTCAAAAGATTTTTATACATTTTATACGTTGAAAACTTGTGAAATGGGACTTTCTGCATAATGAGTACTTTCACTTTAGGTACTTCAAGTACATTTTGACACCAAAACTTTTGTACTTTTACTCAAGTAAATTTTTAATTCCGGACTTTTACTTGTAACAGAGTATTTCTACATTGTAGTATTACATTTTGTCAAATTTGTAAGGTTTTAAACGGGCTTGAACCTGCTCCACTGAGTCAGTTCATAGGGGCGGAAGGACAGTGGTGGCATCAAGGACAACTAGCAGAGGAGACTAGCTATACTGTCTTCTCTGTTAGAGCCTCCCACCACTGGAATAGTCTTCCAACCCAACATTTAAACTCAAACTTATGTGATGGATTAAAGCAAACCAAACTTACAATCACTATGTGTATGTTACATTTCTGTTATGTTTCTGTTTAACCACTTGAACCCCAGCATCCATATTCTAGGGGAGAACATTAGCCAAAAACAGCAGATCTACAAGCTCACAACGCGTCGCAAGATAAGCTGTAAGAGATTTGTGTGTAGACAGAAAAAAACAGTCCAAGTACAGAGAAAATTCAGGCCCATCAACTGTTTAAAGGTAGGGTAAGTGATTTACTTTGGTTAAAATAAGTGTTAAATAGCTCTATATTCTGATAGTAATCATTGCTATAGAGTGTTTGTTCAGTAAAAGGAGTCTCCCATGTAGCAATGATTACTATCAGAATATAGTACTTTAACCTTTAGAAAAAAATAAAATTACCAAAAAATATCACTTACCCTACCTTTAATATGAATGTTTGTTTATGTTATGCTTTATTTATGTTCATGTAACAGTTCGACATTGGGCTGTTGAAAGCATAAATAAATCCATCAGAGAGAAAGAACAGCTGACTCGTTTTTTTGGACTGAAGGGAGTGATGACAGTGACATCACAGTGACATCACAGCGACGTCACAACGTACCTTCTCTTGTCTCTCCTGCGCCGCCTGCTCGGTCAGCACCTCCTCTTTGAAGGAGAAGTGACATCGCCCGTGTGACAGCGACGACACGTACGTGATGAGGGTGGTGATGTCCAGGTTGACCCGGCAACACTCCTCCACCTTCAGCTGGGTGGGGAGGAGCAAACACAAAATGTAAAGGAAAAGGATTGTAACTTTAAAAGTATTCTTACTTTAACCACTTTGAACTCTAGCATCGCCATTCTGGGGGGGGGGGGGGGGGGCATGAGCCAGCCAATCTACAAGCTCACAATGCGTTGCTTTACGTACTAGGCTTGTTTCATCTTGACCACAATGTTAAAAATTTTTTTTTAGATAGATGCTAGATTCATCGTTTACCTGGTATCCTAGTGTCAATGTACAGATTATTATTTTGACAGTACTTTTTTAGACTGATGGTACGTTCTTGGTTTACCTGTGATCCTAGTTTACTGAGGCACTACGCTGTCTCTACTGTATGCATTTGATGTGTGTATTTACCTTGCTTATTGCTAAATGCCTAAATTGTCCCAATACGATGTGCTGTGAGCTTGTAGACCGGTTATTTTCCGGCAAAGAGGTTTGTTTGGTGTAGAGGTGGGGAGGGGGGTCGCTGAGCGCTGCTGTGCCCACGTTCTAGAGCAGTGGTTCTCAGAGTGGGGTTCGGGGACCCCCAGGGGGTCCACAGCTATGACAGTTAAAAACCAAATTGACTACTACAGGTCTGTAACTCTGAGAGTGACACTTACGGGTCCATTTGATTCCATCTGTACACTCTCAGAGATATGGGTGTCCGTGGCCTAATCTATACCAAAAAAGTACCAAACTAAAAAATCAACAAAATTTAACTGAATAAATAAACTAAATGTAAACTAAATAAATAAACTAAATGTAACTGAATTCCCACCCACCTCTGGGAAGGCCAGACGCTCCACCACTGTGTGTCGATCCACTCTGGTCAGACCTGCCGCTTCGTCGTCGTCGTCCTCTTCTTCTTCGTCATCGTCACCCTCGCTGTCACCTTCCTCCTTGCCGTCGATCACCTCTCGCTCTGTGCCTGCCTCCTCCTCCTCCTCCTCCTCCTGCTCCGCCCCGCCCTCCTCCGCGTTGACGGCCACGATGTCTCCCCTCACGTTGACGCCCATGGCCCTCAAGGTGTCGGCCATCGGGCGGGACACTCCGTTGTAGAAGGCAAAGATGATGCTGGGCTGGCTGTACTGGACGGGCTGCTGACGACTGACAACACAAGGTTATTTGTCAAGTTGAGTGAATTTTATTTGTAAAGCACGTCTAAAAACAATCAGGTTGCCCAAAGTGCTGTACAACAGGATAAAACAACCACAAGTGTAAAGAAACAATAAACAAAATTTAACCCATTAAGACCTGAGGCGATTCTTACAAAAAATCCAGTTTTTGGAAAAAAATCTAAACATTTTTTTTTCAAGATTTTTCAAAAATAGCAGATATACAAGCTCATAGCGCGGCACCGAGTGCCGCGCTATGAGCTTGTATATCTGCTATTTTTGAATAGCCAAATAAATCTAAAGTGACACAGATGCGTTCCAGGTAAGAGCAAAATGATAGAATGACGGACCATAAGATAAGAGCACGGGGGGTGCATACCATCTGGCTAGATGGAAAGAGTAGGGGTCTTCAACAGGGGGTCCTCAGACTTACAGGGGGGGCCGCCAAATCTTTGTGTGATGGGATTTTTTTTTTCTTTTCTACATTAACCACTTCAACCCTAAAATCCCTATTCTGAGGGGAACACTAAAGGCGGCTTTCCATATACATGGACTTACCTAGCCCCACCCCACACCGCCCACCACAGCAACGGTTTCCACTACAATGAAGTGGGTAGAGTGGTGTGTAAGTGGTACTAAACTGGTGCCTAAAAAGTACCCAGTCTTGGGTAGGTCTGAGCTGGGCTAAGCGGGGCTAAAGCTGTGACTGCTACTGATTGGTCGGCTCACAGCTGTGTCTGTCCACTCAGGTCTCTGTAAAATGTAAACACTACGGTAGCAGTGTTGCCATGTCCACTTATTATAAGCGACATTGGGCTTATGTTTCTGTAAAGTTGCTTGTAAATATTGGTAGTACTTTTACTCCACTACAATTATCTGAAAACGTATTAGTTACTAGTTACTAGTTACTTTTCAGATATAAATGATTACATTATAAAACATACATTAACCACTTAAGCCCTATTTTATACCTAGGCTATTTGAAAATAGCCGATCTACAAGCTCACAACGCATCGCATCATTGTAGATCTGCTATTTTCAAACATTTTAGTACTTACTTTTGGTACCTTAAGTACATTTTGATACCAATAGTTTTTGTACTTTTACTCAAGTAATTCCAGACTTTCACTTGTAGATGCTTCTACATTGCAGTATTGATACTTTTACTTAAGTAAAACATTTGAGTACTTTTTCCACCACTGCTTGTTTCTAAAATGTAGTTGATTATTTGGGGCTTGTTTCCATATGTTGTTGAAACCAGTGGTTCTTAAACATTTTCATGTCAAGGACCCCCAAATTAATATGTATTTGTCAACATTATATATGTATATATATTTTTTAAATAGCAGATGCACACACTCACAATGCGTCGCATCGCTACGCGTTGTGAGTTTGTAGATCTGCTATTTTCAAATAGCCGTAGATAGTCGCTTCTTTTGGGATTGTTTTCATAGACCTGATTGCTTATTTTTTTCTGCTAAACCTGGCAACAATGAATGTGCGACGATACACGCTAATAATGTTTTTTATATAAGTGATGGCAACGTGTTTAGACACCACACAGGTCTTCCCAACAATAGCGAAGATTAAAGTCAGGGTGAACATGGCCAAATAATAACTTAAGAGCCAAACTAGCTCTGAGGAAGCACGCTAGCATTTAGGCTAACCCTGTAGCCTGAGGCTAAGTTGGTGTGTTAAAGAAAGGGGCGTTGATTTCCTTCGGGAGGGGAGGGGAGGGGAGGGGAGGGTGGGGATTTTGCGAGTGGGGACTTTTGTGCAATGGAAACGCAAGACATTTTGAAGCGGTGCGGTGCGGTTCTGGACTGTACTGGACAGTGTCGTGCTTAAGCTGTGATGGAAAAGCGGCTTAAGAGGTTTGGTGTAGATGAAAAAAAGAGCAGATCAAGTACAGAGCCAACGAAGTATTGAGGGTTGAAGTGAAATAAACACAAAACATTAGTTCACACAACACTGATGAAATCTATGAAAAGGTTTAATCTCTTTATATCTCAGACTCTACCTAACACCCTAGCACTCTCCCTGTACCCTTTCCTGCCATGCAGGCATATCTTGATCATTCGTTCTCACGTTTTTGTTACTTTGGCTTGTTTCTCTTGACCACAATGTTAACTTAAAGGGATGTTTCACTGTTTGTAACTTCCAACTTCATTTGAACCATAATAGATTCATTGAAAACCCCCGTCCTTGGTTCTAGTGACTGATATTGTCCTGCTGATGCGTGATTGTCCTGCTGATTTCATTACTCTTTTCATTTATTTTTCATATATTTATTTTATGTTTATTTATTAGATTTGAAAGTGAAATATCCCTTAACACATTGATTGCCAAGATCGCATCGATGCGTTCTTTCAAATCCATCGCTTGAATGCCAGCAATTCAAAAGAACGCATTGATGCGTTCTTTTGAATTTTCATTGTTTAATCTGTGATCGCACGGCTCTGTTTATTTCTCATCAGCACTTTCGTTTTCCACTTACGTCACACTCACCCGGAGCCGGATGTAAAAAAAAAAAATATTTTCCGGGTCACATTGTTTTTCTCCGGTCATTTTCGGCCAGAATAGGGAAAAACACGGTTTTTCACACGGTATAAAAAATGAACGGACAGCTCAACTTCTATTTTCTTTGGTCCGGGTAACAGTCATCGTCGTAGTGTATCACATCGTTTTCAGGCCGATCAGCGGATCAGGGATTGTCGAAAACATAACATCCGGTGAATGACAGGATATGACGTGGGCCTGTTTGGGAGGGGGCGAGCGCGGTGATCAATGTGTGGATTTGCTGCTCTCTACTGCTGGAACTGTCGTATGTGCTTAACACCACAATCAGAGAATTTATTTGAATGAAAAATTACAAAATTAAAAAATTAAAAAACACCCAAATTGCTGGCACAGGGGTGAGTACATTATGAATAAACTCTGGCAGTCAATGTGTTCAGAATGTAATCTTGATGTTATCTAAACAGATGCCAGGTTCATTGTTTACCTGGTATCCTATAGTTTCAATGTAGAGATTGTTATTTCGATAGGATGTTGTTCAGACTGATGCTAGGTTCTTGGTTTACCTGGGATCCTAGTTTCTTGAGGCACTAAACTATCTCTCTGCACTCTATGTATGCATTTACCTTGCTTATTTTAACCCATTCAGACCGGGAACGCATGTGTCATTTTAAGATTTCTTTAGCTATTCAAAAAATAGCAGATATACAAGCTCATAGCGCGGCACTTGTAGATCTGCTGTTTGTTTGTTTTTTTCGTGAACATTTTTGCAAATCTTTGAATAAATATGTCACAGGGAGATTGGAGAACCAGGGAGATTGAAGACAGAGCGCTCGTTTTTAGGCACGGGGCTTCGGGGCGAGGCGGGGCTTTGATGCGACGCGGACCTGTCTTTTGTTGTTCCCCCCCACGTAGCAACCAGGAAGCTACGCTAGGGGAACGCTGAAGACACGTTCACACGCACACGTGATAATAGTTATTGTCCATAACTGAGGCGCGCCGACTCAGCAGAGCTTGAGGCCGAGGAGGCGCGCGCGAGTGCCCGCGCTGACCGGCCGATGCTCTGCTAGTCGAATCAGCGCCGTCCGAGTTGTGAACCGATAGGGACAGAATAGTTCTTTTCATGGATCACTGTGTGTGTGTGTGTCAGGGAGAAACTAAAACAATGCGTGTGTGCGCATGTGTGTGCATGCGTGCGCATGTGTGTGCATGCGTGTGCGCGTGCGCACAAACGCGCACGCACACACACACAAACACACACACACACACACACACACACACACACACCCTCCCTCTAGTCTGGCTTGCATTGCCCTCTAGCGTTGGTTTTACAGAATTGCCTGAAAACAAGCGCTCCTTCTTCAATCTCCCTGGTTCTCCAATCTCCCTGTAACATATATAATTTTAAAGCAAACATTTTGAACTCAAATCTTTGCTTCTGGGGGGTCCCTGGAACTAAATATTTTGAGATGGGGGTCCGCGGCCAAATACATATAATTTTGGGTGGTCCTTGACATGAAAATGTTTGAGAACCACTGATTCCAAAACAATTAGAAGACATTTGTAGAATCACCGGAAGCAAAGATTTGAGTTACAAATGTTCACTTTAAAAATATATATATTCAAAGGTTTGCACACATTTTCACAAGCAGATATACAAGCTTATGAGCTTGTATATCTGCTATTTTTGAATAGCCAATGAAATTTAAAAATGACACAACAGATAAGTTCCCGGTCTGAATGGGTTAAGTCACTCTGGATAAGAGCATCTGCTAAATGCCTAAATTATAAAAATGTATTGTAAAATTCTATTGGATATGACAGGAAACACTACCTGGCCTCCAGGAAGTCCTCGGCCTGGCTGATGATGCTCTTGTCTCCGTATTGGCCCCGCCCCTGCCAGATGTTATGGAGAGCCTCCGCCTTGCGACCAATGGCCTTCACCCAGGTGTGTCCGCCATTGGCTACCACATCCACCACCAGACACTGCTTGGTCCCGCCCCTGTCCACATAGCACAGTTATAGTTATAATTAAATACAGCTAACAAAATAACCAACCAACTACACTATTGACAACACATTTGACTTAAAGCCTTGTCTTCATATAATTGGACTTCACTAATGCTCAATGAAAGATGAGCCCATTTTTGTCGACTCATTCTGTGTCTCATTGGAGGACTGTGGACAGTTCAGACACCTGCCTACCAATGACATCATCAATCGGGATTCCAAGCTAATGAACTACAGCCTCTCTCTTCCTGGGAAGTTAGTGTACCAAAAATAATCTCACCCCTGACTACCCCTTATTACAAAAAAAAAGAAGAAAAAACGAGAAATCCAGAGTAAAAAAAAAAGAAGATATATATATATATATACTATTATTATTTTATTTTATTTTATTTTTATTTTTGAAAAAAAAGTTCAGAACCCAAGATATCATTATCTGAAGATTTGCAGCTCCATCCACTCTTTGTTTAACTTATAACTGAAAAAGGCTGTATCTCGCTTCCTAAGCAATTTTTTTTACTTTGAAAAAAACAAACAAATTGCTGGCACAGTATGAACATATTTTTTTATTTCATTGGCACTGAGAGAGTTAAGACCTGAGGCGATTCTTTTTTTTAAATCTAAATCCTAACAGTTTTTGGAAAAAATCGAAAAAAATTTTTTTTCAAGATTTTTCAAAAATAGCAGATCTACAAGCTCATAGCGCGGCACTCGGTACCGCGCAATGAGCTTGTATATCTGCTATTTTTGAATAGTCAAAGAAATCTAAAGTGACACAGATGCGTTCCAGGTCTTAATGGGTTAACAAGAACTAAACTAAGCTGAAATTGAATACAAACAGTCAAAACGAAATAATTTAAACTAATGAAAAACATAAAACTCTACTAACCCGTCCAGGTATGAGAACACATGAAGCACGCTCACAACATCCGTCACGCTCTCAGCTGATTGGACGATGGCGGTCAGGTGGGCGAGGTTAGTGCTCTGGAGGTGGGACTCTTTGATGAGCACTTTGCCTGTCAATCATGACACTTTACTTTTAATTGTCACACAAATGATTGTGATTAACGATTCAATTGCGCTTTTCCATTTAACGTTGGAACATAAAAATCTCATTTCTATTAGGGACAACACTGTCGATTGTTATCCCCATGTTATAAAATTATAAAGTTGTAAAAATTACATTACTGTTTGTGTATTTTTTTTTGTCATATCTGCCCTGTGCAGTTCTTGTCTAAAAGCCAAAGTAAAATGACTGACGATGGCTGGTGCCACTAATATAAACAAATAATGTACTATCACCAAAATATGTCATATTTAATAATTTTATACTCAACATGTGTAAAAAAACAAAAAATTAAATACATAGTGGAAATAGCTGATACACAATCTAGCAACGCGTTGACACGTTGTGAGCTAGTAGATCTGCTATTTCCACTACTTTAGAAAACGTATTAACATTTCTTCAACATGGAAATGATTGCAACGATTATGCTAGTAAAAGTTGTTCCCATCATCTGAAACAATTGCGATGAGGCGATTATGTAATGATTGTAGACAGAGGCGTACCGGCCTCCACGCGGCGCAGGAAGCGCAGCTCGGCCTTCAGCTTGCTGCAGAGCTTGGCGCGTCCCTCCACGCTTCGCGGCTGCGCGGCGCACAGCGCCTCCACGCGCTGCAGCAGGCCCTGGGCTGCTGCCATGCGGTCCTGCAGCATTGACTGCATGGACATGACTGACGCATTCTGCCTTGATGCACACGCACACACACACACACACACACATACATACACACACACACACGTTTGTATTAATATACATGTCAGGACATGAACAGTCTAGGACAGTGATTTTATTTTAATTTTGACGAAGTATAAATCATGTTTAACTCTAATCCTAATCTTAAAGCAGCACTATGTAATTTTGTTTTATGAATACATTGTAATAGTGTCCAATCTATATGGTAGAGTATGTTAATACAATATAACTTATACAATCGGGGTGGTTGTATTTTGTCTCCCTGCTCTTCGATTGAGACATTTAGATCGTGTCAAAGGTCATGTCTCACTTAGACACAGGATCTGACACAAATTTTGGCCTGATGGTCAAGATTCAATTTATCCCCTGAGCAAGCAGGCAGGCTCGATTAGTTCAATGGTAAGTCAGCTCTTGCGCAGGAAACCGGGTTCACATCCGGGGTAGAAGAGGAAAGTTACATAGTGCAGCTTTAAACCCAACATTGAATATCTTTCTAACTGTAAACCTAACTCTACTAATCTTTTTCCAACCATGAAGTGCAATTTTTCTTGGTCCTCACAGCGTCTATTTCTGAAATTCTACAATACTTGTGGGGACATTTGGGCCTCACAAGTATAGTAACATGCACACATAAAATCATTCCAGAAGGAAAAGGAGATCTATTTTGATCTATTTTCAAATTGGTCCTCACTAATGTTCATTATAAGATGGCTCTTGCTCATTTGGTTTTTCCTATTTGTCTCATCTGTTTAAGAAGGTAGGTAGCTGATATATAGAACTTTTACCTTAGCGCTAGGTATGCTCTTAGTTGCTTGTTTTAGAGGAGAATGCACTTAAGACTTCTGGTGATTAGTAGTGTTCTTGCCTACCTATGTTGAATACAGTTATTTTAAGTCGCTTAGGATAAAAGCGTCTGCTAAATGACTGTAATGGCACCATTTCTGTCAACTCAGGAGAGCTGTGGACAGTTCAGAAACCTGCCTACCAGTGACATCATCGATGGAGATATTCCAAGCTAATAGAAACTGCAGCCTCTCTTTTCATGGAAAGTTAGCATGCTGAAATTGAAGCCATTATTCATGCATTGGTTAAAAGTTTGCCTACCAATGATGTCATTGGTAGGCAGGTTTCTTGAACTGTCCACAGCCCCCACCAATGAGACACAGAGTGAGTAGACAGAAATGGAGCCATTTTATAAGGAGTGTGGACCAGTTGAAGATAAGGTTGAAAATGTATGTAATATCATCCATTTTGGTGTTATGAATATGTAACGTATGGAATATCAAACATTCAAGTGTTATAGAATACATAATGTAATGTTTGGAAGGGCTAGGTGAAAATATGGCCTGTAGATCTGTTAATTTAAAAAATGTTGCCTCTTCCTTACTTCCTTCAGGTGTTACCAATGATATTAATGCATTCTGTTCCATTCTGGTCAAACAGAGTCAGGGTGCTGATATGGTGCATGTTGGCTCACTGGAAACACTGCTATACACCAGTGGGTCTCAAAGTTTGGTCCAGGTACCCTCATGGTTCCAAATGGCCCCTTACGGATGTGTAACTGTGAGTACAAATGGAACATTTGGTTCCATTTGAACACTCACAGTTATGGGGGTCCTTGAAATAAAAATAGTTTGAGAACCACTGTGCTACACTAAATGGAACAGAGCCTTCATTAGAATGATTGGTAAAACCTGTGAAGGAAGTAAGGATATGACTGCTGTGCATAGAGCCAACTTTCAAACATCATTGCGTTTCATTATAACAACATATTCATTTATAATAGCCTAACTAGACAAGTGTTAGCAGTGTGGCTATAGCTGAGGGTTAGCTTTAGCAGTCACAGTTAGCTTCTCTCCATTCTTGTCCATCAACAGTTTGTCATTTCAAAGTAAACGAGACGTAAGAATCTGTTTTTAAAAAAAAGCATAATTCACTCACAGACAGCAGTGGGTCTACAGTATGTGAAACCTGCGACGTGTTTGTTTGTTTGTTGCTCCACGAGCAGCAAGGATCCGTCGGCGACGTCACAGAAAAGCGTCGAAATTGCGGAAAGGCTCCGTCGCACGTGTGTGACGTCACTGGTCCATCCTACAGTCGTGCGTGAACCCAACGGACACTTGTTTCCATGGAACCAGTTTTGCTCCTTGAGAAGAAAATGTCAAATAACCAGTGGTTTCGTACTTAAAGGGGAAATCCACCCATTTTCAATATTTAACTATGTCATTAATATAGCATAAAGGAGTTGTGTGGAAATAAGAAAAAATTAAAAAAAAAATTAACATTGCAAAAAAATGTAACATTGCAAAAAAATTAACATTGCAAATTACACCATGATGAGTCATCACAGTGTAATTTGCAATGTTAATTTTTTTGCAATGTTACATTTTTTTGCAATGTTAATTTTTTTTTTAATTTTTTCTTATTTCCACACAACTCCTTTATGCTATATTAATGACATAGTTAAATATTGAAAATGGGTGGATTTCCCCTTTAAGTGAAAGTATCAATATTGCAATGTAGAAACACTCTGGTACATGTAAAAGTCTGGAATTCAAAATGTACTTGAGAAAAGTATAAAAGTATTGGTATCAAAATGTACTTAAAGTACCAGAAGTAAAAGTACTTATTATGCAGAATGTCCCATTTTGCAAGGTATAATGCATGTGTATAAAATGTATTCAAATCTTTAGATACTTTCCACCTCTACAAATAACTACAGCTATGGGGAGTCACAATGGATTCACTTGTACATTTACTCAAGTAGGCCTATTCACAATTATTAAGTATAAAAGCACATTTTATTTTAAGAGTCTGATGTTCCAATATAATAACTGTAGCTGTTGTAAATAATTATACAGGCATTTTTTTTATGAATAAAATGTAATTTGTCCAATCTGTGGTTGAGCAGTGGTTCTCCACCTTTTCAGGCCGTGACCCCCCCAACATGATCATATTTGAACTGGGGAATTTTTATAGGTCGGGACTGGGAGTAAATATCATTTTTTTTTTCTACATTAAACAATAAAAAAACGCAGAAAACACAGACACAATAAACCAGTGATCAATAGTGAGCAGTCAGCCGATCAATACGGTCCGATAGAGACACACGGCCGGAAGCGGAAGGCCTACAAATCCACGCCCACTTTTGACACTCGGGGTCCGTTAGAACGATGAACTGCAGCTCTCAATGCAATCTCTATGAGAGGCATTGTAAAATACCGTCATTTCACTGGTTAACTACTGAGGCTGTAGCGATTTTTTTTGTGTTCTAATAATCTGTCCCATTTGTTTAATTTGTCCTTTTTAATGTCCCATATCTTTCATCTCGATATACGACCCACAATATACTATAATATACTCCATCAGTATGTCAAAACCGCTAGCATCGGAGATCCAGACTTTAAGTGGTCGCATCACGGACGCATCCCTTGAGGTTTTCAATACCCAGAAAACTGGCGAAAGTGGCCGTTTTCAATAGGTTTTGGTCATTATCTCTGGAACAGAAGGTCCAATCTGCTCAGTTCAAAGCTTGTTGGATGCGTGACTTTGAGGACATTAAGCACGCAATGACACATTTTCGGGTTATTTTTTTTTTTAGGGGAGGCGAGATCTTAGTTGGGCAGGCGACTGCCTCTCCTGCCTCTACAGTGGGTACGCTATCGGTCGGCGCTCGGCGCTCGTAAAGACAGTGATGTCACTGAAATGCCTGTCTGCTGTCTACCCTCTGCTGTGTTAGCATTATGGGTAACTCGTTAAAGTGGAAAATTAAATGTGAAACACATCAACTATTAAGAAAACAAGAAGATATGTTGACAAAGACACTCCATACATTTGGAAACATATTTTTATTTAAATCAATATCGTCTTCAGTTAATGCAGGATAATTTTAAAAGTAGGCTAACTTTCATATCCTCTCATAGGGAATGCATTGGCAGCTGCAGTTCATCGTTCTAACGGACCTCGAGTAGCGGCGCTGTCTCAAAAGTGGGCGTGAAATTTGTAGTCCCCGTGTGTCTCTATTGTCTTAAAGGTCCAGTGGGAGCGTTTCACTGTGGGCTTATTAGCCTGGGAAGCAAAGCTTTTCGGGTCTATGATCCGGTCGGGAGCGGAAGTAGCCCTACGTCACCAGGTGCGTCAACCGCGTCATCAGGTGACCGGATCTCGACAATCCGGAAAGACGTCACCCCAAAATAGGTCCGTCCTAATAAAATCCTTGATGCGGCGTAGTTTAGCTTATTTTTTTAATATAAATGTGAGTGTACTTTCCGGAGACTATTTAGCGTCTGTATTATCCGTATTATCCCACGGGGAAATTTTATTCCATTTAAATAGGGATTGGGGAACCAAAACAAAGCGGCACCGCAAAACCGGATCGCCACAATCCGGAAAGAGGATTATTTTTTCATTTTTTTTCAGTAGGCGTGGCCTAGACCGGATCATATGGGTCTTTAGTAACGCATACCAGGCTTTCCTCCGAGGTGGAAAGACTGGTGACGCGAGGTTATGGGCTTATTTAATACAGCATGAACACCACTGAGCTTTCCCAAACAATGGGTCGGGACCCATGTTCGGATCGTGGACCAATTTTTATGGGTCGGGAGTAAATATCCTTCTTTTCTTTGTTTCCTACATTAAACAATTTAAAAGAATTCCAACATTTTCCCAAAGTATTTCACAAATAAAAAGTTAAATAAATCAAATAATTGCCATGAAAACAATTAAATTAAAGATATTTTTTGGGGTCTTTTTCTGCCTTTGATAGGAAAGTAGACTGACAGGAAATGGGGAGAGAGATGGGGGATGACAGTCAGAAAAACAGCTGCATCTTGAGTTTTTTTTTGCCCTGCATTTCGCGAGACATGCTATTTTCAACATGCTATTACAAGGCAAGGGGCTGTTGCGGTTGGAATGTTTTTTCTCTGGGCGAGGCACACTGATACCGTGTGTGTTTACAAACGGTCGGCAAGCGATCATAATGGATATACATTTTCTGTGACCAGTTGAAAAGGTAAAAAGAAACAAAAAATCGCTGGCAGTGGGAAAACACAGCCAGAAATAAATCTGGCAGTCAATGAGTTAAGACACTGGGACCGTATTGATCGGCTGACTGCTCACTATTGATCACCGGTTTATTGTGTCTGTGTTTTCTGCAATACAGAAGAGCATTATGGACTGTCTGTGCTCAAGTCATCTGGGGTTTATGAAGCCTGTGAATGATCCAAGCACCACCGAAGAAGAGTACACCCAGAAATCACATGATCACAACAACAACAAAAAAGATTGCCTCCTTTCATGTTAACATACGTTTTTCAGAAGACTGTTAGGATTTAGAAGACATTGAGTAGAATCTAAAATAATAACTTGCTGGCACGGATTCATACTGTAAACCACAGATGAGCACAGTCCATGATGCTCTTCTGCCAGTTCCCACCTGATGTCTGCTCCACACGGTACTGAATAACAGCTAGCTTGCATAACGTCTTCAGGCTAGGACTTGAGTTTAGGATATACAGGTCATTGGGTTGGCGGTGGTAATCTTCGTAACTCCCAAAGACGATGACGCGATCTCCCACCATGCAACAACACCCCCCATGTACTATATTTTGGTCTCCTTTTGTCTTTTTGTTTATTTGATATTTTCTGGAAATATAATATTGGAAATTGTATTTCCATTGTATTTAGTTTTTCTTTAAAGATTTTTAATGGCTGCGCAGTGTGCAAAAGGCGGATGGCACTGAGCGGTCTATTAGTTTGCTTGTCAAGTTTATTTTTTATTTGATTTTTTACACATTACAGACCAGGAGGTTGACAGTTTGAGAATGTTTTACCAATAAATATTAATATATACGTTTGTCCATTTTTCACTTGGTGAAGGCAGTTAAAAGTTTTTTATAATATAAATGTAATGTACAGCAGTGCAGTGGTTCCCAAACTTTTTAGCTCAAGAACCTGAAGAGAAATTAGACATTTGCCCGGGACCTAGTGAAAATAGCAGATCTACAAGCTCACGCTGCGTCGATTCGCGCCGGTGTTGTAAGCTTCTACAGTTCAACAGTTGATTTTGTCGACACAAATGTATTTTGACAGGCCTTGATGGCGTCCTAATGGCTGATTATACACTTGATTGCATGCTGAAAATAGGCAATCTACAAGCTCACAACTCGTCTCAGCACGACGCGTTGTGAGCTTGTAGATCTGCTATTTTCAGAGCGCAACACCCGAGCGCAACCAAACATAATATGACTTGTCTTTTAGTTCCACTGGATCTCTTCTCCACTCGTCCCTCCCTGTAACATTTAAGTCTCATATTTGTTGACAAAATTGTCAATATATTTAGTCTTAATTTTAGTCATCATAGCTTAATTTTTATTTCGTTTTTGTCAGTTCAAAAAGGTAGTCGACGAACATTTTTCGTCATAGTTTTAGTCGACGAAATGAACACGGGTGCTTAGAGGTCCTGGTAGGTGTCAGGAATATAACCTATAGGTACCATGGGCAACCGGGCTTTCTGCTTGGCCGCCCCCGAACTGTGGAACGCCCTGTCCACCTGAGAACACCTCAGTCGGTTGACTCTTAGAGAGGACTAAAGACCTACCTTTCTAATAACACATTTGTTTTAGCTACAAATGGTTTTAACTCTAGGCTTTATGCCCTCATGTTTTAAAGGTTTTGTTTCGGTTTCTTAGATCTTTTATAGTGGTGTGATGATTCTTTCTTTTTTATTATTATTATGCGAATGCTTATTGTAGCACTTCACGAATATAAAGTGCATTATAAATAACATCCATTATTATTATTATTATTATTGTACCATGGATACAGGATGTGCCTTCTGAGCTCACCATCAATGGTTGCTGCTTGCAACCGCTCATTGTAGTGAATGGCCGCCAACTGAGTTCTAAAATAGAACAAGCACTGTCTTGCATATCAAAATTGTTATGAGACAGATATAATATACATTTAATATAATATGATATATTCCTGGAGGACCGCTAACCAGCTTGAAACACATGTTATTAATCTACACAATCCAGACCGGAAACCATATAATTGGGTTATCTTTGACCATATATATTTGTCAAAGCTGTGGACTGGGTTAACTAAAACAAAATAACTAAAGTTAGAATTTGAAAAGAACATTTTAGTTAAAGCGGCTCTATGTAACTTTTGTCCAATCTGTATGGCAGAGTATGTTAAATACAATATAACTTATACAATTGGGGCGGTTGTATTTTGTCTCCCTGCTCTTCTATTGAGACATTTGGATCGTGTCAAAGGTCATGTCTCACCTAGACACAGGATCTGACACGAATTTTGACCTGATGGTCAAGATTCAATTTATCTCCTGAGCAAGCAGGCAGGTTCTATTAGCTTGATGGTAAAACATTTCAGCACTTGCACAGGAAACCACGTTCAAATCCGGGGTAGAAGAGGACAGTTAACTGAAATAAAAATGAAAACTAGGCTTTTAGGTTGTTTATTTGTGCTGGCCCCTGACCTCTTTAAATGTTATTTCTACCCCACCTAGTGGTTGCTTTGTGTTATTTAATTCTCTCTTAGACGGTATATTCCAGTTTCAGTTTTTAGTGGAAGTGAAAGTAACTAGTTTATTGTTTATTCCTTCGTTGCCTTTTGAGAAGCAAGCATAGGCCTACTGCAGTGTGTTCTCCACAGCTCTCCAATGTTGTGTGTCTTGGAGTAGATATGTCTGTGAGTAAACTCAAATATTATTGTGCCAAAGTGTGTAAGAAAATGTTTGAACCGTGATGTGTAGTCAAATGAGTTGCTTTTGTAATTTCTAGTAGTGTTTGTTGGTCTACTCCAGGGGTAGGCAACCTATTAGGCACGGTGCCAACATTGGCACAGGGGAGGCTGATCACTGGCACACTGGCATAAGTGTGCCAGTGTAAATATTCAAAACAAGTTTAGACAGTTAAATTAGATCCCCTCATATCTATATACAAATTACATCCTGCACATAATTCTACATTCAAACTCCTAACTGTGACAGGGGAGAGAGGTGGGGTTATTGCTCTCTTGAGTCTAATGATCATTACATCCTGAATATTTCTAAAGAACAAGACAACAATAATGTATAGCCTATGGACAATCAAAATCAGTTGGAAATATAACATTTTGATGTGGTGTCATAATTAAACTTAATGTTGATTAACACACTGCCTCAAAAAAAGTAAAACTTGGCACTTCATGTCAAAAAGGTTGCTGACCCCTGTTCTACTCATTTCTATGTGCCATGTGAGCTACTGTTGTCTGTGATTACATCATCATGTGTATATGTTTTTAGTAGTCAACAACAGTACGATTTATTTGTTAGCTTAACAAATAGCTTAACAAATAAATCAGCTTAACTGTTACTAGGTAGCAGCTTATTTGTTTGTAATAGATTGATTTGAATGTTTTTCTGAAACCCTATTTCTCTGTTTGTTTTACAGTCTTACAAAAAAATGTCAACCCAATGTCAACCTACACTGAAGACAATACTCTTCTAAAGAAACTGCTTTATTATTGGGAGTGTGTACGCTATCTGTCTAGCTTTTGCACGGACACCTAAGTGTGAAACAGAATATTATTTATTTTATTACTAACATCAGAGCTTTTAAAACAAAAAAACTGAACTAAACTAGCAAAGCCACCTCACCCACAACCCAAAACTAAACTGAAAATCAAAGTCAAAATGAATGTGAACTATAATAACCTTGGATGTGGACAGTACATCTGACCACACTGACAGCTGGTCAGCTGTCCTCCAGGAATATATTTACCATCAGTATCAAAGTTTCATTTTGATACTCATAACAAAAAAGGGATAGCGTCATCATAGTGATAACACGAGCGTCAGCTCAGCTTAGAACCAGCCCTCCTATGAGTGTGGGGTTAGTATTGAGATACCAGTGACCCTCCTGAAAGCATTATAATTTATATTTCACTGGTGATCATACGCTATGGCAGCAATTAGGAAAAAGCTGATCGTAGTGGGAGATGGAGGCTGTGGGAAGACGTGTCTACTCATTGTGTTCATTAACGGCCAGCTCCCAGAGGTCCATGTACCTGTAGGGTGTGATAACTGTGTAGCTGACATTGAAGTGGATGAAAAAGAGGTTGAGCTATTCCTTGTGGACACATCCGGTCAAGAGGCCTATGCCAGACTGCGTCCTCATTCTTACCCAGATACTGATGTTGTTCTTATGTGCTTCTCCATTGATCATCCGGATAGTCTTGAGGACATCCCAGAAAAGTGGGCCCCAGAAGTCAAACACTTCCTCCCTAATGTTCCCATTATCTTGGTGGGAAATAAAAAGGACCTGCGCGATGACGAGCACACCTGCAGGGAGCTGGCCAAAATGAAGCAAGAACCAGTGACACTGGAGGAGGGGAGTGACATGGCAGACAGGATCGGTGCCTTTGGATACATGGAGTGTTCTACAACAACACAGGATGGTGTGAGGGAATGTTTTGAGATGGCCACCAGGGCGGCACTAAAACCTCGACAATGGGGAAAAAAGAAAGGCAATAAATGTCTTCTACTGTAAATGGAGGCATGAGGACTGCATTAACCCTGGTGTCCCTGTTTTTGGCACAGAATTAAATTACAAAATAGCAAAAATAGATCTACAAATTGTAACTGTATTGTGGATCTTGTGTATTTATGTATGTGTACGTTTATTTAATTGTGCTAATAGGTTTGGGCCACTACACGGCCCTCACACCGCCAATCCGACCGATATGTTGTGTTGGGGGCTTTGTCAGAGTAGATGTTGTACCCGTTTATCTGTGTCCATTTTATGCCCACATATACGAATGAATGATTGCATTTTATTTGTGTAGCGCTTTTCCAAACATAGTTACAAAGTGCTTTACAGACATGTTAAAAACAGAAAACATCAGCAAGAGACAAATGGAAATAAGGGGGAAAAAAATCATTAAAACAGCACTTTATAAGATGAGATGTGTTTTCAAAAGCGATTTAAAAGAGGACACTGATGCTAGCCTAAGATCCATGGGTTGGGCGTTCTAGAGCAACGGTGCCCGGGCCGCAAAAGCCTGGTCCCCCCGGATGACACAATGACTTTAAGGGTGGATCCAGGAGGGCTCTATCCGAGGATCTAAGCCGGCGTACTGGCTCACGGGGTTTCAGCAAGTCCACAATGTCGGGTTTCTTTGTGTTGGTTATTAATCTAGAAGTTTTAGATTTAAAGACCATGTATTATGCAAGTGCATTTAAAATACATTAGTTATTATATTAAGCCTTTAAGTGTTATCTTATTTAGATCAAAATGTGCACAGTTGTGGCTGTTTTCTGAGTGTTTCCTTAATTTTAGACTTGTAGGCTATCTCAGTCGGTTACATACTGTAAATGTTGTTTAAACCAGTGAAATTGCTGCATATGATACATCCATATCAAGGGCCCTTTTGATACAAAACCCCATGGCAAAAAAAAAGGCAATTTACGCCACTGACTGTTAGTACAGCACAGAACAACAGAACATTTTTGGTTTGTCGGGTCCATAAAATAATAATTAATTAATTGAAACAAAAATAAAAACAACAAATTAACAATGCAACAAAATAATAAGAAATATAAATACATTAATAATCACATGTTGAATACAATATTTCAACTACTGTAGCACTGAGCTGAGTGGCTATGTGCACATGCCTGCGCACGCACGTGCCCGTGCACGTGCCCGCGCACGTGACGTCATAAAATAGAGCCCCCATAGTTCAAAAATCCACAGCTCACCACTGGACGTTGTATCTTTGTGTTGCAATCAGCTGCAGCTGTTGAGGCCAGACACAAACATGTTGAGGCCGTCCGCAAACATACGGACGGATGGACAGACACACAAGCACAAAGTCAGTCCTTGTGAGTGGTTGGCACCACTCAAAAAAGAACAAACAGCATAAACCTACTTTGCTTTGCAGTGAATGCACACACAACTCTTGCAGCACAATGCAGGGACAAGGGCGGGGGACAATTCCAGCACCACAGCTACAAGAAGACAGTGATGTTACAAAACTAAAAATACTTTAAAATACACAAAGAGGCAACGCATAGAATGTATACCGTTGTACCAGTATCTCCAGTATCGGGTGACGATGTTATCACAAGAAAGGAGGAAATTACCTACCTGGGTTCCATCTTGGAGGCAAACCTTTCCGGTGATAAGATGGCAGAAAGAGTCATCAAAAAGGTCAATCAAAGAACACGTTTTCTGTACAGGATCAACTTTCTAGTCAGTAAGAATACCCTGAAGATTCTCGCAAGGGCCCTCATCCATTGTCATTTCGACTATGCATGCTTCTCATGGTATCACAACACCACTAAGGCCTTAAAAACAAGGCTCCAGACATCCCAAAACAAACTGGTAAGGCTAATTCTTGGCCTCAATCATACAACCCATCTAACCCCTGCTCACTTTGCTAGGGTTGGATGGCTCAGGGTTGAGGACAGAGTACAGCAACTTACTATGGGCCTGGTCTACAAGATTCAACACAACATTGGGATCCCCCTGTATTTGTCAAAATACTTCCAAAACGTAAATGAAGTCCACAATCATAACACCAGAGGTAGCTCCACTGATCATGTTCAACCCAGATTTGGCACAAACAAGGGAATTAACTCTTTCTCATGCTATTCAACAAAAATGTGGAATGCCCTACCCAAAGGAGTAAAGGAGTGTAAAACCCTACTCACTTTCAAAACTGCCCTAAAGAATCACCTTCAGGAGGCTGCAATTCTAAATTGGCCCCTGTCAAAGTCTTAACCTAGGTCAGGTAAAGTGGGTGCAACATTCACCTCGATTCCCACATTAGTTAATTAAATTCCGAGGACTCGTTGCCCATTTGGTTACATTTGTAAAGCCTACTCTTCGGAGCTACACCAAAACTGACAGTGAACGTTGTGACGCCCCCCGCCTACCAGGGGCCTGTTTCACGAAACCTGGATTAGGGATAAACCGGGTTTAATCAGCTATCCTGGTTTAAATTATTCAGGATCAGCCATGAATCGGTTTCACGAAAGAGTTATCTTGGCAGTTGGCAGATTAACTTAGCCAGTAAACCTATGTTTATCCATGACTCGGTTTCACGAAAGAAAATTGAAGCAATCCTACTTTAGTCACCATGGCATTTTAGCTGTGAATCCAGCCAAGCTTTATTAATCCAGTGCCTTGTTCTTCAAGTTTTGTGAAATAGCTGTTAGTCCAATGACTCCAATCGTAAACCTATGAGTTTTTCCACACTTATTCAATTCTAATGCGAAAATCTAAGATCTACAAGCCCGGAAAAAAATTGTCTTATGGACCCCCGTACCCCCGGCCCCCCGTGTACCCCCGGACCCCCGGCCCCCCGGCCCCCTGTGGACCCCCGTGGCCCCCCGGCCCCCGTGTACCCCCGGCCCCCCGTTGACCCCCGCCCCCCGTGCACCTGTCGGGGGTCAATGGCGGTCCGGGAGTACACGGGGGGGGGGGGGGGGGGGCGGGCGGATACTCCCGGACCCCCGTTGACCCCCGGCCCCCGTGTACCCCTGGACCCCCGTTGACCCCCGGCCGTCAAAAGGCAAGCTTTTCACTTGTAGATCTTCGATTTTAGAAATTGGAAATTAAGTGTTTATACTTATAATTCCAACATTCACTTAAACTCCTCATGTTTAAGCCTAACTGAATTATATATTTATGGACTTGTATATAAATTAATTGCATATTTTTGGACAACTTGTGCATTAAATTTGTCGGCAATACTTTGCCACGCTTTCTCCCTGGATCTATATTTATTGCGGCCGTGTTTCCTTTCTTGCTTATTATACATTTTACTTCCTTGTATGATTCCATGAGCTGCTGCAGTGCTGCTGTTCAGCCACAGAGAAGAACGCCGCTCTGGTTTTGGGCTCCATGATTGGTCAAGTTCAAGGATTCTGCTATCGACTTTCATGGTCTTTTATAGGAATACGTGAACGCACATTCAGCCTGGTTTAACGATCCTGGCTCGACAAAGCCGCTCCTTCTCAGCCCGGCTTAGCGTTCGTGGAACTGAATAAACCAAGCTGAACAGCGCAGGCGTGTCAAACCTGGATTTGCCTTTTAAACCAGGATAATTTAATTCTGCTTTCGTGAAATAGGCCCCAGGTAGTAGCGAAACTGAAACAGAACGAAGCCCAACGTTTACAAACACAGAGGGGACGCATAAAGAGGTCGGAAAGGCGACTGCATTGATACAATCAGCCCACTGATGAGTGGGAGGAGCGTGGGCAGTGGGCAGAGTGGGAGACAATGCCCATCCTGCTACAAAAGCATTAGAAAACATTTCACTGGTGATCATACGCTATGGCAGCAATTAGAAAGAAGCTGGTCGCAGTGGGAGATGGATATAGTGGGAAGCGGCGTCTACTCATTGTGTTCTCGGGCTACTTACCAGAGCTTTATGTACCTCCAGTGTTTGATAACTATTACGTGGAAATTGAAGTGGATCAAGAACAGGTCAAGCTACAGCTTATGGACACATCCGGTCAAGAGGACTATGACAGACTGCGTTCTCTTTCTTACCCAGATACTGATGTTGTTCTTATGTGCTTCTCCATTGATAATCCGGATAGTCTTGAGAACATCTCAGAAAAGTGGGCCCCAGAAGTTAAACACTTCTGTCCTAACGTTCCCATTATCTTGGTGGGAAATAAAAAGGACCTGCGCAATGACGAGCACACCTGCAGGGAGCTGGCCAAAATGAAGCAAGAACCAGTGACACTGGAGCAGGGGCGTGACATGGCAGACAGGATCGGTGCCTTTGGATACATGGAGTGCTCTACAAAAACAAAGGATGGTGTGAGGGAAGTTTTAGAGATGGCTACCAGGCTGGCACTAAAACCTCGACGATGGGGAAAAAAGAAATGCGATTGCAAATGTCTTCTACTGTAAATGGAGGCGTGAGGACTGCTTCCTGCAACCCCCACTCCCCCAACCCACTCACAAAAAAAAACGTTTTACTAAAGGTAATGTCTTAAACACATTAACCCTGGCGTCCCTGTTATGGGCACAGAATGAAATTACAACATCTTAAAAATAGATCTACAAATTGTAACTGATGTGGATCTTGTGTATTTACTTAGGTTTAGGTTTATTTAATTGTACTAGAGGTTCAGGTTGCTGCACGGCCCTCACACCGTTGCACCGGCAATCCGACCCATATGTCTGAGTCAAAGTGTCGGGGGCTAGAGCTGCCAGCCAGCAAATTGGTGCTACTGGGAACCAACGCACGGGCATCGGTCACGAGGACGTCCCACACTAACATACGTGGATGTAAGAGAATGATGCAGGAGCGCTAAGTACCAACGAACTGGTCAGATGTATGGAGAACCGGGATGACTGGAAGCAACGATGGAGTCTGAGTCTGAGTCTGAGTCTGAGGATGACCTAGAGAGAGAGAGACACCTTTGCACCGCCAATCCGACCCATGTCTGAGTCATAGTGTCAGAGGCTTTGTCAGAGTAGACGTTGTACCCGTCTGTCTGTCTCCCCTTTGTGCCCATGTATGGAGATCTCTGTATCGGTCTATCTACCTACCTGTGTCCCTTTTTTGCCCACATATATAGATCTAGGTTTGAGGTTTGTTTATGGTTATGTTTGAGTCAGAGTGACGTGGCCGTTTTATTTAGGATGTAATATATAGTTTTGTCTCCTTTTGTCTTGGTTTTGTTTATTTCATATTCTCTGGGAATAAAATATTGGAAATTATTGCAACCATTGTCTTTTGTTTTTCTTTAAAGATGTTTCGATATAACTGTACTGCCTTTTTTTTTCTTGGGGCAACAAATATTTTTGTCAAATTGAGAAATCAATAAACATAAATGATGTCACTTCATCGTACAACTAAGTATATATAAATAGACCTTTATTGATCCCTCAGGGTTTTCAAGAAGCAGCACAGCAGTTAGAGTTACAGAGTTACCGATACAGAGTAAGAAAAGTACTGTAGAATACAGCAATACAAAGGGAAGAAGTAACATTACAGAAGCACCACCAATAATGAACGACAGCATACAATAGTTTACACGTATACAACTAGCCTGCACTATGCAGAATAAAAACACACTAAATCAGTCTATAATAATCAGTGATACAGGGCTCGGGCAAACAAGGATATAGGGCTCAAGTTGTTAAGCAGAAGTGGTCAGGTTTTTGTCAGTATTCAATTGTGTTCTAATAGCAAATGCTTTTTAATCCTTTAATGAGTAAATCGTCTCCATTGAAACCTTTGTCAACGCATGATTATGTAATCAGAGAGATCAGCGAGGGATACTGCTGTGTGTCATACCGCACTTGCAAACTACAAGTGCTAAAATCCATATTGTAAGTCACTCTGGATAAGAGCATCTGCTAAATGCCTAAATGGTAAATTGTAAAGTCCATGTATGTCCCAACAGCCAGTTAGTGGTAAGCTGCTATGTATACACTGTGACCCATATTCCTTTAATTATATGAAGTAATACTTGAGTACATGGAGTCCAAAATGTCCACTAAATGGAAACACTTTGTGTTTTTGTGTGACTATGTTACACGAGAACACCAAGTTTCCATGTTAGCTGTTGAGGCGTTTTGCCAAGTACAATGTTGAATAGCCTGGAGGGAAGATTGATCTGTGATTATTAATACACAAAGAAGATGACATAGTTGTCACTGACAGATTAAAAAAATATCCAGGAATTGGTCTGCTGGCAGTGTGCACAAGAAGGATGGTGCTGAACGGCCTATCAGTTTGTGAGACTACAGCTGCGGACAGACAGACCGACATGACAGAAAAGACAGACAGGGGATGACACATACAATCTTCAACCTCCTGCCGGAGAGAGTTTCCAGATCAGTCTATTATAAAAAATATAGTATTATTCATCCAAGTAGTTGTCAGTGGTGGAAAAAGTACTCAAATGTTTTACTTAAGTAAAAGTATCAATACTGCAATGTAGAAATACTCTGTCACAAGTAAAAGTCTGGAATTCAAAATTTACTTGAGTAAAAGTACAAAAGTATTGGCATCAAAATGTACTTAAAGTACCAAAAGTAAAAATACTCTTAATGCAGAATGACCCACTTCAAGTTTTCAAGATGTATAAAATCTTTTGAAAATAGCCGATCTACAAGCTCACAACGCGTCGCGATGTGACACGTTGTGAGCTTGTAGATCGGCTATTTTCAAATAGCCGAAATATATATAGAGCTTAAGTGGTTAATGTATGTTTAGTAATAAAAATCTAAATCTAAAAGGTAACTGGTATCTAAAGTTTCACAATTATTGTAGTGGGGTAAAAGTACAATATTTTCCTCTGAGAAGTAAAAGTATTGAAAATTGGAAATACTCCACTAAAGTAAAATACCTCAAACTTGTACTTAAGTACAGTACTTAAGTAAATGTACTGAAACAGATGATTACGGTCCTCTGAAGCAGTACAGTATACACTCCCCTCAACTACCTGTACCCTACGTCTAGTTCAGGGGTGAGCAACTTTGGTGATGCATGGAGAGGGCCACTATATTTCCACACTCACTCCAGAGGGCCACATTGCATACTGTTGGGCAGACACCTCTTATCTCCGTATTTTAAAAAAAAATCGTAAATGAATGCCGTACTTAATAATGTCTCACAAAAGTAGCAAAAATAGCCGATCTAAAAGCTCAAAACGTGTCGCACTGCGACGCGTTTTGAGCTTGTAGATCTGCTATTTTTTGCAATTTTTTTATTGGAATCCTGATTTTTATGTGCTATTTTTTTATTGAAATCCTGATTTTATTGTGCAATTTCTTTATTAGAATCCTGAAAAGTAAAATTTTAATTACATTTCAAATGCATTTAGTTATACTTATATAAAAGACAGTATAATTGTAATTCTAGTCATTAAGCTACTAATATAGACTGAAGCAATTAAAGCAGGTCATGTTTGCATGTTTGGAATTGTAACAGCTGAAATCAATAATATATTGGGCCGCATTAAGTGAAGGCGGGGGCCGCATGTGGCCCCCGGGCAGCCAGTTGCCCATGTATGGTCTTGTTGTTATTAACTCAACATGTAAGCTCAAAACATGTCGCATCATGACGCGCTGTGAGCATGTAGATCTGATATTTTAACTTTATTTTAAATTGTGAAAAATTAGTTTGGACAACATGATTTGCCCAAACTATGGATGTCAGGGTTTTACTTGTGATTAAAGGCTCATTCCCCTTTTTTACTCCCATCAACAAAGCTGGAATTTTGTCAATTTTGTGATAGTATTTGTCCGGTAATACAGTACTGTATCAACAGAAGTGATCAGATTTAGGTAATACAGTGCTGTGTCTACAGAAGTGATCAGATTTAGGTAATAATACAGTGCTGTATCAACAGAAGTGATCAGATTTAGATAATACAGTACTGTATCAACAGAAGTGATCAGAATTAGTTAATAATATAGTACTGTTTCTACAGAAGTGATCAGAATTAGGTAATAATACAGTACTGTAGCAACAGAAGTGATCAGAATTAGTTAATAATACAGTACTGTTTCTACAGAAGTGACTAGGACACACACACCCAGGTACTGATAACCTGCGGTGGAAGAAGTACTCAACATTTCTTTTACTTGAGTGAAAGTAGCAATACCCAGCCTGATCGCCAGAGAATTAGTATACATTGCACAGATCCAGTGCATGTCATTCCGTGCATAGTCGCCTAGAAACCCCGAAATTCCGTGCATATGTACGGCGAGTCCCACGGTGGGAGTAACCAGTCGCAACCCCGAAAAACCCGGAAGCAGAGCAGTCCCCACAACAAAATTTACGATTCTGTGCCTATCGGTACATAACTCAAACGGCGCTGAGTAGGCACAAGGGAATGTCGCAACGTTCGGGACGGCAACTCGCTCGCTTTAGCTCGCTCGGTGGCCCCTTACGTGGCGACAATTCCCTTGAGACTGCGCGCCTCCGAAATGGTTTAGTTACAATGGGGGAGATGCGAGGCGGCTATGCACGGAATTTCTGGTTTTCCAGTTGTCTATTCACAGAATTTCAAAAACGTTCAAAGCGAACGTTTCCTCTCGATCTGATATAAGATATAATTTCTGATAACCTGCGGTGGAAGAAGTACTCAATATTTGTTTTACGTGAGTGAAAGTAGCAATACCACATTAGTAGAAATAGTAGAAATCCACACATGTAAAGAAATCACAATATTAAGGCCCATAAATAAACAATCTTATGTGATCAAATTAAGTAGAATAACACAGGAAAAAAAGTATTGAACACACCAACTGAAATAATACTAGTGGAGAAGCCTTGGTTTGTATGATGCTTCCTGTATGAAGAAACTCATGGCCCACCCATGCTCAGGTGTGATTTCGGCCCATTCCTCTTGCAAAAACACAGTTTATGGAGGCCTCCCGCGGGTCACAGACAAGATAAGAGACAGAGGGATGAGACTGGCCGTGCGCCATGTGTGTCAGGCACCTGGAACTGATGGTGAGTTCACTGATACTGTTGGAGCCAACCAGTGGTGGAAAAAGTACTCAAATGTTTTACTTAAGTAAAAGTATCAATACTTCAATGTAGAAATACTCTGTTACAAGTAAAGGTCCGGAATTCAAAATGTGCTTGAGTAGAAGTATAAAAGTAAAAGTACTCATTATGCAGAATGCCCCATTTCAAGTATTAAAATGTATACAAATATTTTGAAAATAGCTGATCTACAAGCTCACAATGCGTCGCATTGTGACGCATTGTGAGCTTGTAGATCGGCTATTTTCAAATGGCCGAAATGTACTGTATATAGGGCTGAAGTGGTTCATGTATGTTTTGTAATATTAATCAAAATCTACAAAGTAACTAGTAACTCAAAATAATTGTAGTGGAGTAAAAGTACAATATTTGCCTCTGAGATGTAGTGGAGTAGAAAAAGTACTGTCAATTGGAAATACTCAAGTAAAGTGAAAAATACCTCAACATTGTACTTAAGTACAGTACTTGAGTACATGTACTTAGTTACTTTCCACCACTACACTGGAGACAACCCAAGGCACAGCTAGGAGGGGAAGAGGACGCACCACCGAAGTGGATACTGCAGCGTGACAGCAACACTGTAGAGCTCCGGACCCTAATGCTGCTGGACAGTAAAATAAGTATTAAAATAGCTCTATATTCTAATAGTAATTGTTGCTTTAGTCAAGTCAATTTTATTTATAAAGCACATTTAAAAACAACCAAAGGCCGACAAAAGTTCTGTACATCAAGGTTAAAAAGTAAAACACACAACAAAAAGCTTCAAATACATACACATACAACTGCAAAAAAAACTAAAAGATAGTCAAATACATACAAAAAAGCATCAAATATATAAACGATAACAGGAAGGCAAAATAGCTAAGGATGTGTGTTTGTTCAGAAACAGGGGCCTCCCCTTCTCTCTAGGTCTTTAGTGAACAGAAATTTCATTTTCAAGTCGGGATAACAATTTCATCCAATCGGAGAGAACTGTAACACTCTAACATTGAAGCCGATTAACGGGTTCTCTCTTCTGACTGGATGGAATTGGTATCCCACCTGAAAATGTATTTTCTAAAGAGCTGGAAAGACAGAGAGACCACTGATCAAACACTAGCTATGGCAATGATTATATTATCGGAATATAGAGCTTTAACCTTTTAATTAAAACATATGTTTTAAGATATCACTTAGAACTTTAGCCATTTGAAAGAAAAAAAGTGCAACGAGTGTCGAGCACAGCCTTAGGTTTGTCTGGTTGGTAATACTCTGTGCATAACAGTGTTAATTTTGACAGCAATATTTTAGTCATCTGAAATGTTTCAGTTTTAGTCTAGTTTTAGTCGACTAAATATAATATTTTAGTCAACTAAATCTACAGTTTGATTTTGTCGACGCAAAAGTATTTTGACAGGCCTTGATGGCGTCGTAATGGCTGATTTTACACTTCGTTGCATGCTGCAAATAGGCAATCTACATGCTCACGACTCGTCTCAGCGCGACGCGTTGTGAGCTTGTAGATCCTTTTAGTTCTACTGGATCTCTTCTCCACTCGTCCCTCCCTATAACATTTTAGTCTTGTTTTTATTTGTTGACGAAATTGTCAATATATTTAGTCTTAATTTTAGTCATCATAGCTTAGTGTTTATTTAGTTTTTATTTAGTTTTCGTCAGTGAAAAAAGGTAGTCGACAAACATTTTTCGTCATAGTTTTAGTCGACGAAATGAACACATTAGCATAGAGGTCCTGGTAGGTGTCAGGAATATATTGCTATCTGCCTGAGGAGGTCCTGGTAGGTGACAGGCTGGTTCAGCACATGATCAAACACCAGGTTGTCAATGTATTCTGCAGTAGGAAAAAGATAATGTTTCTACAGTATATCTAAAGGAATGAGGGGTTACTAGTAGCCACTACAAATATACCAAAACTTACCAAATGGTGTTCGTTTTCAATGGTCGTACTGTGCATTTCCCCTGCTTAGACCAACCTAGGTACCATGGGCACCCGGGCTCTCTGCTCGGCCGCCCCCGAACTGTGGAACGCCCTCCCTGCCCACCTGAGAGCACCTCAGTTGGCTCAAACCTACCTTTTTAACAAAGCTTATTTTTTTCTACACTGGTTTTACATCTAGGCTTTATGCCATGTTTTATATGTTTTGTTTCAGTTTCTTAGATCTTTTATAGTGGTGTGATGATTCTTTCTTCTTTTTTATGATGAGAATTCAGTCAATGTACAAATGTGAAGTGCATTATAAATAAAATCCATTATTATTATTATTGTACCATGGATACAAGATGTGCCATCTGAGCTCACCATCAATGGTTGCTGCTTGCAGCCACTCATTGTAGTGAATGGCCCCCAAATGAGTTCTAAAATAGAACAAGGACACAGACTGTATCAGGTGAGATGTAACCAGCATTTCACGTGTCTTGCATATCAAAACTGTTATGAGCCAGATATAATATATATTTAATATAATATGATATATTCCTGGAGGACAGCGAACCAGCTTGAAACACACGTTATAAATTTACGTGATCTAGACTGGAAACCATATATTTGGGTTATCTTTGACCATACAGTATATATGTGTCAAAGCTGTGGACTGGGTTATTATAGTTAACTAATAAGATATAACTAAAGCTAGAATTTGAAAAGAACATTTTAGTTAAAGTGGCACTATGTAAGTTTTGTCCAATCTGTATGGCAGAGTATGTTAAATACAACATAAGGGTGGTTGTGTTTTGTCTCCCTGCTCTTCTATTGAGACATGTAGATCGTGTCAAAGGTCATGTCTCACCTAGACACAGGATCTGACATGAATTTTTACCTGATGGTCAAGATTCAATTTATCCCCTGAGCAAGCAGGCAGGCTCTATTAGCTTGATGGTAAAACATTTCAGCACTTGCACAGGAAACCACGTTCAAATCCGGGGTAGAAGAGGACAGTTACATAGCGCAGCTTTAACTGAAATAAAAATAAAAACTAGGCTTTTAGTTTGTTTATTTGTGCTGGCCCCTGACCTTTTTAATCGTTATTTCTACCCCACCTAGTGGTTGCTTTGTGTTATTTAATTCTCTCTTAGATGGTATATTCCAGTTAATTTTTTTTGTGAAACTCAAAGTAACTAGTTTATTGTTTATTCCTTCATTGCGTTTTGAGAAGCAAGCATACTGCAGTGTGTTCTCCACAGCTCTCCAACGTTTTGTGTCTTGGAGTAGATATGTCTGTGAGTAAACTCAAATATTATTGTGCCAAAGTGTGTAAGAAAATGTTTGATCTGTGATGTGTAGTCAATTGAGTTGCTTTTGTAATTTCTAGTAGTGTTTGTTGGTCTACTCCAGGGGTAGGCAACCTATTAGGCACGGTGCCAACATTGGCACAGGGGAGGCTGATCACTGGCAGTGGCACACTGGCATAAGTGTGCCAGTGTAAATATTCAAAACAAGTTACGTCAGTTAAATTAAGTCTATATTAATCTATATACAAATTACATCCTGCACATAATTCTACATTCAAACTCCTAACTCTGACAGAGGAGGGAGTCTAGGAGATAGGTGGGGTTATTGCTCTCTTGAGTGATCATTACATCCTGAATATTTCTAAAGAAGAAGACAAAAATAATGTATATTATTGGACACATCAAAATCAGTTGGAAATATTTAATGTTGATGTGGTGTCATAATTAAACTTAATGTTGATTAACACACTGACTAACAAGAAAATGAAAACTTAGCACTTCATGTCAAAAGGGTTGCTGACCCCTGGTACTCATTTCCATGTGCCATGTGAGCTACAGTTGTCTGTGATTACATCATCATGTGTATATGTTTTCAGTAGTCCACAACAGTATGATTTATTTGTAGCTTAATTGTTACTAGGTAGCAGCTTATTTGTTTGTAATAGATTGATTTGAATGTTTTTCTGAAACCCAGTGTCAACCTACAGTACACTGAAGACAATACTCTTCTAAAGAAACTGCTTTATAATTGGGAGTGTGTACGCTATCTGTCTAGCTTTTGTGTGAAACAGAATATTATTTATTTTATTACTAAAATCATAGAGCTTTTAAAACTAAAAAACTGAACTAAACTAGCAAAGCCACCTCACCCACAACCCAAAACTAAACTGAAAATGAAGACAAAAAGTCAAAATGAATGTGAACTATAATAACCCTGGATGTGGACAGTACATCTGACCACACTGACAGCTGGTCAGCTGTCCTCCAGGAATATATTTACCATCAGCATATCAAAGTTTCATTTTGATACTCATAACAAAAAGGGATAGCGTCATCATAGTGATAACACGAGCGTCAGCGCAACTTAGAACCAGCTCTCCTCTCCTATGAGTGCGGGGTTAGTATTGAGAGATACCTGTGACCCTCCTATTAAAGCATTATAATTAATATCTCACTGGTGATCATACGCTATGGCAGCAATTAGGAAAAAGCTGATCGTAGTGGGAGACGGAGGCTGTGGGAAGACTTGTCTACTCATTGTGTTCATTAACGGCCAGCTCCCAGAGGTCCATGTACCTGTAGGGTGTTATAACTGTGTCGCTGACATTCAAGTGGATGAAAAAGAGGTCGAACTATTGCTTGTGGACACATCCGGTCAAGAGGACTATGCCAGACTGCGTCCTCTCTCCCTCATTCTTACCCAGATACTGATGTTGTTCTTGTGTGCTTCTCCATAGAGCAGTTTTCCACCCCCATTCTGAATCCCCATAGACGTATTTAATATTGCGTCAAATAAGAACTGTGTTCCAAAAATAAACACATGACCCTGGCGGTTTTACTCTTATGGATATGAAGCATGAACTGACGGTGAGAAAACGCTAATGTTACTTCCGCCGAATTAGTTAAACTAGCCCATACCCGGTCGACGACCCACCAAGACAGACAGAGGTTACTCCAATTATATAGTAAGGATCTTCGCCAGAAACAGACTGTATCAAATATAAGGGACTGAACTTCCTCCCTGACAATATCGCCAGGACAGTTTGTTTATTTTTGGACCACAATTCTTATATGAGATGATTCTATGATGACCCAATGTTATTCTCCATAGCGAAATTACTTTACGAACATGGGGATGAACGAGTGACGTCAAGACTTCTGTACTCTATTGATCATTCGGATAGTCTTGAGGACATCCCAGAAAGGTGGGCTCCAGAAGTCAAACACTTCCTCCCTAATGTTCCCATTATCTTGGTGGGAAATAAAAAGGACCTGCACGAGGACGTTTTGGGCACAGAATTAAATTACAAAATGGCAAAAATAGATCTACAAATTGTAACTGTATTGTGGAGCTTGTGTATTTATGTACTGTATGTGTACGTTTATTTATTTATTTTGCCACTACGCGGCCCTAACACCTACATTGCACCACCTATCCGACCAATATGTCTGAGTCATAGTGTTGGGGGCTTTGTCAGAGTAGACGTTGTATACCCGTCTGTCTGTGTCCATCTTATGCCCACATATACGAATGAATGATTGCATTTTATTTGTGTAGCGCTTTTCCAAACATAGTTACAAAGTGCTTTACAGACATGTTAAAAACAGCAAACATCAGCAAGAGACAAATGGAAATAAGGGGGGGAAAAGCATTAAAACAGCACTTTTAAGATGAGATGTGTTTTCAAAAGCGATTTAAAAGAGGACACTGACTCTGCTAGCCTAAGATCCATCGGCAGGGCGTTCTAGAGTAACGGTGCCCGGGCCGCAAAAGCCTGGTCCCCCCGGGTGACACAGTGAGTTTAAGGGTGGATCCAGGAGGGCTCTATCCGAGGATCTCTACAGTAAGCCTGCGCACTGGCTCATGGGGTTTCAGCAAGTCCACAATGTCGGGTTTCTTTGTGTTGGTTATTAATCTAGAAGGTTTATATTTAAAGACCATGTATTATGCAAGTGCATTTAAAATACACGTGTTATTATATTAAGCCTATGAATGTCTTAATGGCCTTATTTAGATCAAAATGTGCACAGTTGTGGTTGTTTTCTGAGTGTTTCCTTAATTTTAGACTTGTAGGCTATCTCAGTCGGTTACATACTGTAAATGTTGTTTAAACCAGTGAAATTGCTGCATATGATACATCCATATCAAGGGCCCTTTTTGATACAAAACCCAATGGCAAAAAAAAGGTAATTTACGCCACTGACTGTTTCGGTTTGTCAGGTCCATAAAATAACCAATTTCAGGGGTCCATTAGGGGTTGGGTCTGTCATTTTGAACCTGTGGAGAGCTCTATAAGTATAATATCTAATCTAACATGTTCACTATTTATTCTGACTTCCTTATTACTAAGTGATGTTTATTGAAATGCAATGTTTCATGTACTGTAGTTCTTTTTCACTATTGAGTATAAAGCTTGAATATCCCTTAAATAGAAAGTCTGAAAATGACTTTAACATTTACAATCTGGTCTTTATCCAGAGCTACTTAGTGCTTATAGTTAGTGTAGTAACTGGAGCTGATAATATGCCTGACACCCTGACACGCCACCTCCCGCTTGTGGAGGGGGCAGGAGGAACCCCGGCCTAAACCTTAGAATTCAATTCAATCTTTATTTCAGACTCAGGGTCCATACAGCAAAACAGGATGACAATCACACAGTAAAAGCAATAAAATAATAAAAAGAAAGAAAAAAACACATAAAAACAGTCCAACTACAGCTTTTCAAAGTCAGTAGAGGCTGTTACGCCAATGTCTCCATATCGTGGAAGAGAACCGAGTAGAACTCTTGACAGGGTTAATTAAAATCTTAATAACATGATTGTCAGACTTTTCAAGACGACATATGAATTTGTACATTAAATTTCTTAACAGGGCTTGACAGGTAGGTACCCCCAGGTTTACAAACAGCTGGCTGGCACTGTGCCATCTTGGTACCCTCACCAGCAACCGTAGAGCATCATTATATGCTACTTTTAGTTTTCGCATGCTGCTAGCTTTGTAGTTACTCCATAAGTGAGCCGTATACAATGGTGTACAGAAGGCTTTAAAGAGTGATACTTTGACATGTACAGAGCATTTGTGAAATTTCCGCATTAGTATGTTTGCCTGGGCATACAATTTGCATCTTTGTCTATGGATGTCTTTGTCATCAGAGAGATCATCGGATATACAGTGTCCTAGGTACTTAATCTCACTGCACACAAGTAGTATGTTGCTACTGAGAATAAAATTAGGAAATACTGCCTTTTTATCATCTTTACTTCGCACAATCATGATGCTACTCTTCTTGGCATTATACTTAATATTAAAATCAATGCCATACTGGGAGCAAACCCTGAGAAGCTGTTGTAAGCCTGCACTGTACGGGGAAAAGATAATTAAATCATCTGCATACATAAGGTGGTTGACTACAGAGTCACCTATGACACATCCAGTTTTACACTGGTTCAGTTTCCTAGACAGACCATCCATGTATAAATTAAATAATAGAGGAGATAAAATCCCCCCTTGCTTAACACCATTACCAACATAGAAATGTTCGGACACAGTATTTCCCCACTTCACCTGCATAGTCTGATGTGCATACCAAAAGGCTAGTATCCTTATAATGTACTTGGGTACCCCTCTTTGGCACATTTTGTCAAATAATTTGAAATGATTCAACCGGTCAAATGCCCTAGAAGCATCAATAAAACACAGAAACATGGTGGAATTCTGGCTTCTATATTTTGCAATAATGTCCTTTAAAGCAAAAATACACATATCAGTGCCGTGTTTCCTTTTAAAACCAAACTGGTTGTCAGCTGTGGTAATATACCTATCCAGTCTGTCCAACAGGATTTTCTCCAATACTTTGGAGAGAATACTAGCTAAAGCAATGGGTCTGTAATTATCAATGCTATTTATTTTCCCAGCTTTGTCCTTAATAACTGGCACAAGTAGTACAGCTAACATGGAGTCTGGTAAGATACCATGGTTAAGGAAACCAGTAATACATAGAGCAAGCATAGGAGCAAGCTTCAGACTGGCATATTTTAAGTGTTCAGCTGAGATGTGATCCGGGCCACAAGCTTTGTTATTTTCTAGCTTCATTATAGTGTTATAGACTTCCTCAGCTCTAACTGTCACATTTTCAGTGGGGTCAACCTTCTCCACCAGAAAAGAGTCACTCTTAACACAGTTGAACAGCTCATAATAGTGTTGCCGCCACAGTTCTGCAATGTTGCCAGACCCACACACACCTTCAATGGAGGACGGTAAGGGAGTTTTACTACTGTTTAAGGTTTTGACCTCTTGCCAGAAATCAAAACAGCTGTTGTTGCGCAGCTTTCTGGCAAGTGAGTCAGCCCTCATTGTGTCCTCATTTTTTTTAATGAATCGGACAGCATACTTGTATTTGGCGTTAGTGGCCTGTTTCTGTTCAAACACAGACCCCTGTCTTGGCCTACCTGATTCTGACCATACTTTAAAAGCATCTCTAGCAGCAGTGTGTAGCTCAGTCACATATTCATTCCAACCAGGTTTTATACTGAACTCCTTTTTCTTACCCTTGTAAAGACCCTTACTTGAGGCATTTAAAATGCTAATGATAACATCATAAGTAGAACATAAATCTCTACCATGATGCACATTTTTACAGTTGATGTCACTGCACTGCATGGCTTCTCTAGGAAGTCTAACAGAGTCTAATGATTTGTCTGTGAGTGAGGTATAGTGATTAATATCCTTCTCACTTAGCTTAGTCCAATCCAGCCTCCCTGTGTATGTTTTACTGTTATCCACAGCTATAGCTGGGATATTTTCAACATTTAGGGTCATTATAATCGGGATATGATCTGTGGTGGCCAGATCATAGAATGTTCAACACGGTGTAATATGACCAACTTCCCTTAAACAGGAACAATTTACCAGAGGCACTTGATTAAACAATAGCTATGTAATACATGGATTATTAAAATATCAGGGCAATAGTCAGTAAGGCAAGAAATGATCAATTAAAGTAACAAGTTAGTTACTCTCCTAATAGGGAAGGGCGGGTTGGCCCGTACACACGGTACTACCAAGGTACTATTGGAGAAAGAGAGGGGGACAGGCCTGGCACCAAACTCATGCAATATAACATATAACACAAAAACATGCAGTGTCAGGGATTTACATACACACCAATAAAAACCAAAGGTCCCACAGTGCAGTCCCAAGAGAGGAAAGGAAGCCGTGTGTAACAAGGCAGACCCGGCCTTGAACACGGATACACTGTAACTATAAGGAGAGAATTAAAACGCGTCACTATGAATGCAAAATCTATGCCTAACGTACCTACTATGCCTCAAATTAATGAACTCAAATAAACAACAAATCAAAGTAGTGGAAAACAGTGGCTGGAATGGTCCCTTTAAAGTTTAAGGAAACAGACAAAACACATTAGTTGCCAGTCCTAGTATTTAAATGTAGAGCCCTGTTAAAAACACATTTTCGGTATCACTGTGAAATAGTGCATTCTATTGTTTTATTTTCAGAATACTCATGGTTTAATAATATAACTTCACATATGTATTAACTAATGTAAGTGTTTGGTACTGATAGTGTCTCCTTGTGTCTAAACCATTCTGGGACACGTTAGATTGTGGGGGAGGGGTACCTCAATCAGCAAACGTGGTTTCAGGTGGGGGGTTTAGTACCTGGGGTTTTTCCCCTTTGAAGTCAGTTGAGGAGAAGTTTTCAGAGAGACAGGTCGCGGCCATTGTGGTCTCTGTGTTTATACATGTCCAGTGAATATTTGGCGACTTAAATACTTTTGTATTGGCCCAAATACTGGTCAACTGTTTTATCAGAGCCTTCACGTTTATGCGCCTGTGAATTGTATTTGTATTAGTTGTTTTCAGTCAGTATTTCTGTCATACTGCAGCAGCAGTTTGTTTGATCGCCCGCCGAGTGGCAGAGACAATTCAGATAAAACTCCGCATTTATGCGCGATCCGAGACAATTGAAATTAAACCACAAAGACGTCAACGGAGCTGTGAATGCGAAGCGACCTGTGTGAACTGTGAAAGACATTCAGTGATGGCCAGCAGCGTTGCGCAGTAGCTGTTGTCTCGACAGAACCTCCATCATCACCGCGTGGAAGGACAGCGTTCCCCCCCCCAGCGCCCGGCTGGAGAGGTTTGTCCTGCGGGCTGCATCAGAGGATTCCACCGCTCACGTTCACCGGAGAGTGGCTTGAATACAGCGTGTGTCGTTACAAGTGTTTCGTGAGTACTGACAACAGACAGTGGAGTACAATATTGCTTGCTAAACAAAGGAAGGACTATGATATTGATTACTCATTCATCTATGTGCACCAACTGGGCCCCAACGAATTAGAAATCCAAGCGCTTGGTTATCTAGGTTGAACTGAGGTATTTGGGTTTTTACTGGAATATTCCAGTCCTCTATAGGGTTTTTCTTTTGGGTGTTTGTTTATTTTTTTGTTTGTTGAAAGTTGCTGTACATTTAAGCAGAGGGTTTGGTATTGAAAAGAAAACGTTGTGAAGTTATCTTTTCTGATATTGCCCCACCAGTGAGGTTAAGGGTTTGTTTTATATTATTTTGTGTCAAATACAGTTAGAGGTATTTATTTTTGGTTAACCTAATATTTGTTGTTGCCAAGGTGTACGAAATTGAAGGTTATTATTATTATTGCTGTGCTTATTCTAAACTGGCACAGTGATTTACATTAATTTGGTTTTGGGAGAACTACACACACACACACACACACACACACACACACACACACACACACACACACACACACACACACACACACACACACACAGTCAAACAATAATAAACATTTTGATGCTTATATATAAAAAGGTGTTTGAACTGTGTTTGTTTGGTCAGAGGTTTTCTAATAAGGTTTTTCTGAGGAAGTACAGGATATACCATAACAGTTGGTGTAGTATTTTCCGCAGTGGAGGCACCGCGCTGAGTAATTATTATTCATTACATCACTACCAATGCAAAGGTAAAACGTTACTGGGTCTATTTTACCATTTTAGGCAGTGCCATTCAGGAAGTGTTAGTGAATCCACCATCAGCCACTAAGAACTCAGGATCCTGTTTTAACTGTTAATGGAGTGTAGCCATAGGTTGTTCAGCAGGCATACAGTAAGCTCATTTAGATATTGTTTATGCCATTCTTGCAGTCAACAATAGGGTTACATTTTGGAGGCACTGCTGAGATCCATTTTTTTCACTTCCTGTCTATGTATTTGGTTTATTGACTTGACACATTTTTCATTTACCAGTAACGTATTCACTAGCTAGACAAGATGGAGCTTTCTAAGGTTATTACATGGTGCCAGGAGGAGCAGCTTAGCCCCAACCATGCCTTTGTGTTAAGCAATGTTCCACTGGATGTTAGTGATGACACTGTCCTTAAAGTCCTAGACACTGTAAAAGATTTGGGCCGTATCAAGATTCGTGGTCGGCGAGGTGATACAACAGGTAGACATTTGTTAATATTAGTGGAAGCCCGCACTGATATAGCCCCTGACATTGTACCACCACAAGTAGGGATAGATGGAGAAGCAGGTCCCTGGACTGCACATTTGGTTGCCAGTTTAGTAACCCCAGATCCCAAATTGGCAGTGCCAGAGCCACATTTGGAAGTTGTGGATTTCCACACAAAGCTTATGTCATTGTTACAGCATGAAGGAAAAACTATGGATGATGTCAGAGCCATTTCCTCACCAACTCAGTCCCCCAGACCTGATTTGAACATAGATTTGTTTAACGCTATAGGCAAGCTAGTAGAAAAATGTAACCAGGTGTCTACTGATGGGCCTAGTTACAGAAAACTGAGACTGTTCTCAGGAGTAAAGCCTGTACCAGCTGGGGAAGAGGAATATGATCCTTGGATGGAGCAGGCTACTCAGATGATTACTGAGTGGCAGTGTACTGAGGCAGCGAAGAAGCAGCGTATTACAGAGAGTTTGAGAGGGCCTGCTGCTGATATTGTCAGGTTCTTGAAAATCAGCAATCCCTCTGCCACTGCCACAGATTACTTATCTGCCCTCGATATTACTTATGGCACTACTGAAAGTGGCCAGGACCTTATGGCACAGTTCCGTCACACCTACCAAGAAGAGGGAGAAAAATTGTCTGTTTTCTTGTATCGCTTAGATAAGCTGCTTCATAGAGCTCTCCTTAAAGGGGGAATTGATGCGCTAGGCATGAATAGAGCACGCATGGAACAGCTCATAAAGGGTGCACTCATCAATGACATGGGGGCCCTGCGTGTGCATATGACCCACTCAAAACGTGATCCTCCATCTTTTTCTGAGCTAATGAAAGAAGTGAGAGAAGAAGAGGACTGGATAAGTGCTCGACAGAGTGCAAAACCAACTGCTAAGGTTGCTGCTGCTGCTGTTCCTCAGATGCCTATGCAGCCTGAGTTTGACAGTCTGAAAAGAGAAGTACGGGAGCTGTCTTCGCAAGTGTCCAAACTGTTGACTGTGAGCACAACCCCTTCAAATCCTGAAAGGTCACCAACACCCACCCGGTCAGAGGTCAGAGTATCAACCACTTCTGCTGGTGATGCACCCTCACGAGCATGGACTCCCAGACCTCCTCAGCCAAGCATTTTCTGTTACAAATGTGGGGAAGATGGGCACACCCGGAGAGAATGTAAGGGCTCTGAGGACCTGAGGAAAGTAAATCAAAAGCTCATCCAGAATCGGCAGCAGGGAAACTTCCCCGGAGCCCCGTGAAGGAACGGCACAGGACTCCTATTGACACGCGTTCCGCCAAATGTTCCCCCTCTACAGGGTCCGGTCTGCCTGATGGCTTAGTGGGACCCCCATCTCTTGTTCCTGTCCAGATAGAAGGGATTTATTCTAGAGCCTTAATCGATAGTGGATCCCAAGTGACCATGCTATATCGCAGTTTCTATGACACATACCTGAAGCATCTGCCCCTTCAGCCCCTCAGTGCCCTTGAAGTTTGGGGGTATGAGTTTCAACCAGTACCCATATGACGGGTTTCTGATTCTCAAATTAGAGTTCCCAAAAGCTGTTGCAGGAGTGTCCCAGACAGTTGAGGCTCTAGCCCTAGTGTGTCCCGACCCTTTAAAAACCAATGGGGAAACCATGGTTGTCGGTACAAATACCAGTTTAGTGAGGAGGATGTTTGATTCCTGCAAAGAGCAGTCGGGCGATACCTTTCTACGCACTCTAAGCCTTCATCCAGTCATGAGAGATGCTTATGAGAAAGTTAGCCAGACCAATGTTCCAGTAGATGACCCTGACAAACATGGAACAGTGTGGTTCACACAGCACAGGCCACTTACCTTACAACCTGGACAGTCAATGAATGTCTCTGGTATCCCAAAATTCCCTGGCAAGGTCATTGATGGTTTAGTGCTCGTAGAGCAACCCAAAGACACATTCTCTTTTGATGATTTAGAAGTTAGACCTGAAGTCCACTCGGCCTCAGTAGTGTCCAGCAGACGTATCACTGTGACCATCAGAAATGTTTCCACTAGGGAAGTGTCACTGAAACGGGGCACACCTCTCGCTCACCTTTCCCCTGTAACATTAGTGCCACCGCAGATGTCCCGTAGTGATGTAGACTCACCTGCCCCTCTGTCCCCTGCCTCTTTTGACTTTGGCGACTCCCCTATGCCAGCCAATGCAAAGCAGCACCTATGTGACAAAATGATGGAGAGAAAAGATGTGTTCTCCTGCCATGAGTGGGATGTGGGTTGTTCAAAGAGCACCGCTCACACAATACGCCTGAAAGACGACAGACCGTTTCGAGAAAGATCACGTCGCCTCCCTCCTGCTGACATGGAGGATGTTCGCAAACACCTACAAGAACTACAGAGCAATGACATTATCTCTGAGTCAAGGAGCCCATACGCCTCTCCGATTGTAGTGGTGCGGAAAAAGACAGGGAAAGTGAGAATGTGTGTGGACTATAGGACTCTTAATAAAAGAACTGTACCCGATCAGTACACTGTCCCACGTGTGGAAGATGCCCTCCATTGTCTCTCTGGAAGTAAATGGTTCTCCGTGCTAGATTTGAGGAGCGGATATTACCAAATACCCATGAGTGAAGAGGGCAAGGAAAAAACTGCGTTCACTTGCCCTCTGGGTTTTTACCAGTTTGAACGCATGCCACAGGGAATTTGTGGGGCGCCCGCTACTTTCCAGAGAATTATGGAGAGGACTGTGGGGGACATGAATTTTCTTGAGGTCTTGGTCTATCTTGACGACTTGATCGTTTTCGGTCGAACCATTGAGGAGCATGATGCCAGACTACTCAAAGTTCTCGACAGACTGAGAGAAGAGGGTTTAAAACTATCCCTTGATAAGTGCCAGTTTGGCAGGACCTCGGTCACCTATGTAGGACACATTGTGTCACAAGACGGCATAGCCACTGACCCAGCAAAAATCAAGGCGGTTGTTTCCTGGCCCCGGCCTAGCACAGTCACCGAGCTCAGATCCCTATTAGGATTTTGCGGTTATTATCGTAGATTCGTGAAAGACTTTTCCAAGCTGTGTCGCCCTCTTAACGAGCTTCTCAAAGGCTATCCATCCCGTTCCAAATCAAACAAAGTCCCCAAACTGTCCAAAACACAGTCCTACTTCAAGCTCTCGGAACCCTTTGGCTCCCGGTGGAGTGATAAATGTGAGAGTGCTTTCCAAGAGCTCAAAACACGCATGACACAAGCCCCCGTGTTAGCCTTTGCAGACCCACAAAAACCTTACGTCCTACATGTAGATGCCAGTATGGATGGACTTGGCGGTGTGTTGTACCAAGACCACGAGGGTGGACAGCGTCCTGTTGCGTTCATCAGCCGAAGCCTCTCTGCTTCAGAAAAGAACTACCCAGTTCATAAACTAGAGTTCTTAGCTTTGAAGTGGGCTGTTGTGGACCGATTGCACGACTACCTGTATGGAGTCACATTTGAAGTTCGCACAGATAATAACCCACTGACATATATTTTGACGTCAGCCAAATTGGATGCCACCGGGCACCGATGGCTCTCAGCATTGTCAACTTATAATTTCAGTTTGAAGTATAGGCCAGGGCAGATCCACATTGATGCAGACTCCTTGTCTAGGCGTCCCCACTCCATATTACCCCTTGACGATGAGTGGAAGAAAATTCCAGTCCCCGGAGTGCGAGCTCTGTGCCAAGTTGTGTCCACAGGCGAAGGAGAAACACATTTCCCCACATGTGCTGCTGTACAAGTCGGAGCACATGTATCTGCTGTCCCACAAGCCTATTGCCGCCCAGTTTCTGTAGTGGCAGACCAAGTACCCAAGTTCAGCCCTAGTGAGATCCAGGCTGCTCAGCAAACTGATCCCTGTCTAGGAGCGGTGTGGCTTGCCATTAATCAGTGCCAACCTGCTAGTAGCCTCTCAATGATCCACCCAGATCTTAGACTTCTAAAGAAGGAGTGGGGGAAAATGTCAGTTAAAGAAGGTCTATTATACAGAACCACTAAACAATCTGACCGGAATGTTAGACAGCAACTTGTATTGCCAAAAACATTTCACAATTTTGTTTTAAAATCACTACATGATCAGAATGGGCACTTGGGTTTTGACAAAACCTACGCCCTAGTGCGTGATCGATTTTTGTGGCCCCGTATGAAGCTAGAGGTGGAGGCCTATTGCAAGTCATGTGAACGTTGCGTAAAAAGGAAAACACTCCCCCATAGAGCTGCCCCACTTTTCCACATGCAGAGCTCAGGGCCTCTGGACTTAGTGTGCATTGACTTCCTTTCGATTGAGCCAGACTCTCACAATGTGTGCAATGTATTAGTGGTTACGGACCATTTCACCCGTTATGCCCAGGCTTTCCCTACGAGAGACCAAAAAGCCATAACCGTAGCAAAGACATTATGGGAGAAGTATTTCATTCATTATGGCCTACCCACTCGCATACATTCTGATCAAGGGAGAGATTTTGAAAGCCATCTAGTGAAGGAAATGCTCACCATGTTGGGTGTGAAGAAATCTCGCACTTCGCCCTATCATCCTCAGGGTGACCCTCAACCTGAGAGGTTCAATCGAACCCTTTTAGACATGTTAGGCACACTAGAGCCCAGTCAAAAGTCGAAGTGGAGCCAGCACATATCCCATTTAGTGCACGCCTACAACTGTACCCCAAACGAAGCCACTGGGTACTCGCCCTATTTCCTCATGTTTGGGAGGGAGGCTCGACTGCCTGTCGATGTCTGTCTTGGAGTATCTGCTGATGCCAGCACAACTGCTTCATACGAAAAGCATGTCTCCAGAATGAAACAAGAATTGCAGGCAGCATATCAGTTGGCACAAGCTACTGCAAGTAAAATGAATGAACATAACAAAGACAGATACGATCAGAAGGTGCGCTACCATTGCCTAAATCCTGGAGACACTGTGCTCATTCAAAACCTTGGCTTAAAGGGAAAACACAAGCTTGCAGATCGCTGGAGTCCGTGTGTTTACCTAGTAGAGAGCCAAATGTCAGACCTCCCAGTGTATCGCCTTAAACCTGTGGATGGAAACGGTCCAATCAAAGTTATGCACCGCAATCACATATTGCCGTTGAGACAAACGGTTAGACTTAGCCCACCCGTTGATTCGACCCCATCTCCTTCGGCAAGAGTTCTCCGGCGCAGGAAAGCAAAGGAGAGAAATAAAGCTTGTGAGGCCCTGGAATCAAATGCCATGAGTGATCTACCCCCCAGTGACGAAAATTCTTCTGACTCAGAGTCTGAATATGGAATACGGATATTTTTGCCCATGAGTGGAATCAAGCAGTTGAGCCACCTGCAAGGGAGGAAATGCAGGAGAACAATGTGCCAAGTACCCTAGAGCCCACAGTCATACTTGATCTACAGAAATCAGTCCCAGTGAGGTCAGACCCATTGGAAACCCCACCCACGTCAATAATTCATAGTGCTGAGGAGGCAGAACAGGATGTTACTGTAGAGAACCCTTGTACTTCTGATCAGCCTGATGTAGAGAACACATTTACTGCACCCATAGAGGTGCGACGATCAGCTAGGGAGAGAAAACCCGCTGAACATTTCTCTTATGCTAAATTAGGGGAACCATGTCAACAGAGTGTGGTAGTGTCAAAACCCACAAGCGTTCATTCAGTCACACCACATTCATCTATGTACACCCAGTTGGGTTTTAAAAGAGTCCAGCATGGGGGCATGCTGTATTTTGGTGGGGGAAGTGTGTAGAGCCCTGTTAAAAACACATTTTCGGTATCACTGTGAAATAGTGCATTCTATTGTTTTATTTTCAGAATACTCATGGTTTAATAATATAACTTCACATATGTATTAACTAATGTAAGTGTTTGGTACTGATAGTGTCTCCTTGTGTCTAAACCATTCTGGGACACGTTAGATTGTGGGGGAGGGGTACCTCAATCAGCAAACGTGGTTTCAGGTGGGGGGTTTAGTACCTGGGGTTTTTCCCCTTTGAAGTCAGTTGAGGAGAAGTTTTCAGAGAGACAGGTCGCGGCCATTGTGGTCTCTGTGTTTATACATGTCCAGTGAATATTTGGCGACTTAAATACTTTTGTATTGGCCCAAATACTGGTCAACTGTTTTATCAGAGCCTTCACGTTTATGCGCCTGTGAATTGTATTTGTATTAGTTGTTTTCAGTCAGTATTTCTGTCATACTGCAGCAGCAGTTTGTTTGATCGCCCGCCGAGTGGCAGAGACAATTCAGATAAAACTCCGCATTTATGCGCGATCCGAGACAATTGAAATTAAACCACAAAGACGTCAACGGAGCTGTGAATGCGAAGCGACCTGTGTGAACTGTGAAAGACATTCAGTGATGGTCAGCAGCGTTGCGCAGTAGCTGTTGTCTCGACAGAACCTCCATCATCACCGCGTGGAAGGACAGCGTTCCCCCCCCCAGCGCCCGGCTGGAGAGGTTTGTCCTGCGGGCTGCATCAGAGGATTCCACCGCTCACGTTCACCGGAGAGTGGCTTGAATACAGCGTGCGTCTTTACAAGTGTTTCGTGAGTACTGACAACAGACAGTGGAGTACAATATTGCTTGCTAAACAAAGGAAGGACTATGATATTGATTACTCATTCATCTATGTGCACCAACTGGGCCCCAACGAATTAGAAATCCAAGCGCTTGGTTATCTAGGTTGAACTGAGGTATTTGGGTTTTTACTGGAATATTCCAGTCCTCTATAGGGTTTTTCTTTTGGGTGTTTGTTTATTTTTTTGTTTGTTGAAAGTTGCTGTACATTTAAGCAGAGGGTTTGGTATTGAAAAGAAAACGTTGTGAAGTTATCTTTTCTGATATTGCCCCACCAGTGAGGTTAAGGGTTTGTTTTATATTATTTTGTGTCAAATACAGTTAGAGGTATTTATTTTTGGTTAACCTAATATTTGTTGTTGCCAAGGTGTACGAAATTGAAGGTTATTATTATTATTGCTGTGCTTATTCTAAACTGGCACAGTGATTTACATTGTAATTTGGTTTTGGGAGAACTACACACACACACACACACACACACACACACACACACACACACACACACACACACACACACACACACACACACACACACACACACACACACAGTCAAACAATAATAAACATTTTGATGCTTATATATAAAAAGGTGTTTGAACTGTGTTTGTTTGGTCAGAGGTTTTCTAATAAGGTTTTTCTGAGGAAGTACAGGATATACCATAACAGTTGGTGTAGTATTTTCCGCAGTGGAGGCACCGCGCTGAGTAATTATTATTCATTACATCACTACCAATGCAAAGGTAAAACGTTACTGGGTCTATTTTACCATTTTAGGCAGTGCCATTCAGGAAGTGTTAGTGAATCCACCATCAGCCACTAAGAACTCAGGATCCTGTTTTAACTGTTAATGGAGTGTAGCCATAGGTTGTTCAGCAGGCATACAGTAAGCTCATTTAGATATTGTTTATGCCATTCTTGCAGTCAACAATAGGGTTACATAAACATAATGCAAACACTGTATTCAAATCATTAAAAATCACACCAAGTGAGTGGTGCCTTTGATGAGTTCATTATGCGCATGTGTTTCCTGTTTGTGTTTAGTGTAACTGGTTGCATCTTTGCATCTTTGCTGCAGCTGTTTCAATCAGCTGCAGCTATTGAGGCCGTCCACAAACATGTTGAGGCCGTCCACAAACATACGGACGGATGGACGGACGGATAGACACATAAACACAAAGTCAGTCCTTGTGAGTGGTTGGCACCACTCAAAAAAGAACAAACAGCATAAACCTACTTTGCTTTGCAGTGAATGCACACACAACTCTTGCAGCACAATGCAGGGACAAGGGCGGGGGACAATTCCAGCACCACAGCTACAAGAAGACAGTGATGTTACAAAACTAAAAATACTTTAAAATACACAAAGAGGCAACGCATAGAATGTATACAGTTTTACCAGTATCTCCAGGTCTTTAGACACAACACAGGGGTTCACTGGTCACTTCATTTGTAGACTGAAATAAAATAATAAAACCATTTGAATAAAATCGAATAAAACACAACAATGTTGATACAAATTAAAGTGCTATAAGCATGGTAAGCATCCATGTACTCAAACAGTAGGCTAACAAACAAAGACCAGCAGTAGCATGTGCTCAAACAAACAATAGGCTAGCAGTGGCATTAGCCGCAACAAACAAAAGGGTAGCCTTACACATGGTTATTATGTGCTACACAAGATTGAGCTTTGGCCTCCCATGAATTCTCCTTCACCCTTCATGAGAGGGGTAATCTCTCAAGAACAGATTCTGCTCTCTGCTTGAATCTGTCGGGGGGGTTCGTCATATCGCGTATGCACTGGGCGTGCCTTCAGATCAGGAAGCAGGCCGCGCTTTACCCAATCAAATGTAGTGGGCGGGATTTACGTGTGTGCCGATCCTTCCCCACTAGAAACAAACCAAAACTAATTTAACAATAGCGTCCTCGGAGCAGACACAACCACAATCACATTTTAACTTGCTCTTTCATCATAGAAACAAGTGGGCTTATAACCAAAACGATCCATGTTCTCTGGGAGAAGTGGTGTTAGTGTTCCGTGTAGAAATATTGTTAGTGGGAATGAAAACATAGTCGCACCACCGGAAGTGAAAGGCTGAAGGCAGACCAAAACCCTGGTTTCCCTGCGCACGGGTGCTCCATCGAGCTCCCCCCAGAGCTAAGTGAAAGAGTAAAAAACAGTAGAGGGCGCTGTTTTTCCTTTTTTATTTGGCGATGGGTTCCCAGATTGTGAGAGAGGAAACACCATCCCCTGCAGCAGAGTCAAATGGCTCTCTACTGGGAGGTAAAACTTTTTACTGCCTGGTCATGTGACTAGGTCAGTTGCAATGGGTGCAGTATACTTCCTGGGGCCTGTTCCTCAAAAGGTGAATTAGAGCTAAAGCCTGGCTTTTCTACCTATATCCTGGCTTAATTTAGCCAGGATTAGAGCTGAGTCGGTTCCTCAAAAGGTGAATTATCTTGAAGATTAGTTTAGCCAGTTCACCCTGGCTAAGTTTAGCCTTATCCGATTCCTCAAAAGAGAATTGAAGCAAGCCTAGCTTAGTTACCATGGCAATTTAGCTGTGAAGTTAGCCTGGTCAGGAGCAGGCTAACAGCCAAGCTTACTTAATCTAGTGCCTTGTTCTTCAAGTTTTTTCCACAGTTAATTCAAAACATGTGTTTGTATATGGACTCATTTTAATGACCCTGCATTCAAATAAAATGAAATAAATACAATAAGATATAATCAAATTAATTACTGAAATAGTGTGTGACCATGAATCATAATCATAATTGTTTCACAATGACTCATGTGATATGTAATTGTCACTCTGTTATAGTTAACACTATAGTTCATCTTGTTGTTAGATGTTTGATAATATATTACATTTTTTTTTAAATATTATAAAAAATGTCTGACACATACATACACACACATATACCCGTAACTAATCATTTATATATATATATATATATATATATATATATATATATATATATATATATATATATATATATATATATATATATATATATATATATATATATATATAAATTATTAGTTATGGGTTTAAAGGAGCCTCTTTGTAAGTCAATGAGGAGCATATTTTAAATTATAAATTTCTAGTCAATGGAGAATTTTTTTTTTTATTTCTTGTCTACCTTTGGAGTTACATCATGATGGCAAGGTAACTACACAACCCAAACCTCTACCAAAGTGGTCTTGCAAATGTGGGGTTATTTATTGCGTGTCTCGTCCCGTCCCGTCCCGTCCCCCCCGCTCATCCCGTCACGGCCCCCTGTCGTGGTCAACCCCCCCCCCGTCCCGTCCCGTCCCCCGTCCTGTCCCGTTGTGGCCCCCGTCGCAGTACACCCCCCCCCCCCCCGTCCCGTCCCGTCCCGGTCCCGTTCGTCCCGTTGCCCGTCCGTCTCAAACACACACACACACACACACACACACACACACACACACACACACACACACACACACACACACACTGTGTGTGCTTGCAATACTTTGCCATGCTTTCTCCCTGGATCTATTTATTGCTGTCGCGTTTCCTTTCTTGCTTAAATACATTTTACTTCCTTGTATGATTTCATGAGCTGCTGCAGTGCTGCTATTCAGCCACAGAGAAGAACGCTGCTCTGGTTTTGGACTCCGTGATTGGTCAAGTTCAAGGAATCTGCGCTCGAGTTCATGGTCTTTTATAGAAATATGTCCCCGGCGAATCGCCGCCCATTCAGCCTGGCTTCATTATCCTGACTGGACACAGCCTGGCTTGACATAGCCTAGCTCGACAAAGTTGCTCCTTTTCAGCCTGGCTTGGCGTCTGAGGAACGGAATAAACGAGGCTTTTCGGACCCGACTTTGTCAAGCCTGGATTTGGCTTAAGGCCAGGCTTTTTTAATTCACCTTTTGAGGAACAGGCCCCTGGTCATGTGACTAGGTCAGGTAAAGTGGGTGTACCATTCACCTCGATTCCCACATTAGTTAATTAAATTCCGAGGACTCGTTGCCCATTTGGTTACATTTGTAAAGGCTACTCTTCGGAGCTACACCAAAACTGACAGTGAACGTTGTGACGCCCCCCGCCTACACCAGGGGCCTGTTTCATGAAACCTGGATTAGGGATAAACCGGGTTTAATCAGCTAACCTGGCTTAAATTATCCAGGATCAGCCATGAATCGGTTTCACGAAAGCTGAGTTATCTCGGCAGATTAACTTAGCCAGTAAACCTGGATATGTTTATCCATGACTCGGTTTCACGAACGAAAATTTAAGTATCCTACCTTAGTTACCATGGCAATTTAGCTGTGAAGTTAGCCTGGTCCGGACCCCTGTTGAACCCCGCCCCCCGTGTACCCCTTTTCACTTGTAGATCTTCGATTTTAGAAATTGGAAATTAAGTTTTTATACTTATAATTCCAACATTCACTTAAACTCCTCATGTTTAAGCCTAACTGAATTATATATTTATGGACTTGTATATAAATTAATTGCATATTTTTGGACAACTTGTGCATTAAATTTGTCAGCAATACTTTGCCACGCTTTCTCCCTGGATCTATATTTATTGCGGCCGTGTTTCCTTTCTTGCTTATTATACATTTTACTTCCTTGTATGATTCCATGAGCTGCTGCAGTGCTGCTGTTCAGCCACAGAGAAGAACGCCGCTTTGGTTTTGGGCTCCATGATTGGTCAAATTCAAGGATTCTGGTCTTTTATAGGAAAACGCACATTCAACTGCATTGATACAATCAGCCCACTGATGAGTGGGAGGAGCATGGGCAGTGGACAGAGTGGGAGACAACGCCCATCCTGCTACAAAAGCATTAGAAAACATTTCACTGGTGATCATACGCTATGGCAGCAATTAGAAAGAAGCTGATCGTAGTGGGAGATAGAGATAGTGGGAAGACGTGTCTACTCATTGTGTTCAGTAAGGGCCAGTTCCCAGAGGTTTATGTACCTACAGTGTTTGAGAACTATATCATGGACATTGAAGTGGATGAAAAACAGGTCGAGCTACACCTTTGGGACACAGCCGGTGATGAGGACCATGACAGACTGCGTCCTCTTAAGTACCCAAATACTGATGTTGTTCTTATGTGCTTCTCCATCGATCGTCCGCAAAGTCTTCCGGACATCCTAAAGAGGTGGGCCCCAGAAGTTAAACACTTCTGCCCTAATGTTCCCATTATCTTGGTGGGAAATAATAAGGACCTGCGCGATGATGAGCACACCTGCAGGGAGCTGGCCAAAATGAAGCAAGAACCAGTGACATTGGAGCAGGGGCGTGACATGGCAGACAGGATCGGTGCCTTTGGATACATGGAGTGCTCTACAAAAACAAAGGATGGTGTGAGGGAAGTTTTGGAGATGGCCACCAGGGCGGCACTAGAACCTCGACAACAGGAAGAAAAGAAAAGCAATAATTGTCTTCTACTTTGCGATTGCAAATGTCTTCTACTGTAAATGGAGGCGGGAGGACTGCTTCCTGCAACCAGAGCCGTCTTGGAGAAATGCGGGGCCCTGTGCGAAGTCGCGTGCGTGCGTGCGCAGCGGATATTTCCGAGTTTTTGGTGGTTATTTGCGGTTATTTCTTTTTATAACTCAATAAATGTGATTCTGTTCACTTTTTTTTTTGCGGGGCTCCCCCAAGTGCGGGGCCCTGTGCGGGGCCCTGTGCGCCTGTAGATGGAATATTTACTTTATGTACAGATAAAAGTATAGATTATCTTGTATGATTACTCTAAGTTTAAAAATGATAATAAAGCATTCAAATGACTGAAACGATATGACTGGCTGAGTTAATTTATAGTCATTATACCCCATTAAGACCGGGAAGGAACGCATCTGTGTCATTCTAGATTTCTTTGGCTATTCAAACATGGCAGATCTACAAGCTCATAGAGCTTGTTGATCTGCTATTTTTGAAAAATCTTCAAAATAAATGCAAATCTTTGAATATATATTTTTTAAGCGAACATTTGTAACTCAAATCTTTGCTTCTGGGGGGTCCCTGTAACAAAATATTGTTATGCTGAGATATGCTTTATTTTATATATTTGTTTTATTCTATATATTTCAAAAAACTGTTTTAGAAAACATTTTTAGAATCAGCCTCAGGGCTTAATGGGTTAACATTGCAGTGATTCTCAACCTTTTTAATTTCAAGGAGCGCCATGATATAGTTGCTGTTAGGTGGAAAGCTTGTATGTCCAAAACGTTACTTTTTAGGAAATGGGAAAAAAATAACCTGGTGTTCCAATGGATCCAATGTAGATCCCAATGTTAGTTACAAGCTCTGTTATACATTCATAAAACCCTCACACACACACTTAACTTTCACATGAACAAAAATAGCAGATCTACAAGCCCACAATGCATCACATCACGCTGTGAGCTTGTAGATCTGCTGTGTTTGCTACTTTTGTGTACTATAGAATCTAGAATAACTATATGATGAACTAGGGCATTCATTTACAAAAAACTAAAGATTGAAATATGGAGATAAGAGGTTTCTGCCCTATAGCAACGATAAAAGTTGCTTTATATAAAAGAAAAGGAACCAACTTTAAGATAAAATAAAAGTAAGTGCTAAAATATGCATTAGACCACGCCACGGACCCCCAGTATTCATTTAACTCTGAGTTTACAAATGGACCTGTATTTGGTTTCATTTTTACACTCAGAATTCAATCAACCATTACAAGGATTTTACAGTTCCCAGATGTAGCCAATTGTATGAAATGGCCTCAAACTGAAACTAAGAACGTTGAGAAGTTATAGTGCTGGACAATAAGTTCCGTCAGAGCTGATCGTGTGTGTGTGTGTGTGTGTGTGTGTGTGTGTGTGTGTGTGTGTGTGTGTGTGTGTGTGTGTGTGTGTGTGTGTGTGTGTGTGTGTGTGTGTGTGTGTGTGTGTGTGTGTGTGTGTGTGTGTGTGTGTGTGTGTGTGTGTGTGTGTATTTCAAATGTCCATTCTGGTGGGTCACTGTGACTCATTTAACAGAATACTGCAAAGTATCAGGAGGTCACTGCATTCCTTTCATTTCATTTCAGTACAGTATTGCTGAAACTGTTGACTCAAACCTTCAAACTAGAAAGACATCTTACATGCTGAATATCATTGTGTGGTGATTTGTTGTCAAAGTTACATTGTTATGTTTTAATGTATTTTTTAAAGTTGGGTTTGAAACTGAAATGTAACTAAAATGAGTCCCTGAAAAACAATGAATACATTTTAAGCTTGACATGACTTATTAATACAATGTGTAGAAAACATTGGGTACGTTTGGAAAATGACTGGTTTATGCAAGCTGTGAATAGCAGGCAGAACCGTCAACAGCGCCATCTGGCTGCCACCTGCCTCATTTAAAGGTCATTTATTTTGCTTACTGAACATTCAGACAGAATACTGTTGGCTTGTATTAGGGGGTTTGAATCTGTAAACTCACAAACTCACCACCAGAGTTTGATCTAAATTCAACTTGATTTCAGGCATTAAAAGCAAATCATTTATATTTCACAACAGAAAGTTGTTTGGCCAAGTCTGTGATTTGTGTAACACCACACTACTAGTGCCGTTTCCTAAACTGTGGTGAAACTATATAGTGAAAATAGCAGATCTACAAGCTCACAACATCATGTGTTTTTCGTAAGTTTGGGTTCCAGAGAGATACCACATTTCTTTTTTTGGCCCTCGACTTGAAATGTTTGGGTTGGCTAAATATGACTTGACTTCACCAGACACATGGTACAGAGCAGCATGTGTCATGGGTGATTTTTACTTAGTTGTGTGCCGGACTGCCGGTAGCTATGCAACAGGGGTGGGCAACTTGTCAGTCTATGTCTCACAAAAGTTGCAAAAAATAGCCGATCTACAAGCTCAAAACGCGTCGCACCGTGAATTAGAATCCTGAAAAGTAACATTTTTATTTCATTTCAAATGCATTTAGTTATACTTATGTAAAAGACAATATAATTGTAATTCTAGTCATTAAGCTACTAATATATCTAGGTAATTAAAGCCAAGTCATGTTTGGAATTGTAACAGCTGAAATCAATAATATATTGGGCCGCATTAAGTGAAGGCGGGGGCCGCATGTGGCCCCCCGGCCACCAGTTGGCCATGTATGCTCTACAATCTCACAACACAGTGCAGTGATAATAACCATCCATTGCGAGCTTGTAAATCTGCCATTTTCGGTGCACGACATGATGTGCAACAGACAATACTTTTACAAGCCAAGAGAAACACACTGGCCTCTATAAGAGTGGTTCTCAAGGGTCCTTCAGGCGGTTCCAAATGGACCCAGGGGCGGCCATAGCTGAGTGGTTAGTGAGCCCGCCTAGGAAGCCAGAGGCCCTGGTTGCCCCAGGTACGATTCCAGGCCACGCCAGCATATGTGTCAATGAAATTTGTTCCTGAGCAAGACTCTTAACCCCTATTTGCTCACAGGCCCTCATTGGAAACAAGCCCGCAAGGACTTTCATGAACGTCCTGTTAAAAGGAATTATCCTTATCCTAACCCTTACAGGTCTGTAACTCTGAGAGTGTACAAATGGAACCATTTGTTTCCATGTGTACACTCTCAGAGTTATGGGGGTCCCTGAAATAAACAAAAAGGTTTGAGAACTACTGCTCTATGGAATCCAAAAGACTGAGAACTTGAATCCACTGAATTAGTCTGACACATCAACACAAAGACCAAACCTACTCAACTATTAGCATTACAATACTCACTCACTATCTGTTGCCTGCTTTACATGACTTTAACCTGACAGAAAGTACTGTTTAAGTACCATACTTAAGTACTCATCAGGGTGTCGGCTGGTTTCACACATTTTAAGGACATTAACATCCCAACTAGAATTAAAAAGGTAGGGTAAGTGATAATCTTTTGTTAAAACAAAAAAGGTGGAAAAAGTTTAAAGCTGTTTAATGAATGGAAAATATATTTTCAGGTGGGTTGCCAACTAATCAGGAAATTGGCAACCCATTCATCAAATTCAATTTGATATGGTTCCAGTTTTGTCCTTTGTCATCACTTCCAAATTTCACTTGTTTATTCTGTATGAGTTGGATAAAATCGGTATCCTGACCTGAAGATGCTTTTCTGCTTATAGCCTCTACACACTGTACGATATTTGACCCGATTTGTCTCTCTGGATATTTTTGGTGATTGCCGAGAAAACCACCGATCTCAGTCTAGATCGGGCGTTCCTCTGCGAGGTGTTGATCACGCAGTGTGTAAGGTACTCCGAGAAGAAACACCCTGATAAATTGCGCTCGGCGAGCGGTTCCCGATAATTTTTACTTTTCTACCATGTTGGATATTTGGGTTTGTCGGATCCGATGAGAGCCGTGCTACACCCAATCAGAACAATTGATAGAGTGAGCGAGCCTGCTCAACGATAGAGGAATAGGGGCTTGCAGACAGAGAGAGAGAGAGAGCTTGTGTGTGTGTGTGTGTGTGTGTGTGTGTGTGTGTGTGTGTGTGTGTGTGTGTGTGTGCAGAGCCGTCTGGGAGGCGAACTGCCTTTTCCCATACTGTTGAAGCACAAGGGGGCGGGGCTGGCGGGCTATGTTAGTGCAGTGAGTGGCAGTTGGGGCAAACGCAGTCCCCACAACATCATTTACGATTCTGTGCCTATCGGTACATAACTCGGACGGCGCTTAGTCGACTAGCAGACCATCGGCCGGTCGTCGCGGGCACTCGCGCCTGGAGGCGCTCGGGCGCGACTCCTCGGCCTCAAGGTCTGCTGAGTCGGCGCGCCTCCGTCATGGTCCAAAACTATACTTTATCGGCGGAAAAGAGTAGTCCGCGAAAGTATTATACCAAGCGGGAACCGAACCCGGAGTCCTAGAGGTAGTCGGTCGGTAGTCCAATGATTATCGAGGTGCGCCACTGAGGCCGGCTCTGAGATTAGGTATTTGGGCTGTATTAGAATGTGACGTCCTAACTCTTCTAATGTAGAGGAAAGAAGTCCCCGCCCGCGCGACCGCCCAATAGGGGAAGCCTCGCCCCTTCGGGGCGAGCCTTCCCAACAGTATGGGAAAAGGCAGTTCGCGTCTGGGAGAAATGCGGGGCCCTGTGCGAAGTCGCGTGCGTGCGTGCGCAGCGGATATTTCCGAGTTTTTGGTGGTTATTCGCGGTTATTTCTTTTTATAACTCAATAAATGTGATTCTGTTCACTTTTTTTTTTGCGGGGCTCCCCCAAGTGCGGGGCCCTGTGCGGCCGCACCGTTCGCACTACCCTTCCTGCGGCCCTGCCTGCAACCCCCACTCCCCCAACTCACCCACAAAAACGTTAATGTCTTAACCCGCATTAACCCTGGCATCCCTGTTTAAGGCACAGAATTAAATTACGAAAAAGCAGAAATAGATCTACAAATTGTAACTGTGTTGTGGATCTTTCGTATTTATGTATGTGTACGTTTATTTAATTGTACTAGGTTCGGGCCACTACGCGGCCCTCACACCTACATTGCACCGCCAATCCGACCGATATGTCTGAGTCATAGTGTCGGGGGCTTTGTCAGAGTAGACGCTGTACCCGTCTGTCTGTCTCCCCTTTGTGCCCATGTATGGAGATCTCTGTATCTGTCTGTCTACCTGTGTCCCTTTTATGCCCACATATAGAGATCTAGGTTTTAGGTTTGTTTATGGTTATGTTTGAGTCAGAGTGACGTTGCCGTGGTCCCCCCTCCTGCCGACCGGCCCGCCCTCCCAATAGTTATTTTAATTTAGGGTGTAATATGTATTTTTGTCTCCTTTTGTCTTGGTTTTGTTTATTTAATGTTTTCTGGAAATATAATATTGGAAATTATTGCAAATATTGTCTTTTGTTTTTCTTTAAAGAGGTTTGATATAACTGTACTGCCTTTTTTTTTCTTTGGGCAACAAATATTTTTGTCAAATTGAGAAATCAATAAACATAAATTATGTCACTTCATCGTACAACTAAGTATATTTAGATAGACCTTTATTGATCCCTCTGGGTTGTCAAGAAGCAGCACAGCAGTTAGAGTTACAGAGTTACCGATACAGAGTAAGAAAAGTACTGTAGAATACAGCAATACAAAGGGAAGAAGTAACATTACAGAAGCACCACCAATAATAATGAACGACAGCATACAATAGTTTACACCTATACAAATAGCCTGCACTATGCAGAATAAAAACACAAGGTCACACACTAAATCAGTCTATAATAATCAGTGATACAGGGCTCGGGCAAACAAGGATATAGGGCTCAAGTTGTTAAGCAAAAGTGTTTTTTGTCAGTATTCAATTGTGTTCCAATAGAAAATGCTTTTTAATACTTTAATGAGTAAATCGTCTCCATTGAAACCTTTGTCAACGCATGATTATGTAATCAGAGAGATCAGCGAGGGATACTGCTGTGTGTCATACCACACTTGCAAACTAAAGTGCTAAAATCCATATTGTAAATCTGCTAAATGCCTAAATGGTAAATTGTAAAGTCCATGTATGTCCCAACAGCCAGTTAGTGGTTAGCTGCTATGTATACACTGTGACCCATATTCCTAATTAAGTGACGTAATACTTGAGTACATGGAGTCCAAAATGTCTGATAAAAACCTTTTGTGTATTATGAACCATGCACAAATGCAATATGAAAAGACTGGAAACTAATTTTCTTTCCACAAGTTTCCACTAAATGGAAACACTTTGTGTTTTTGTGTAACTACTGTATGTTACACAAAAACACCAAGTTTCCATGTTAGCTGTTGAGGTGTTTTGCCAAGTACAATTGCAATGACAATGTACAATTGCAATGAATTCATCCTCTGCATTTACCCATCCTAACAATTAGGAGCAGTGGGCAACTGTTGAATAGCCTGGAGGGAAGATTGATCTGTGATTATTAATACACAAAGAAGATGACATAGTTGTCACTGACAGATTAAAAAAATATCCAGGAATTGGTCTGCTGGCAGTGTGCACAATCAGTTTGCTAGACTATAGCTGCAGACAGACAGACCGACATGACAAAAAAGACAGACAGGGGATGACACATTAATCTTCAACCTCCTGCCGGAGAGAGTTTCCAGATCAGTCTATTATAAAAAATATAGTATTATTCATCCAAGTAGTTGTCAGTGGTGGAAAAAGTACTCAAATGTTTTACTTAAGTAAAAGTATCGATACTGCAATGTAGAAATAATCACAAGTAAAAGTCTGGAATTCTAAATTTACTTGAGTAAAAGTACAAAAGTATTGGCATCAAAATGTACTTAAAGTACCAAAAGTAAAAGTACTCTTTATGCAGAATGTCCCACTTCAAGTTTTCAAAATGTATAAAATCTTTTGAAAATAGCCGATCTACAAGCTCACAACGCGTCGCGATGTGACACGTTTTGAGCTTGTAGATCGGCTATTTTCAAATAGCCGAAATATATATAGAGCTTAATGTATGTTTAGTAATAAAAATCTAAATCTAAAAGGTAACTGGTATCTAAAGTTTAAAAATTATTGTAGTGGGGTAAAAGTACAATATTTTCCTCTGAGAAGTAAAAGTATTGAAAATTGGAAATACTCCACTAAAGTAAGATACCTCAAACTTGTACTTAAGTACAGTACTTAAGTAAATGTACTGAAACAGATGATTACGGTCCTCTGAAGCAGTACAGTATACACTCCCCTCAACTACCTGTACCCTACGTCTAGTTCAGGGGTGGGCAACTTTGGTGATGCATGGAGAGGGCCACTATATTTCCACACTCACTCCAGAGGGCCACATTGCATACTGTTGGGCAGACACCTCTTATCTCCGTATTTTAAAAAAAAATCGTAAATGAATGTCGTACTTAATAATGTCTCACAAAAGTAGCAAAAATAGCCGATCTAAAAACTCAAAACGTGTCGCACTGCGACGCGTTTTGAGCTTGTAGATCTGCTATTTTTTGCTATTTTTTTATTGGAATCCTGATTTTTATGTGCTATTTTTTAATTGGAATCCTGATTTTTATGTGCTATTTTTTAATTGAAATCCTGATTTTATTGTGCAATTTTTTTATTAGAATCCTGAAAAGTAAAATTTTAATTACATTTCAAATGCATTTAGTTATACTTATATAAAAGACAGTATAATTGTAATTCTAGTCATTAAGCTACTAATATAGACTGAAGCAATTAAAGCAGGTCATGTTTGCATGTTTGGAATTGTAACAGCTGAAATAAATAATATATTGGGCCGCATTAAGTGAAGGCGGGGGCCGCATGTGGCCCCCGGGCAGCCAGTTGCCCATGTATGGTCTTGTTGTTATTAACTCAACATGTAAGCTCAAAACATGTCGCATCATGACGCGCTGTGAGCATGTAGATCTGATATTTTAACTTTATTTTAAATTGTGAAAAATTAGTTTGGACAACATGATTTGCCCAAACTATGGATGCCAGGGTTTTACTTGTGATTAAAGGCTCATTCCCCTTTTTTACTCCCATCAACAAAGCTGGAATTTTGTCAATTTTGTGATAGTATTTGTCCGGTAATACAGTACTGTATCAACAGAAGTGATCAGATTTAGGTAATACAGTGCTGTGTCTACAGAAGTGATCAGATTTAGGTAATACAGTGCTGTGTCTACAGAAGTAATCAGATTTAGGTAATAATACAGTGCTGTATCAACAGAAGTGATCAGATTTAGATAATACAGTACTGTATCAACAGAAGTGATCAGAATTAGTTAATAATATAGTACTGTTTCTACAGAAGTGATCAGAATTAGGTAATAATACAGTACTGTAGCAACAGAAGTGATCAGAATTAGTTAATAATACAGTACTGTTTCTACAGAAGTGACTAGGACACACACACCCAGGTACTGATAACCTGCGGTGGAAGAAGTACTCAACATTTCTTTTACTTGAGTGAAAGTAGCAATACCCAGCCTGATCGCCAGATAATTAGTATACATTGCACGGATCCAGTGCATGTCATTCCGTGAATAGTCGCCTAGAAACCCCGAAATTCCGTGCATATGTACGGCGAGTCCCACGGTGGGCGTAACCAGTCGCAACCCCGAAAAACCCGGAAGCAGAGCAGTCCCCACAACAAAATTTACGATTCTGTGCCTATCGGTACATAACTCAAACGGCGCTGAGTAGGCACAAGGGAATGTCGCAACGTTCGGGACGGCAACTCGCTCGCTTTAGCTCGCTGGGTGGCCCCTTACGTGGCGACAATTCCCTTGAGACTGCGCGCCTCCGAAATGGTTTAGTTACAATGGGGGAGATGCGAGGCGGCTATGCACGGAATTTCTGGTTTTCCAGTTGTCTATTCATGGAATTTCAAAAACGTTCAAAGCGAACGTTTCCTCTGGCGATCTGATATAAGATATAATTTCTGATAACCTGCGGTGGAAGAAGTACTCAATATTTGTTTTACTTGAGTGAAAGTAGCAATACCACATTAGTAGAAATAGTAGAAATCCACACATGTAAAGAAATCACAATATTAAGGCCCATAAATAAACAATCTTATGTGATCAAATTAAGTAGAATAACACAGGAAAAAAAGTATTGAACACACCAACTGAAATAATACTAGTGGAGAAGCCTTGGTTTGTATGATGCTTCCTGTATGAAGAAACTCATGGCCCACACTGCTCAGGTGTGATTTCGGCCCATTCCTCTTGCAAAAACACAGTTTATGGAGGCCTCCCACGGGTCACAGACAAGATTAGAGACAGAGGGATGAGACTGGCCGTGCGCCATGTGTGTCAGGCACCTGGAACTGATGGTGAGTTCACTGATACTGTTGGAGCCAACCAGTGGTGGAAAAAGTACTCAAATGTTTTACTTAAGTAAAAGTATCAATACTTCAATGTAGAAATACTCTGTTACAAGTAAAGGTCCGGAATTCAAAATGTGCTTGAGTAGAAGTATAAAAGTAAAAGTACTCATTATGCAGAATGCCCCATTTCAAGTATTAAAATGTATACAAATATTTTGAAAATAGCTGATCTACAAGCTCACAATGCGTCGCATCGCGACGCATTGTGAGCTTGTAGATCGGCTATTTTCAAATGGCCAAATGTACTGTATATAGGGCTGAAGTGGTTCATGTATGTTTTGTAATAATAATCAAAATCTACAAAGTAACTAGTAACTCAAAATAATTGTAGTGGAGTAAAAGTACAATATTTGCCTCTGAGATGTAGTGGAGTAGAAAAAGTACTGTCAATTGGAAATACTCAAGTAAAGTGAAAAATACCTCAACATTGTACTTAAGTACAGTACTTGAGTACATGTACTTAGTTACTTTCCACCACTACACTGGAGACAACCCAAGGCACAGCTAGGAGGGGAAGAGGACGCACCACCGAAGTGGATACTGCAGCGTGACAGCAACACTGTAGAGCTCCGGACCCTAATGCTGCTGCTGGACAGTAAAATAAGTATTAAAATAGCTCTATATTCTAATAGTAAGTGTTGCTTTAGTCAAGTCAATTTTATTTATAAAGCACATTTAAAAACAACCAAAGGCCGACAAAAGTTCTGTACATCAAGGTTAAAAAGTAAAACACACAACAAAAAGCTTCAAATACATACACATACAACTGCAAAAAAAACTAAAAGATAGTCAAATACATACAAAAAAGCATCAAATATATAAACCATAACAGGAAGGCAAAATAGCTAAGGATGTGTGTTTGTTCAGAAACAGGGGCCTCCCCTTCTCTCTAGGTCTTTAGTGAACAGAAATTTCATTTTCAAGTCGGGATAACAATTTCATCCAATCGGAGAGAACTGTAACACTCTAACATTGAAGCCGATTAACGGGTTCTCTCTTCTGACTGGATGGAATTGGTATCCCACCTGAAAATGTATTTTCTAAAGAGCTGGAAAGACAGAGAGACCACTGATCAAACACTAGCTATGGCAATGATTATATTATCGGAATATAGAGCTTTAACCTTTTAATTAAAACATATGTTTTAAGATATCACTTAGAACTTTAGCCATTTGAAAGAAAAAAAGTGCAACGAGTGTCGAGCACAGCCATAGGTTTGTCTGGTTGGTAATACTCTGTGCATAACAGTGTTAATTTTGACAGCAAATTTTGATTTCGTTTTAGTCGTAGTCTTTTCAATATTTTAGTCATCTGAAATGTTTCAGTTTTAGTCAGTTTTAGTCGACTAAATATCATAAGATTTTAGTCAACTAAATCTACAGTTGATTAAGTCGACATAAATGTATATTGACAGGCCTTGATGGCGTCGTAATGGCTGATTTTACACTTGGTTGCATGCTGAAAATAGGCAATTTACATGCTCACAACGCGTCTCAGCGCGACGCGTTGTGAGCTTGTAGATCTGCTCTTTTCAGAGTGCAACACCAGAGCGCAACCAAACATAATATGACTTGTCTTTTAGTTCTACTGGATCTCTTCTCCACTCGTCCCTCATATAACATTTTAGTCTTGTTTTTATTTGTTGACGAAATTGTCAATATATTTAGTCTTAATTTTAGTCATCATAGCTTAGTGTTTATTTAGTTTTTATTTAGTTTTCGTCAGTGAAAAAAGGTAGTCGACAAACATTTTTCGTCATAGTTTTAGTCGACGAAATGAACACATTAGCATAGAGGTCCTGGCAGGTGTCAGGAATATATTGCTATCTGCCTGAGGAGGTCCTGGTAGGTGACAGGCTGGTTCAGCACATGATCAAACACCAGGTTGTCAATGTATTCTGGAGTAGGAAAAAGATAATGTTTCTGTATATAAAGGAATGAGGGGTTATAGTAGCCACTACAAATATACCAAAACTTACCAAATGTTGTTTGTTTTCAATGGTCTCACTGTGCAGTTCCCCTGCTTAGACCAACCTAGGTACCATGGGCACCCGGGCTCCCTGCCCACCTGAGAGCACCTCAGTTGGCTCAAAACCTACCCTTTTAACAAAGCTTTTTTTTTCTACACTGGTTTTACATCTAGGCTTTATGCCATGTTTTAAATGTTTTGTTTCAGTTTCTTAGATCTTTTATAGTGGTGTGATGATTCTTTCTTCTTTTTTATGATGAGAATTCAGTCAATGTACAAATGTGAAATGCATTATAAATAAAATGCATTATTATTATTATTGTACCATGGATACAAGATGTGCCATCTGAGCTTACCATCAATGGTTGCTGCTTGCAGCCACTCATTGTAGTGAATGGCCCCCAAATGAGTTCTAAAATAGAACAAGGACACAGACTGTATCAGGTGGGATGTAACAAGCATTTCACGTGTCTTGCATATAGCAATTGTTATGAGCCAGATATAATATATATCTAATATAATATGATATATTCCTGGAGGACAGCGAACCAGCTTGAAACACACGTTATTAATTTAGGCGATCTAGACTGGAAACCATATATTTGGGTTATCTTTGACCATACAGTATATATGTGTCAAAGCTGTGGACTGGGTTATTATAGTTAACTAATAAGATATAACTAAAGCTAGAATTTGAAAAGAACATTTTTGTTAAAGTGGCACTATGTAAGTTTTGTCCAATCTGTATGGCAGAGTATGTTAAATACAACTTAAGGGTGGTTGTGTTTTGTCTCCCTGCTCTTCTATTGAGACATGTAGATCGTGTCAAAGGTCATGTCTCACCTAGACACAGGATCTGACATGAATTTTGACCTGATGGTCAAGATTCAATCTATCCCCTGAGCAAGCAGGCAGGCTATATTAGCTTGATGGTAAAACATTTCAGCACTTGCACAGGAAACCGGGTTCAAATCCGAGGTAGAAGAGGACAGTTACATAGCGCAGCTTTAACTGAAATAAAAATAAAAACTAGGCTTTTAGGTTCTTTATTTTTGCTGGCCCCTGACCCTTTTAATTGTTATTTCTACCCCACCTAGTGGTTGCTTTGTGTTATTTAATTCTCTCTTAGATGGTATATTCCAGTTTCAGTTTTTTTGTGAAACTGAAAGTAGCTAGTTTATTGTCTCCGCCAGGCCGAAAGGCATGGCGAGAGAGTATGTTTTGCCCCCTGTCTGTCCGTCCGTCCGTCCGTGTGTGTGTCCGTCCTTCTGTCTGTGTCCAGCTAATCTCCGCCACCGTTAAGGCCCTGTCGCTGTGAAACTGCGCATACACACTCCCTGCATGCCAGAGCAGAACCTCTGCCCCACATTTTTCCGATCAGCCTGTCATAGCGCCACCATGAGGCCGACTTTTGCAAAACATTTTTTTTGCTATTACTCCTACAGTTTTTGTCCAAAAAACACGCAAATCGGTACACAGTATCTCTATAGCCATCTGATCAACACGGATCTGTCTGATTTTCCATATTCCATCCTGATTGGCTAAAATTGGCTTCCAAAGTTTGCAGGATTGGTTCATTTTGAACAAAATGCCTCAAATCATGAACGCAGCATGCGATTTCCGTGAAATTTTCCACAGAGATTCCCACTTGGCCCAGGAAGAAATGCCACCTTTTTCACATTGGCCTGTTATAGCGCCACCAGCAGGTCTAATTTAGCAAACCACATTTTTGGAACAAAATGCCTCAAATCATGAATGCAGTGTCCGATTGTCGTGCAAGGCCTAAGAAGAAATGGCACCCTTTTCACATTGGCCTATTATAGCGCCATCAGGAGGCCACAATAATCTACCTGACCTGGCGGAGACTTGTGCTCCGAGGAGCACTTTTTCTAGTTGTTTATTCCTTTGTTGCGTTTTGAGAAGCAAGCATACTGCAGTGTGTTCTCCACAGCTCTCCAACGTTTTGTGTCTTGGAGTAGATATGTCTGTGAGTAAACTTAAATATTATTGTGCCAAAGTGTGTAAGAAAATGTTTGATCTGTGATGTGTAGTCAAATGAGTTGCTTTTGTAATTTCTAGTAGTGTTTGTTGGTCTACTCCAGGGGTAGGCAACCTATTAGGCACGGTGCCAACATTGGCACAGGGGAGGCTGATCACTGGCACACTGGCATAAGTGTGCCAGTGTAAATATTCAAAACAAGTTACGTCAGTTAAATTAAGTCCCCTCATATCTATATACAAATTACATCCTGCACATAATTCTACATTCAAACTCCTAACTCTGACAGAGGAGGGAGTCTAGGAGATAGGTGGGGTTATTGCTCTCTTGAGTGATCATTACATCCTGAATATTTCTAAAGAAGAAGACAAAAATAATGTATATTATTGGACACATCAAAATCAGTTGGAAATATTTAATGTTGATGTGGTGTCATAGTTAAACTTAATGTTGATTAACACACTGACTAACAAGAAAATGAAAACTTAGCACTTCATGTCAAAAGGGTTGCTGACCCCTGGTACTCATTTCCATGTGCCATGTGAGCTACAGTTGTCTGTGATTACATCATCATGTGTATATGTTTTCAGTAGTCAACAACAGTATGATTTATTTGTAGCTTAATTGTTACTATAGCAGCTTATTTGTTTGGAATAGATTGATTTGAATGTTTTTCTGAAACCAATTTTTGTTTTTGTTTTACAGTCTTAAAAACAATGTCAACCCAGTGTCAACCTACACTGAAGACAATACTCTTCTAAAGAAACTGCTTTATTATTGGGAGTGTGTACGCTATCTGTCTAGCTTTTGCACGGACACCTAAGTGTGAAACAGAATATTATTTATTGTATTACTAAAATCATAGAGCTTTTAAAACTAAAAAACTGAACTAAACCAGCAAAGCCACCTCACCCACAACCCAAAACTAAACTGAAAATGAAAACAAAAAGTCAAAATGAATGTGAACTATAATAACCTTGGATGGATGTGGACAGTACATCTGACCACACTGACAGCTGGTCAGCTGTCCTCCAGGAATATATTTACCATCAGTATCATTATCAAAGTTTCATTTTGATAATAATAAAAAGGGATAGCGTCATCATAGTGATAACACGAGCGTCAGCACAACTTAGAACCAGCTCTCCTCTCCTAAGAGTGTGGGGTTAGTATTGAGAGATACCTGTGACCCTCCTATTAAAGCATTATAATTAATATCTGACTGGTGATCATACGCTATGGCAGCAATTAGGAAAACGCTGATCGTAGTGGGAGATGGAGGCTGTGGGAAGACGTGTCTACTCAGTGTTCATTAACGGACAGCTCCCAGAGGTCCATGTACCTATAGCGTGTGATAACTGTGTCGCTGACATTGAAGTGGATGAAAAGGAGGTCGAACTATTGCTTGTGGACACATCCGGTCAAGAGGACTATGCCAGACTGCGTCCTCTCTCCCTCATTCTTACCCAGATACTGATGTTGTTCTTGTGTGCTTCTCCATAGAGCACCGAAGTCTGACGTAATTTACACATCCTAGGTTTGTCTACCTGGTTCACGGTTTTCCACCCCCATTCTGAATCCCCATAGACGTATTTAATATTGCGTCAAATAAGAACTGTGTTCCAAAAATAAAACTAGAAAAAGTGCTCCTCGGAGCACAGGTCTCCGCCAGGTCAGGTACGATATTGTGGCCTCCTGGTGGCGCTATAATAGGCCAATGTGAAAAGGGTGCCCTTTATTCTTAGGTCGTTCACGGCAATCGGACACTGCATTCATGATTTGAGGCATTTTGTTCCAAAAATGTGTTTTGCTAAATTAGACCTGCTGGTGGCGCTATAACAGGCCAATGTGAAAAACGGTGGCATTTCTTCCTTGGCCTAGTGGGAATGTGTTTGTGAAATTTCACGGAAATCGCAAGCTGCGTTCATGATTTGAGGCATTTTGTTCAAACGGAGCAATCCTGCTAATTTTGGAAGCGAACCTTAGTCAATGAGGATGGAATATGGGAAATCGGACAGATCCGTGTTGATCACATGACTATAGAGATACTGTGTACCGATTTGCATGACGTTTGGATTAAATCTGTAGGAGTAATGTAAAAAAATTGGTTTTGCACAAATCGGCCTCCAGGTGGCGCTATAACAGGCCCATGTGAAAAATGAGGCAGAGGTTCTGAATTGGCGTCCAGGGAGTGTGTGTGCACAGTTTCGCAGCGACCGGGCCAACGGTGCCAGAGATTAGCTGCTAACACACGGACAGGAGTGGACACGCGGACACACACACACGGACGGACGGAGGGTAAAACATACTCTCTCGCCATGCCTATCGGAGACAAAAATGACCCTGGCAGTTTTACTCTTATGGATATGAAGCATGAACTGACGGTGAGAAAACGCTAATGTTACATCCGCCGAATTAGTTAAATCTTCGCCAGAAACAGACTGTATCAAATATAAGGGACTGACTATCATAAACGATACAGAACCTCCTCCCTGACAATATCGCCAGGACAGTTTGTTTATTTTTGGACCACAATTCTTATATGAGACGATTCTATGATGTTAATCTCCATAGCGAAATTACTTTACGAACATGGGGATGAACGAGTGACGTTCAAGGTTCAAGGTTCAAGGTTACTTTATTTTGTCTCCCATGGGAGAAATTTGTCTTGGACACACAGACCAGCAGCAACAAAAACATAAACACACAGTGACATGTACAGTCCGTTTTTCCTAGTCATCACCCTCCATAATAATAATAAATAATAATAATAGCCACCTCATTCAGTATATAGTGCAATAAGACAAGAACACCTTAGCACACCTCAAAACCTTCTGCCCCGCCGTCTGCCCACCGCAAGGACATCATTGAGGAGTGTAATTGACATAGGGACAAAGGAGTACTTGTACCTATTGTAGTTGAACGCATGGGTCCCGTACCTCCTACCTGACGACAAGACTTCTGTACTCTATTGATCATTCGGATAGTCTTGAGGACATCCCAAAAAGGTGGGCCCCAGAAGTCAAACACTTCCTCCCTAATGTTCCCATTATCTTGGTGGGAAATAAAAAGGACCTGCGCGAGGACGTTTTGGGCACAGAATTAAATTACAAAATGGCAAAAATAGATCTACAAATTGTAACTGTATTGTGGAGCTTGTGTATTTATGTACTGTATGTGTACGTTTATTTATTTATTTTGCCACTACGTGGCCCTAACACCTACATTGCACCACCTATCCGACCAATATGTCTGAGTCATGGGGGCTTTGTCAGAGTAGACGTTGTATACCTGTCTGTCTGTGTCCATTTCATGCCCACATATACGAATGAATGATTGCATTTTATTTGTGTAGCGCTTTTCCAAACATAGTTACAAAGTGCTTTACAGACATGTTAAAAACAGCAACATCAGCAAGAGACAAATGGAAATAAGGGGGGAAAAAGCATTAAAACAGCACTTTATAAGATGAGATGTGTTTTCAAAAGCGATTTAAAAGAGGACACTGACTCTGCTAACCTAAGATCCATCGTCTTTTATAGGAATACGTGAACGCACATTCAGCCTGGTTTAACGATCCTGGCTTGACAAAGCCGCTCCTTCTCAGCCCGGCTTAGCGTTCGTGGAACTGAATAAACCAGGCTGAACAGCGCAGGCTTGTCAAACCTGGATTTGCCTTTTAAACCAGGATAATTTAATTCTTCTTTCGTGAAATAGGCCCCCAGGTAGTAGCGAAACTGAAACAGAACAAAGCCCAATGTTTACAAACACAGAGGGGACGCATAAAGAGGTCGGAAAGGCGACTGCATTGATACAATCAGCCCACTGATGAGTGGGAGGAGCATGGGCAGTGGACAGAGTGGGAGACAACGCTCATCCTGCTACAAAAGCATTAGAAAACATTTCACTGGTGATCATACGCTATGGCAGCAATTAACAAGAAGCTGATCGTAGTGGGAGATAGAGATAGTGGGAAGACGTGTCTACTCGTTGTGTTCAGTAAGGGCCAGTTCCCAGAGGTTTATGTACCTACAGTGTTTGAGAACTATATCATGGACATTGAAGTGGATGAAAAACAGGTCGAGCTAATCCTTGTGGACACAGCCGGTGATGAGGACTATGACAGACTGCGTCCTCTTAAGTACCCAAATACTGATGTTGTTCTTATGTGCTTCTCCATCGATCGTCCGCAAAGTCTTCCGGACATCCTAAAGAGGTGGGCCCCAGAAGTTAAACACTTCTGCCCTAATGTTCCCATTATCTTGGTGGGAAATAATAAGGACCTGCGCGATGACGAGCACACCTGCAGGGAGCTGGCCAAAATGAAGCAAGAACCAGTGACACTGGAGCAGGGGCGTGACATGGCAGACAGGATCGGTGCCTTTGGATACATGGAGTGCTCTACAAAAACAAAGGATGGTGTGAGGGAAGTTTTAGAGATGGCTACCAGGCTGGCACTAAAACCTCGACGATGGGGAAAAAAGAAATGCGATTGCAAATGTCTTCTACTGTAAATGGAGGCGTGAGGACTGCTTCCTGCAACCCCCACTCCCCCAACCCACTCACAAAAAAAAACGTTTTACTAAAGGTAATGTCTTAAACACATTAACCCTGGCGTCCCTGTTATGGGCACAGAATGAAATTACAACATCTTAAAAATAGATCTACAAATTGTAACTGATGTGGATCTTGTGTATTTACTTAGGTTTAGGTTTATTTAATTGTACTAGAGGTTCAGGTTGCTGCACGGCCCTCACACCGTTGCACCGGCAATCCGACCCGTATGTCTGAGTCAAAGTGTCGGGGGCTAGAGCTGCCAGCCAGCAAATTGGTGCTACTGGGAACCAACGCACGGGCATCGGTCACGAGGACGTCCCACACTAACATACGTGGATGTAAGAGAATGATGCAGGAGCGCTAAGTACCAACGAACTGGCCAGATGTATGGAGAACCGGGATGACTGGAAGCAACGATGGAGTCTGAGTCTGAGTCTGAGGATGACCTAGAGAGAGAGAGACACCTTTGCACCGCCAATCCGACCCATGTCTGAGTCATAGTGTCGGAGGCTTTGTCAGAGTAGACGTTGTACCCGTCTGTCTGTCTCCCCTTTGTGCCCATGTATGGAGATCTCTGTATCTGTCTATATACCTACCTGTGTCCCTTTTTTGCCCACATATAGAGATCTAGGTTTGAGGTTTGTTTATGGTTATGTTTGAGTCAGAGTGACGTGGCCGTTTAATTTAGGATGTAATATATAGTTTTGTCTCCTTTTGTCTTGGTTTTGTTTATTTCATATTCTCTGGGAATAAAATATTGGAAATTATTGCAACCATTGTCTTTTGTTTTTCTTTAAAGATGTTTCGATATAACTGTACTGCCTTTTTTTTTCTTGGGGCAACAAATATTTTTGTCAAATTGAGAAATCAATAAACATAAATGATGTCACTTCATCGTACAACTAAGTATATATAAATAGACCTTTATTGATCCCTCAGGGTTTTCAAGAAGCAGCACAGCAGTTAGAGTTACAGAGTTACCGATACAGAGTAAGAAAAGTACTGTAGAATACAGCAATACAAAGGGAAGAAGTAACATTACAGAAGCACCACCAATAATGAACGACAGCATACAATAGTTTACACGTATACAACTAGCCTGCACTATGCAGAATAAAAACACACTAAATCAGTCTATAATAATCAGTGATACAGGGCTCGGGCAAACAAGGATATAGGGCTCAAGTTGTTAAGCAGAAGTGGTCAGGTTTTTGTCAGTATTCAATTTTTAATCCTTTAATGAGTAAATCGTCTCCATTTGAAACCTTTGTCAACGCATGATTATGTAATCAGAGAGATCAGCGAGGGATACTGCTGTGTGTCATACCGCACTTGCAAACTACAAATGCTAAAATCCATATTGTAAGTCACTCTGGATAAGAGCATCTGCTAAATGCCTAAATGGTAAATTGTAAAGTCCATGTATGTCCCAACAGCCAGTTCGTGGTAAGCTGCTATGTATACACTGTGACCCATATTCCTTTAATTATATGAAGTAATACTTGAGTACATGGAGTCCAAAATGTCCACTAAATGGAAACACTTTGTGTTTTTGTGTGACTATGTTACACGAGAACACCAAGTTTCCATGTTAGCTGTTGAGGCGTTTTGCCAAGTACAATGTTGAATAGCCTGGAGGGAAGATTGATCTGTGATTATTAATACACAAAGAAGATGACATAGTTGTCACTGACAGATTAAAAAAATATCCAGGAATTGGTCTGCTGGCAGTGTGCACAAGAAGGATGGTGCTGAACGGCCTATCAGTTTGTGAGACTACAGCTGCGGACAGACAGACCGACATGACAGAAAAGACAGACAGGGGATGACACATACAATCTTCAACCTCCTGCCGGAGAGAGTTTCCAGATCAGTCTATTATAAAAAATATAGTATTATTCATCCAAGTAGTTGTCAGTGGTGGAAAAAGTACTCAAATGTTTTACTTAAGTAAAAGTATCAATACTGCAATTTAGAAATACTCTGTCACAAGTAAAAGTCTGGAATTCAAAATTTACTTGAGTAAAAGTACAAAAGTATTGGCATCAAAATGTACTTAAAGTACCAAAAGTAAAAATACTCTTTATGCAGAATGACCCACTTCAAGTTTTCAAGATGTATAAAATCTTTTGAAAATTGCCGATCTACAAGCTCACAACGCGTCGCGATGTGACGCGTTGTGAGCTTGTAGATCGGCTATTTTCAAATAAAAATACTCCACTAAAGTAAAATACCTCAAACTTGTACTTAAGTACAGTACTTAAGTAAATGTACTGAAACAGATGATTACGGTCCTCTGAAGCAGTACAGTATACACTCCCCTCAACTACCTGTACCCTACGTCTAGTTCAGGGGTGGGCAACTTTGGTGATGCATGGAGAGGGCCACTATATTTCCACACTCACTCCAGAGGGCCACATTGCATACTGTTGGGCAGACACCTCTTATCTCCGTATTTAAAAAAAAAATCGTAAATGAATGCCGTACTTAATAATGTCTCACAAAAGTAGCAAAAATAGCCGATCTAAAAGCTCAAAACGTGTCGCACTGCGACGCGTTTTGAGCTTGTAGATCTGCTATTTTTTGCAATTTTTTTATTGGAATCCTGATTTTTATGTGCTATTTTTTAATTGGAATCCTGATTTTTATGTGCTATTTTTTTAATTGAAATCCTGATTTTATTGTGCAATTTTTTTATTAGAATCCTGAAAAGTAAAATTGTAATTACATTTCAAATGCATTTAGTTATACTTATATAAAAGACAGTATAATTGTAATTCTAGTCATTAAGCTACTAATATAGACTGAAGCAATTAAAGCGGGTCATGTTTGCATGTTTGGAATTGTAACAGCTGAAATCAATAATATATTGGGCCGCATTAAGTGAAGGTGGGTTCCCCCGGGCAGCCAGTTGCCCATGTATGGTCTCGTTGTTATTAACTCAACATGTAAGCTCAAAACATGTCGCATCATGACGCGCTGTGAGCATGTAGATCTGATATTTTAACTTTATTTTAAATTGTGAAAAATTAGTTTGGACAACATGATTTGCCCAAACTATGGATGCCAGGGTTTTACTTGTGATTAAAGGCTCATTCCCCTTTTTTACTCCCATCAACAAAGCTGGAATTTTGTCAATTTTGTGATAGTATTTGTCCGGTAATACAGTACTGTATCAACAGAAGTGATCAGATTTAGGTAATACAGTGCTGTGTCTACAGAAGTGATCAGATTTAGGTAATACAGTGCTGTGTCTACAGAAGTAATCAGATTTAGGTAATAATACAGTGCTGTATCAACAGAAGTGATCAGATTTAGATAATACAGTACTGTATCAACAGAAGTGATCAGAATTAGTTAATAATATAGTACTGTTTCTACAGAAGTGATCAGAATTAGGTAATAATACAGTACTGTAGCAACAGAAGTGATCAGAATTAGTTAATAATACAGTACTGTTTCTACAGAAGTGACTAGGACACACACACCCAGGTACTGATAACCTGCGGTGGAAGAAGTACTCAACATTTCTTTTACTTGAGTGAAAGTAGCAATACCCAGCCTGATCGCCAGAGAATTAGTATACATTGCACGGATCCAGTGCATGTCATTCCGTGCATAGTCGCCTAGAAACCCCGAAATTCCGTGCATATGTACGGCGAGTCCCACGGTGGGCGTAACCAGTCGCAACCCCGAAAAACCCGGAAGCAGAGCAGTCCCCACAACAAAATTTACGATTCTGTGCCTATCGGTACATAACTCAAACGGCGCTGAGTAGGCACAAGGGAACGTTCGGGACGGCAACTCGCTCGCTTTAGCTCGCTCGGTGGCCCCTTACGTGGCGACAATTCCCTTGAGACTGCGCGCCTCCGAAATGGTTTAGTTACAATGGGGGAGATGCGAGGCGGCTATGCACGGAATTTCTGGTTTTCCAGTTGTCTATTCATGGAATTTCAAAAACGTTCAAAGCGAACGTTTCCTCTGGCGATCTGATATAAGATATAATTTCTGATAACCTGCGGTGGAAGAAGTACTCAATATTTGTTTTACTTGAGTGAAAGTAGCAATACCACATTAGTAGAAATAGTAGAAATCCACACATGTAAAGAAATCACAATATTAAGGCCCATAAATAAACAATCTTATGTGATCAAATTAAGTAGAATAACACAGGAAAAAAAGTATTGAACACACCAACTGAAATAATACTAGTGGAGAAGCCTTGGTTTGTATGATGCTTCCTGTATGAAGAAACTCATGGCCCACACTGCTCAGGTGTGATTTCGGCCCATTCCTCTTGCAAAAACACAGTTTATGGAGGCCTCCCACGGGTCACAGACAAGATTAGAGACAGAGGGATGAGACTGGCCGTGCGCCATGTGTGTCAGGCACCTGGAACTGATGGTGAGTTCACTGATACTGTTGGAGCCAACCAGTGGTGGAAAAAGTACTCAAATGTTTTACTTAAGTAAAAGTATCAATACTTCAATGTAGAAATACTCTGTTACAAGTAAAGGTCCGGAATTCAAAATGTGCTTGAGTAGAAGTATAAAAGTAAAAGTACTCATTATGCAGAATGCCCCATTTCAAGTATTAAAATGTATACAAATATTTTGAAAATAGCTGATCTACAAGCTCACAATGCGTCGCATCGCGACGCATTGTGAGCTTGTAGATCGGCTATTTTCAAATGGCCAAATGTACTGTATATAGGGCTGAAGTGGTTCATGTATGTTTTGTAATAATAATCAAAATCTACAAAGTAACTAGTAACTCAAAATAATTGTAGTGGAGTAAAAGTACAATATTTGCCTCTGAGATGTAGTGGAGTAGAAAAAGTACTGTCAATTGGAAATACTCAAGTAAAGTGAAAAATACCTCAACATTGTACTTAAGTACAGTACTTGAGTACATGTACTTAGTTACTTTCCACCACTACACTGGAGACAACCCAAGGCACAGCTAGGAGGGGAAGAGGACGCACCACCGAAGTGGATACTGCAGCGTGACAGCAACACTGTAGAGCTCCGGACCCTAATGCTGCTGCTGGACAGTAAAATAAGTATTAAAATAGCTCTATATTCTAATAGTAAGTGTTGCTTTAGTCAAGTCAATTTTATTTATAAAGCACATTTAAAAACAACCAAAGGCCGACAAAAGTTCTGTACATCAAGGTTAAAAAGTAAAACACACAACAAAAAGCTTCAAATACATACACATACAACTGCAAAAAAAACTAAAAGATAGTCAAATACATACAAAAAAGCATCAAATATATAAACCATAACAGGAAGGCAAAATAGCTAAGGATGTGTGTTTGTTCAGAAACAGGGGCCTCCCCTTCTCTCTAGGTCTTTAGTGAACAGAAATTTCATTTTCAAGTCGGGATAACAATTTCATCCAATCGGAGAGAACTGTAACACTCTAACATTGAAGCCGATTAACGGGTTCTCTCTTCTGACTGGATGGAATTGGTATCCCACCTGAAAATGTATTTTCTAAAGAGCTGGAAAGACAGAGAGACCACTGATCAAACACTAGCTATGGCAATGATTATATTATCGGAATATAGAGCTTTAACCTTTTAATTAAAACATATGTTTTAAGATATCACTTAGAACTTTAGCCATTTGAAAGAAAAAAAGTGCAACGAGTGTCGAGCACAGCCATAGGTTTGTCTGGTTGGTAATACTCTGTGCATAACAGTGTTAATTTTGACAGCAAATTTTGATTTCGTTTTAGTCGTAGTCTTTTCAATATTTTAGTCATCTGAAATGTTTCAGTTTTAGTCAGTTTTAGTCGACTAAATATCATAAGATTTTAGTCAACTAAATCTACAGTTGATTAAGTCGACATAAATGTATATTGACAGGCCTTGATGGCGTCGTAATGGCTGATTTTACACTTGGTTGCATGCTGAAAATAGGCAATTTACATGCTCACAACGCGTCTCAGCGCGACGCGTTGTGAGCTTGTAGATCTGCTCTTTTCAGAGTGCAACACCAGAGCGCAACCAAACATAATATGACTTGTCTTTTAGTTCTACTGGATCTCTTCTCCACTCGTCCCTCATATAACATTTTAGTCTTGTTTTTATTTGTTGACGAAATTGTCAATATATTTAGTCTTAATTTTAGTCATCATAGCTTAGTGTTTATTTAGTTTTTATTTAGTTTTCGTCAGTGAAAAAAGGTAGTCGACAAACATTTTTCGTCATAGTTTTAGTCGACGAAATGAACACATTAGCATAGAGGTCCTGGCAGGTGTCAGGAATATATTGCTATCTGCCTGAGGAGGTCCTGGTAGGTGACAGGCTGGTTCAGCATGATCAAACACCAGGTTGTCAATGTATTCTGGAGTAGGAAAAAGATAATGTTTCTGTATCTAAAGGAATGAGGGGTTATAGTAGCCACTACAAATATACCAAAACTTACCAAATGTTGTTTGTTTTCAATGGTCTCACTGTGCAGTTCCCCTGCTTAGACCAACCTAGGTACCATGGGCAACCGGGCTCCCTGCCCACCTGAGAGCACCTCAGTTGGCTCAAAACCTACCCTTTTAACAAAGCTTTTTTTTTCTACACTGGTTTTACATCTAGGCTTTATGCCATGTTTTAAATGTTTTGTTTCAGTTTCTTAGATCTTTTATAGTGGTGTGATGATTCTTTCTTCTTTTTTATGATGAGAATTCAGTCAATGTACAAATGTGAAATGCATTATAAATAAAATGCATTATTATTATTATTGTACCATGGATACAAGATGTGCCATCTGAGCTTACCATCAATGGTTGCTGCTTGCAGCCACTCATTGTAGTGAATGGCCCCCAAATGAGTTCTAAAATAGAACAAGGACACAGACTGTATCAGGTGGGATGTAACAAGCATTTCACGTGTCTTGCATATAGCAATTGTTATGAGCCAGATATAATATATATCTAATATAATATGATATATTCCTGGAGGACAGCGAACCAGCTTGAAACACACGTTATTAATTTAGGCGATCTAGACTGGAAACCATATATTTGGGTTATCTTTGACCATACAGTATATATGTGTCAAAGCTGTGGACTGGGTTATTATAGTTAACTAATAAGATATAACTAAAGCTAGAATTTGAAAAGAACATTTTTGTTAAAGTGGCACTATGTAAGTTTTGTCCAATCTGTATGGCAGAGTATGTTAAATACAACTTAAGGGTGGTTGTGTTTTGTCTCCCTGCTCTTCTATTGAGACATGTAGATCGTGTCAAAGGTCATGTCTCACCTAGACACAGGATCTGACATGAATTTTGACCTGATGGTCAAGATTCAATCTATCCCCTGAGCAAGCAGGCAGGCTATATTAGCTTGATGGTAAAACATTTCAGCACTTGCACAGGAAACCGGGTTCAAATCCGAGGTAGAAGAGGACAGTTACATAGCGCAGCTTTAACTGAAATAAAAATAAAAACTAGGCTTTTAGGTTCTTTATTTTTGCTGGCCCCTGACCCTTTTAATTGTTATTTCTACCCCACCTAGTGGTTGCTTTGTGTTATTTAATTCTCTCTTAGATGGTATATTCCAGTTTCAGTTTTTTTGTGAAACTGAAAGTAGCTAGTTTATTGTCTCCGCCAGGCCGAAAGGCATGGCGAGAGAGTATGTTTTGCCCCCTGTCTGTCCGTCCGTCCGTCCGTGTGTGTGTCCGTCCTTCTGTCTGTGTCCAGCTAATCTCCGCCACCGTTAAGGCCCTGTCGCTGTGAAACTGCGCATACACACTCCCTGCATGCCAGAGCAGAACCTCTGCCCCACATTTTTCCGATCAGCCTGTCATAGCGCCACCATGAGGCCGACTTTTGCAAAACATTTTTTTTGCTATTACTCCTACAGTTTTTGTCCAAAAAACACGCAAATCGGTACACAGTATCTCTATAGCCATCTGATCAACACGGATCTGTCTGATTTTCCATATTCCATCCTGATTGGCTAAAATTGGCTTCCAAAGTTTGCAGGATTGGTTCATTTTGAACAAAATGCCTCAAATCATGAACGCAGCATGCGATTTCCGTGAAATTTTCCACAGAGATTCCCACTTGGCCCAGGAAGAAATGCCACCTTTTTCACATTGGCCTGTTATAGCGCCACCAGCAGGTCTAATTTAGCAAACCACATTTTTGGAACAAAATGCCTCAAATCATGAATGCAGTGTCCGATTGTCGTGCAAGGCCTAAGAAGAAATGGCACCCTTTTCACATTGGCCTATTATAGCGCCATCAGGAGGCCACAATAATCTACCTGACCTGGCGGAGACTTGTGCTCCGAGGAGCACTTTTTCTAGTTGTTTATTCCTTTGTTGCGTTTTGATAAGCAAGCATACTGCAGTGTGTTCTCCACAGCTCTCCAACGTTTTGTGTCTTGGAGTAGATATGTCTGTGAGTAAACTTAAATATTATTGTGCCAAAGTGTGTAAGAAAATGTTTGATCTGTGATGTGTAGTCAAATGAGTTGCTTTTGTAATTTCTAGTAGTGTTTGTTGGTCTACTCCAGGGGTAGGCAACCTATTAGGCACGGTGCCAACATTGGCACAGGGGAGGCTGATCACTGGCACACTGGCATAAGTGTGCCAGTGTAAATATTCAAAACAAGTTACGTCAGTTAAATTAAGTCCCCTCATATCTATATACAAATTACATCCTGCACATAATTCTACATTCAAACTCCTAACTCTGACAGAGGAGGGAGTCTAGGAGATAGGTGGGGTTATTGCTCTCTTGAGTGATCATTACATCCTGAATATTTCTAAAGAAGAAGACAAAAATAATGTATATTATTGGACACATCAAAATCAGTTGGAAATATTTAATGTTGATGTGGTGTCATAGTTAAACTTAATGTTGATTAACACACTGACTAACAAGAAAATGAAAACTTAGCACTTCATGTCAAAAGGGTTGCTGACCCCTGGTACTCATTTCCATGTGCCATGTGAGCTACAGTTGTCTGTGATTACATCATCATGTGTATATGTTTTCAGTAGTCAACAACAGTATGATTTATTTGTAGCTTAATTGTTACTAGGTAGCAGCTTATTTGTTTGTAATAGATTGATTTGAATGTTTTTCTGAAACCAATTTTTGTTTTTGTTTTACAGTCTTAAAAACAATGTCAACCCAGTGTCAACCTACACTGAAGACAATACTCTTCTAAAGAAACTGCTTTATTATTGGGAGTGTGAAACAGAATATTATTTATTTTATTACTAAAATCATAGAGCTTTTAAAACTAAAAAACTGAACTAAACCAGCAAAGCCACCTCACCCACAATCCAAAACTAAACTGAAAATGAAAACAAAAAGTCAAAATGAATGTGAACTATAATAACCTTGGATGGATGTGGACAGTACATCTGACCACACTGACAGCTGGTCAGCTGTCCTCCAGGAATATATTTACCATCAGTATATCAAAGTTTCATTTTGATAATAATAAAAAGGGATAGCGTCATCATAGTGATAACACGAGCGTCAGCACAACTTAGAACCAGCTCTCCTCTCCTATGAGTGCGGGGTTAGTATTGAGAGATACCTGTGACCCTCCTATTAAAGCATTATAATTAATATCTGACTGGTGATCATACGCTATGGCAGCAATTAGGAAAATGCTGATCGTAGTGGGAGATGGAGGCTGTGGGAAGACGTGTCTACTCAGTGTTCATTAACGGACAGCTCCCAGAGGTCCATGTACCTATAGCGTGTGATAACTGTGTCGCTGACATTGAAGTGGATGAAAAGGAGGTCGAACTATTGCTTGTGGACACATCCGGTCAAGAGGACTATGCCAGACTGCGTCCTCTCTCCCTCATTCTTACCCAGATACTGATGTTGTTCTTGTGTGCTTCTCCATAGAGCACCGAAGTCTGATGTAATTTACACATCCTAGGTTTGTCTACCTGGTTCACGGTTTTCCACCCCCATTCTGAATCCCCATAGACGTATTTAATATTGCGTCAAATAAGAACTGTGTTCCAAAAATAAAACTAGAAAAAGTGCTCCTCGGAGCACAGGTCTCCGCCAGGTCAGGTACGATATTGTGGCCTCCTGGTGGCGCTATAATAGGCCAATGTGAAAAGGGTGCCCTTTATTCTTAGGTCGTTCACGGCAATCGGACACTGCATTCATGATTTGAGGCATTTTGTTCCAAAAATGTGTTTTGCTAAATTAGACCTGCGGGTGGCGCTATAACAGGCCAATGTGAAAAACGGTGGTATTTCTTCATTGGCCTAGTGGGAATGTGTTTGTGAAATTTCACGGAAATCGCAAGCTGCGTTCATGATTTGAGGCATTTTGTTCAAACGGAGCAATCCTGCTAATTTTGGAAGCGAACCTTAGTCAATGAGGATGGAATATGGGAAATCGGACAGATCCGTGTTGATCACATGACTATAGAGATACTGTGTACCGATTTGCATGACGTTTGGATTAAATCTGTAGGAGTAATGTAAAAAAATGGGTTTTGCACAAATCGGCCTCCAGGTGGCGCTATAACAGGCCCATGTGAAAAATGAGGCAGAGGTTCTGAATTGGCGTCCAGGGAGTGTGTGTGCACAGTTTCGCAGCGACCGGGCCAACGGTGCCAGAGATTAGCTGCTAACACACGGACAGGAGTGGACACACGGACACACACACACACGGACACACACACGGACGGACGGAGGGTAAAACATACTCTCTCGCCATGCCTATCGGCCTGGCGGAGACAAAAATGACTCTGGCGGTTTTACTCTTATGGATATGAAGCATGAACTGACGGTGAGAAAACGCTAATGTTGCATCCGCCGAATTATTTAAATCTTCGCCAGAAACAGACTGTATCAAATATAAGGGACTGACTATCATAAACGATACAGAACCTCCTCCCTGACAATATCGCCAGGACAGTTTGTTTATTTTTGGACCACAATTCTTATATGAGACGATTCTATGATGTTAATCTTCATAGCGAAATTACTTTACGAACATGGGGATGAACGAGTGACGTTCAAGGTTCAAGGTTCAAGGTTACTTTATTTTGTCTCCCATGGGAGAAATTTGTCTTGGACACACAGACCAGCAGCAACAAAAACATAAACACACAGTGACATGTACAGTCCGTTTTTCCTAGTCATCACCCTCCATAATAATAATAAATAATAATAATAGCCACCTCATTCAGTATATAGTGCAATAAGACAAGAACACCTAACCCTCAAAACCTTCTGCCCCACCGTCTGCCCACCGCAAGGACATCATTGAGGAGTGTAATTGACATAGGGACAAAGGAGTACTTGTACCTATTGTAGTTGAACGCATGGGTCCCGTACCTCCTACCTGACGGCAAGACTTCTGTACTCTATTGATCATTCGGATAGTCTTGAGGACATCCCAGAAAGGTGGGCCCCAGAAGTCAAACACTTCCTCCCTAATATTCCCATTATCTTGGTGGGAAATAAAAAGGACCTGCGCGAGGACGTTTTGGGCACAGAATTAAATTACAAAATGGCAAAAATAGATCTACAAATTGTAACTGTATTGTGGAGCTTGTGTATTTATGTACTGTATGTGTACGTTTATTTATTTATTTTGCCACTACGTGGCCCTAACACCTACATTGCACCACCTATCCGACCAATATGTCTGAGTCATAGTATTGGGGGCTTTGTCAGAGTAGACGTTGTATACCCGTCTGTCTGTGTCCATTTTATGCCCACATATACGAATGAATGATTGCATTTTATTTGTGTAGCGCTTTTCCAAACATAGTTACAAAGTGCTTTACAGACATGTTAAAAACAGCAACATCAGCAAGAGACAAATGGAAATAAGGGGGGAAAAAGCATTAAAACAGCACTTTATAAGATGAGATGTGTTTTCAAAAGCGATTTAAAAGAGGACACTGACTCTGCTAACCTAAGATCCATCGTCTTTTATTGAACGCACATTCAGCCTGGTTTAACGATCCTGGCTCGACAAAGCCGATCCTTCTCAGCCCGGCTTAGCGTTCGTGGAACTGAATAAACCAGGCTGAACAGCGCAGGCTTGTCAAACCTGGATTTGCCTTTTAAACCAGGATAATTTAATTCTTCTTTCGTGAAATAGGCCCCCAGGTAGTAGCGAAACTGAAACAGAACAAAGCCCAATTACAAACACAGAGGGGACGCATAAAGAGGTCGGAAAGGCGACTGCATTGATACAATCAGCCCACTGATGAGTGGGAGGAGCATGGGCAGTGGGCAGAGTGGGAGACAACGCTCATCCTGCTACAAAAGCATTAGAAAACATTTCACTGGTGATCATACGCTATGGCAGCAATTAGAAAGAAGCTGATCGTAGTGGGAGATAGAGATAGTGGGAAGACGTGTCTACTCGTGTTCAGAAAGGGCCAGTTCCCAGAGGTTTATGTACCTACAGTGTTTAAGAACTATGCCATGGACATTGAAGTGGATGAAAAACAGGTCGAGCTAATCCTTGTGGACACAGCCGGTGATGAGGACTATGACAGACTGCGTCCTCTTAAGTACCCAAATACTGATGTTGTTCTTATGTGCTTCTCCATCGATCGTCCGCAAAGTCTTCCGGACATCCTAAAGAGGTGGGCCCCAGAAGTTAAACACTTCTGCCCTAATGTTCCCATTATCTTGGTGGGAAATAATAAGGACCTGCGCGATGACGAGCACACCTGCAGGGAGCTGGCCAAAATGAAGCAAGAACCAGTGACACTGGAGCAGGGGCGTGACATGGCAGACAGGATCGGTGCCTTTGGATACATGGAGTGCTCTACAAAAACAAAGGATGGTGTGAGGGAAGTTTTAGAGATGGCTACCAGCCTGGCACTAAAACCTCGACGATGGGAAAAATGGCTTCTACTGTAAATGGACGCATGAGGACTGCTTCCTGCAACCCCCACTCTCCCAACCCACACACAAAAACCTTTTTTACTAAAGGTAATGTCTTAACCGCATTAACCCTGGCATCCCTGTTTTAGGCACAGAATTACATTACGAAATAGCAAAAATAGACCTACAAATTGTAACTGTGTTGTGGATCAAGTGTATTTATTTATGTATGTGTACGTTTATTTAATTGTACTAGAGGTTTGGGCCACTACGCGGCCCTCACACCTACATTGCACCGCCAATCCGACCGATATGTCTGAGATATAGTGTCAGAAGCATTTTGTCAGAGTAGACGTTGTACCTGTCTGTCTGTGTCCATTTTGTGCCCATGTATGGAGATCTCTGTATCTGTCTGTCTACCTGTGTCCCGTCTATGTCCACATACTGTATAGGGCATAAAAGGCCTATATACAGGATTTGTTTATGGTTATGTTTGAGTCAGAGTGACGTGGCCTTTGTCGGGCCAACCGGCCCGCCTTCCCAATAGTTATTTTAATTTACGATGTAACATATATTTTTGTCTCCTTTTGTCTTGTTTTTGTTTATTTTATATTTTCTGGAAATATAATATAATAATAACTGTACTAAATAATAACTGTACTGCCTTTTTTTCTTGGGGCGACAAATATATTTGTCAAATTGAGAAATCAATAAACATAAAATGATGTCACTATTCATGTATATGTATTCAAGTATATAATGATAGACATTTCTTGATCCCTCGGGGGAAAACAGTTGCCAAGAGGCAGCACAGCGGTTAGAGTTACAGAGTTACCGATACAGAGAAAGAAAAGTACTGTAGAAAACAGCAATACAAAGGGAAGAAATAACATTAGAGAAGCACCGCCAATAATGAACAACAGTATACAATAGTAGGCTATACACCTATACACATAGCCTGCACTATGCAGAATAAAAACACAAGGTCACACACTAAATCAGTCTGTAATAATCAGTAATCAGTGATAGAGGGCTTTTTTTAATTCAATTTTGTTTGAATAGAAAAGGCTTTCTAATACTCTAATGAGTAAATTGTCTCCATTGAAATGTGTCAACACATAACTATGTAATCAGAGAGATCAGCAAGGGATACTGCCGTGTATAAGTGCTAAAATCCACATTGTAAGTCACTCTGGATAGAGCATCTGCTAAATGCCAAAAGTGTAAAGTCTATGTCCACAAGTTTCCACTAAACAGAAACTTGGTGTTTTTGTGTAACTATGTTATCAACTACATATCATAAGTACTAACTTATACAATTGGGGCGGTTGTATTTTGTCTCCCTCCTATTGAGACATTTAGATCGTGTCAAAGGTCATGTCTCACCTGACATGACTAACAAGATTCCGGGTTAAAATCCGGGGTAGAAGAGGAAAGTTTTAACTGAAATAATAATGAAAACTAGTTTATTTATGTTGGCCCCTGACCTCTTTGATTGTTATTTCTACACCTTGTGGTTGCTTTGTGTTATTTAATTCTCTCTTAGATGGTATATTCCAGTTTCAGTTTTTAGTGTAGTATTTTTGTACAAAAATGTCACAAATCATAGAGAAAATGTCCTTAGTTTTAGTCGTGGTCGAAAATGTTCAAAAGTAGCAAAAATGTAAGATCAACTGAAAACAAAGTCCAAATGAAATAAAAATAAAAACGAATGAAAGACGTGAAACTATAATTGGAAGTAGACGGTGCTGTCGACATCTGACCTCACTGACAGCTGGTCAGCTGTCCTCCAGGAATATATTTCCCATCAGTACATCAAAGCTTCATTTTGATACCGTTGGTTGGCAATGTGCTGGATGAGATCACGCTTGGACCGTGTCAGGCCCTCGACGTTCATAAACCTTGTAACGGCACGATGACAACTCTTTCGTCATCATCCTCCCAGCTGCTGCCAGAATGAAAGGAGTGACATGCTGACTGCTAATGGTCTTGTCCTTTGCTACTTTCTATTGAAAAGTATAACGTGACACTTAACGTTACATTATGATGAGCGATTGATTTAGAGCCGCAGTTGAGCTTACACAGTGCCGTAGCTTACATAGGGTTGCTGGGTTATGAGAACCCATACGCGGGATTTCACAGCAAGGGGGTCCCCCTGCTGGCGATGATTTTTTATATATTTTTTGTTCCTCTTAGCATCAAACGGCGTGGAGAAAGTGAAAGAAGACAGAACTATAGAAATTTAGAAGCAGCGGCTGCTGAAGGAGCGCTAAAACAGTGAAACGCGCAGGTGAAGTGAAATTTTTCTTCCGTGCTGTCATTCTGATCCTAGATCAGTGGGCGTACCCACCCCACTCACACACTTGTAGGTGGCGTGACGTCACCACAGTAGCTCACAATGCACACAGCTGAGCCAAATGAAGACAGATGAGAAATTCCAGGAACCGTTTGCAGGCGTGGCGTTTTCTTAAAATTCCTTAAAGTACAAGCAGTACTATTTAATAATACTGAAACCAATGAGTCAAGAACAGAGAGACACACAGACAGAGTAAACCTACCACATTTTCAAGGGCAAAGCACACGGTTCGCAATGCCTGCAGGCCGCAGCGGCGGGGACCAGGTAATAGCGAAACTGAAAGAACAAGAGCCCAAGGCAGTGGGCAGAGTGGGAGACAACGCCCATCCTGCTACAAAAGTGTTTGAAAATATTTCACGTTGTACCCGTCTGTCTGTGTCCCTTTTGTACCCATATATGGAGATATCTGTATCTGTCCTAACTGACCTTTTATGCCTACTTATAGAGATATCCTGCCTATATATGGGCGTATCGGGTTTGTTTATGGTTATGTTTGAGTCAGAGTAGGCTGCACTAATGCTCCTGTTTTCGTGTATAGAGGGGCGGGTGTATAGAGGCGCGGAGAGATTGCGCCTGATCCCATTGGTTCACCGATCTGTCCGTCAACCCCCACCCCGTTAACACAACATTACGAGCGACGCCCACTGCACTCTGGTTGGTTGGGGAAATGAAACACATCCTATACCGGGTACGCGCTCCTCCAGGCTTTTATTTTTTAGCTAAACTAAACAATAAAAGCTTGGAGATCGAGGCTAGAGTCAGAGTGACGTGGCCGTGGTACTCCGGCCGGCCAGCCGGAACGTCCTCCCATTAGCTATTTCAATATAGGATGTAATATTTTTTTTGTCTTGTTTTTCTTTATTTTATATTTACTGGAAATATAATATTGGAAATTATTGCAACCCTTGTGTTTTGTTTTTCTTTAAAGATGTTTAATATATATGTCACAGGACGATTGAATAACCAGGACGATTGAAGACAGAGCGCTCGTTTTTAGGCACGGGGCATCGGGCGAGGCGGGGCTTTGATGCGACGCGGACCTGTCTGTTGTTGTTCCCCCCACGTAGCAACCAGGAAGCTACGCTAGGGGAACGCTGAACACGCGTTCACACGCACATGATAATAGTTATTGTCCATGACGGAGGCGCGCCGACTCAGCAGAGCTTGAGGCCGAGGAGGCGCGCCCTCGTGCCTCCAGGCGCGAGTGCCCGCGCTGACCGGCCGATGCTCTGATAGTCGACACAGCGCCGTCCGAGTTGTAAACCGATAGGGACAGAATAGTTCTTTTCATGGATCACTGTGTGTGTGTGTGTGTGTGTGTGTGTGTGTGTGTGTGTGTGTGTGTGTGTGTGTGTGTGTGTGTGTGTGTGTGTCTCAGGGAGAAACTAAAACAATGCGTGTGTGCGCGGGCGCGTGTGTGCGCGGGCGCGTGCATGCGCGCGCGCATGTGTGCATGCGTGCGCATGTGTGTGCATGCGTGTGCGCGTGCGCACAAACGCGCACGCACACACACACACACACACACACACACACACACACACCCTCCCTCTAGTCTGGCTTGCATTGCCCTCTAGCGTTGGTTTTACAGAATTGCCTGAAAACAAGCGCTCCTTCTTCAATCGTCCTGGTTATTCAATCGTCCTGTAACATATACAGTATACTGCCATTTACGTGTACGGGGTGACAAATATGTTTGTCAAATTGAGAAGTCAATAAACATAAATGATGTCGCTGTTCATCGTACAACTAAGTATATATATAGATAGACTTTTATTGATCCCTCGGGGGAAAATCAGTCGCCAAGAGGCACAGCAGTTAGAGTTACAAAGTTACCGATACAGAGTAGGAAAGTACTGTAGGAAGGGAAAAAATAACATTGCAGAAGTAATAAACAACAGCATACAATAGTATACACCTATACAAATAGCCTGCACTATGCAAAATAAAAACACAAGGTCACACAATAATAACAACTAGGAAACTATAACTAGAAAAAGTGCTCCTCGGAGCACAGGTCTCCTCCAGGTCAGGTACGTTATTGTGGCCTCCTGGTGGCGCTATAACAGGCCAATGTGAAAAGGGTGGCATTTCTTCCTCGGCTTAGTGGTATTATGCGTGCAAAATGTCACTGAAATTGCATGCTGCGTTCATGATTTGAGGCATATGGGAAATCGGACAGATCCATGTTGATCACATGACTATAGAGATACTGTGTACCGATTTGTGTGATGTTTGGACAAAATTTGTAGGAGTAGTATCAAAAAATGTGTTTTTCACAAATCGTCCTCCTGGTACATAACAGGCGAATCTGAAAAATTCGGGCCAGAGGTTCTGAATTGGCATCCAGGGAGTGTGTGCGCACAGTTTCGCAGTGACCGGACCAACGGTGCCGGAGATCAGCTGGTCACAGACAGAAGGACACACGGACGGACGGACACACGGACAGGGTGCAAAACATACTCTCTCGCCATGCCTTTCGGCCTGGCGGAGACAATAATCAGTAATCAGTGATACAGGGCTAGGGCGTACAAGGATATAGGCCTCAAATGGTTAAGCAAGAGGAGCCAGGTTTTTGTCAGTATTCAATTGTGTTCCAATAGAAAATGCTTTTTAATTCTTTAATGCAGGGGTCTTCATCAGGGGTTCCGGGACCCCTAGGCGGTCCTCAGAGATACTGCAGGGGGGCCACCAAATCTTTGTTTGATAGGAACTTGTTTTTTTTGTTTTTTTTTTACATTAACCACTTGATCCCAAGCATCATTATTCTGGGGGGAACATTCGTCTGCGACGCATTGTGAGCTTGTAGATCGGCTATTTTCGGGTGAAGAGGTTTGGTGTAGAGGTAAAAGCAGACCAAGTGCAGAGCCAAAGGTCAAGTTTACTAAGTATTGAGGGTTTAAGTGGTTAAATGTCTGAAAAGACCCATTTAACATGTAGTGGGGGTCCCTGTTTCATCTCTCTCTCACCTAAGGGGTCCTTGGACTGATCAACATTGAAGACCCCTGCTTCAATGAGTAAATCGTCTCCATTGAAATCTTTGTCAACACATAACTATTATGTAATCAGAGAGATCAGCAAGGGATACTGCTGTGTGTCATACAACACTTGCCAACTACAAGCGCTAAAAGTCTCTGGATAAGAGCATCTGCGAAATGCCTAAATTGTAAATGGTAAAGTCCATGTCCCAACAGCCAGTTAGTGGTTAGCTGCTATCTATCTATACACTGTGACCCATATTCCTTTAATTATGTAAAGTAATACTTGGGTACAGCAAGTCCAAAATGTCTTACGTGCTTCAGATAAAAAACGCTATGAGCCCTATTTTCGCTGGTGCCTTACCCATTATCCTCAAACTTCTTTTTTAAATAGTCCAACTAGCCGATCTACATCGACAGGGTTGTGAGCTTGTAGATTGGCTATTTGAACTATTTTAAAATGTTTTTGAAAATAGAAAAACATTGATAATAGGGCCCTATGTGTACTATGAACCATGAACTAATTTTGTTTCCACAAGTTTCCACTAAATGGAAACTTGGTGTTTTTGTGTTACTGTTATCAACTACATATCATAGCAATAACTTATACAATTGGGGTGGTTGTATTTTGTCTCCCCGTTCTTTTATTGAGACATTTAAGGCAGGTACACACTGCAGGACCTTAAAGTGGTCGGGCGGTCATCTGATCGTTAAGCATTACACACTGCAGGAGTTTATTTCTTGAAATCGGCTGTCATATATCGTTGTGGTTTTCACACTATAGATTGATCCCCGACCAGGGATTACACACTGTAGGATAGTTCACTAGGATGCTATCTCCAGAGTCAGACCCAATACATACATTTGTGTTTATTCCAATTCATTTTAATCGACGTATCCCGTGATATGCCTCTCCCCCTCTCTCTCCCTCTCTCTCTCTCTCTCTCTCTCTTGCGCACGTCAAGTGCGCTGAAGCAGTCAGTGACAGAGTTGCCATGTCCGCTTATTATAAGCGACTTTGGGATTGTTTTTCTGTAAAGTTGCTTGAAAGTGTAGTTGCTTTTTTGGCCTTGTTTCCTAATGTTGTTTGAACCAGTTGTTCTCAAACATTTTCATGGCAAGGACCCCTAAATTAGAGGCGCAGACCTCCCCCTTCTGAAAATATGTTGTGCCATAGACCCCCATACAAGACCTGTGTGGATTTGGAAAATATTCCACAATCCCCCCCCCCCCCCCCAAATGTCTTCTTTAAAAATAGCCTATCTACAACGTGAGCTTGTAGATCGTCTATTTTCAAGTATCCAATGTATTTGTATATACAGTAGGCTTAAAGTGCTCATAGTCGCTTTTGTTGGGCTTGTTTTCACAAACCTGGTTGCTTATTTCTCTCGCAAAATCTAGCAACACTCACAGACAACCACACACACACACACCAACCCGATCTCCAGAGATTACCGTAACATTGCACGGAACGAGTGCACTTCATTCCGTGGATAGCCGCCTCGGAACTCCCGAATTGCGTGCATATGTACGGCGCTCCCTTTGTGACAAAACCATTTCGGAGGTGCGCAGTCACAGGCGAACTGTCACCCCGTGAAGGACCACCGAGGGAGCTAAGGCGACCGAGTTGCCGTCCTGAACGGTGGGACGTTCGCCTGTGCCTACTCAGCGCTGTTTGAGTTATGTACCGATAGGCACAGAATCGTAATTTTTTTGTGGGGACTGCTCTGCTTCCGGGTTTTTCCGGGTTGCGACTGGTTACGCCCACCGTGGGACTCGCCGTACATATGCACGCAATTCGGGAGTTCCGAGGCGGCTATCCACGGAATGAAGTGCACTCGTTCCGTGCAATGTTACGGTAATCTCTGGAGATCAGGCTGCACACACACACACACACACACACACAGATCGCTCGCTCTCTGTGTGTGTCTCTCTCTCTCTCTCTCTCTCTCTCTCTCTCTCTCTCTCTCTCTCTCTCTCTCTCTCTCTCTCTCTCTATCTCTGTGCAATAGTCTCAAATAAACAGCCCCCCTTCGAGCATGCTCGCTCACTCTCATTCTGTTTTATAATAATGTTTAACTTAATACAGGACTGGACGGTAACTATGCGGGGGATCTGTTTGTTGTGGTCAGGTCCACTGACCTTCCATAGCCGCGGTGGCTGTAATGTGCTCTCATTGGCTGTAGCGTTCATCTCCTCGCAAGGTGTTCGCAGCTCCTTTCATACCGTATGATATTGTCTGCTGTCCTGTCTGGGACAGAGCTGAATATCTAACAGGGTAGTTATCTGAAAACGGTCGGAAAGCCATCGCAGAGCGGATGATCGTGGCCAGATCGTCTCGCGGAGCCTTTCACACACAGCGAGCATTAGCTCGCCGATCAAAGGCCGATCTGCGTCAGATCGGGAGGTTTTGTCGGCGAGCGCCAAAAAAAGTCGGCGACAGCAATATCGGACCTAATATCCTGCAGTGTGTACCTGCCCTTAGATTGAGTCCAAAGGCATGTCTCACCCATACACAGGATCTGACATGAATTTTGACCTGATGGTCAAGCTTTAATTTATCCCCTGAGAAAGCAGGCCGGCCTCTATTATCTTGATGGTAAAACATTTAAGCACTTGTGCAGGAAACCGGGTTCAAATCCGGGGTAGAAGAGGAAAGTTACGTAATGCAGCTTTAACTGAAATAAAAATAATAAAAATAAAAACTAGGCTTAAAGGCTTTTTCTTTTTGTTTTGTACAAAACTAACTAAAATAATAGACAAAATGTCTAAAAAAATATATATATATAATTAATAAAAACACAATGGTCTGTCTTAGACAACTTTCACACTTTCTTGGTCAGTTCTGAGTTCTTGGTCACCAGACCTTTGGTCACCAGTCTTTGGTCACCAGACTAACTAAATTCAGTCTCTGTCTAGCTTAGAACTGACTTAAGTGCACACATAACTGTAGTGATAACTCCTCTGTTACTGTAGTTAAACAAAAATAAAATAAAACAAACAAAATCACACACAGTTACTTTATGACCTTGGATCTGGACAGTGCTGTCTACATCTGACCACACTGACAGCTGGTCAGCTGTCCTCCAGGAATATATTTCCCATCAGTATATCAAAGTTTAATTTTGATACTCATAATAAAAAGCTACTTTCATTTTCTCTCCCCGTTTCATACACATTTCATTTCATAAAAATGTTGTCGTATATTGGTCCATGATCAGACAAGAAAAACACTATTCCATAACTATTCCCTGAATGCAAGAAGAACAAGGATCCAGTTTGAAAGAGGGTTTGTCCAAAGAAATTTATTTATTACCATAGACGTTGACATCTGCATTGCCAATCACAGAGTGTACCTGAATCACCAAAACATTGTACTTTATACAGACAGACATTTGACATAGGACCTCCTCCCAGTCCTCCTTCTTGACCACTCACAAACAAGCTTTTAGAAACAAAAGGCTTCTTGGGGCCAGCCTTCTCAATCGGCACAAGAAATTTGCATCTTGACTTGGTTTAGACATGTGACAATTTACTTTAACCCTTATCTATAAAACTATACTTTTACACAAGCTCATATTATGAAATCTTTGTTTAACATCTTATTAGCTTCAAATTAAGTCCACACACATTATACATTCACAATTGCAAACAGCAGTTAGAAATACAATGAGTCAACAAAGTTGCAGTTTACTTTAAGACAGAATATTTTCCTTAAATGACATTTCTCTTTGTTTGCAAGTCATAGTTATCCAGACTTTAATCATTTTAACTACACACTTTAGACCTAAGAAAGAAGAATAACCAAAGTGTATATATTTTAACTGTTTACCCAGTCATCTTGACCTGGCTTCCAACCATTCACTACACAGTTCCTGTCTGTAGCTGATCGGCCCAGGAAGGAACAATGATTACTCTGATTAGTTTAAATGAATACAAAAGCCTTCTTCTGATAATCAAGACAAGACAGAGGGTGTCAATGCCTCTGAACCAAGGAACAAAAGGTTTATCAGGACGACTGTTGTGACTCTCACCTCTCACCTGGACTCTCTAGTGTAGCTCAATGGACAGGAACTCTGAACTGATTGCATTACAGCTGAGCCCACACTAAGTTGGGTGAAATCTCTCTCTGGCTTACATTATTTGACCAAAGGTCAAACTCAGTCCTAAGTGCAAACCTTCAAGTGTTTTACCAATTAAATGAAATATCATGGAAATACATGTTCTCATGTTTGAGATGCTACTTTTAGTCCTGGATATACCATAATGTCCTTTTGAGTTTCCTTTTGAGACACTTGAGGGGAAGGGGTCGCTTTATTCAGCTCTGGTCGTTAGCGAGTTTGAAGTGGAACCAGATGCTTGTAGAGAACTCCGGAATGTCAGTGAACCTTCTGCCTGGAGCCACAAAGCCAAACACAACAAACAAACAGAGACATCACACAAAAAAATCTGCTCTTTGACCCCCGGGAGAGACGATTAAACAACAACACAACTATAATCTCCTGTGAACGTCTGCATGTTGGAGAAGAACATTTAACCAACAATATATCCTGTGAACGTCTACACTACACGTTGAAGAAGATGAAGAGACTTCTAGTGTCCATGTTGTTCCTGACTGCTGTCGTCTGCCTGACTACAGCAGACGAACAGAACAGCTACAACCAGCTGGAATCTCGCCTCAAGAAGTTTGTTGATCTCGCCATTATCAAAGCAAATCAACAATTTAGTTTTGGCCATCTGAATTTCTTTGAATTTGGAAAGAATCTTGGTGGACATGTAGTAAAAGAGGTAACGTTGTCTTATCATTATTATATTGAATCATTATTTACGCACGATGATACGTATTGTTTTGATGACTGTATTTTAATGTTACGACATCGAGTGGGTTCTCTTGTGAAACACAGATCAGGTCAGAGCTGTTACAACGTAGCTGCTGGTAACTTAATGCTGCAGAATAGTTCAGCTGTAATAGATGAGAAATGTTAAAATATTTCAAGAAACTAATATTTTTTTGTGGTATGGTTTATAGTGGACTTCAAGCTAATGTGTACAATATAAGTTGTTAAGAATGTTATTTAGATATAGCATGTTATTTAGACAGATGCTAGGTTAATAGTTTACCTGGTTTACCTAGTTTCAAATGTACATAATGTTACTTAGATGTTGTTTGTTTAGACCAGTGGTGGAAAGTAACTAAGTACATTTACTTAAGTGCTGTACTTAAGTACAATTTTGTACTTAAGTAAAAATGTTGAGGTATTCGTACTTTGCTTGAGTATTTCCAATTTCCAATACTTTTACTTCTACTGCACTACATCTCAGAGTCAAATATTGTACTTTTACTCCACTACAATTATTAGAACATTGTAGTTACTAGTAGTACTTTTACTTTTGGTACCAATGCTTTTGTACTTTTAATCAAGTAAATTTAGAATTCTGGACTTTTACTTGTAACAGAGTATTTCTATATTGCAGTATTGATACTTTTACTTAAGTAAAGAATTGGAGTACTTTTTCCACAACTGGTTTAGACAGACTGCTTATTCTGAACTCACACTTGTGAGTCACTCTGGATAAGAGTGTCTGATACATTCCTGAACTGCAAATTGTAAGAAAATGACCAAAGTTTACGTCGGGTCATGTCTTGTCTTGTAGGTGTCACCCCGGGTGAAAATGGATGTACGTTTAATGAACACAAACTGCAGAAAGGTTAACGATGCAAGTGGACACAGACATCGCCCCGAGTGTCCATTCAAACAGGTGTGCGTCAAATACACTACATTCACTAAATTCACTATGGAGATCATGCTGTTCCAAAACACAATTCCATGTTATGCATTTATTTATTATTTCACACATAGTATCACCAGCCAGCTGTCATTAATTACATTCATCTGGTGTTCCAGGTTTAAATGACTTATCATTTATACAACTAAACCGTACACAAGAGATCAACTGCTATATTTATCAATTTTCATCCATAATAATTTATTATGAAAGCCTGTTCGTTTTTCATCATGTGATGTGTGATGTGTATATTTATTTCCCTGTTGTTACATCTGAACTATATGTTGTCACATTGTTCTGATTCATAAATAAATAATACATTCTCAACAGAGATCTACACCACAGTCCATAGTGTGTGTGTGTGTGTGTGTGTGTGTGTGTGTGTGTGTGTGTGTGTGTGTGTGTGTGTGTGTGTGTGTGTGTGTGTGCGCGTGCGTGCGTGCGTGCTTGCGTGCGTGCGTGCGTACGTGCGTGCGTGCGTGCGTGTGTGTGTTGAAAACAAGCACATGTACAAACAAAAACATGCACATTTATAGTCAAAGGGATTACACAAGAAAGCCCAGAGGCTTATTTCCATTGCGGTCCCATAAGTACAGTTAAAACATAAAATACATAAGTAAAATCAGGACCATGTGGTATTTAAAAAAAGGGAGGACTTAAAACTAGAGGTAGACCTAATCAATTTTGTGACTGTAGGCAACCCATTCCATGTGATAGCTGCAGAATACAAAAAAGAGGCCATTCCAGTACTGCTTCTGACTTTGCATGGAACAAAATTTGTGGCACTACCCCTAGTGGAGTATCTATGCACATCACAAATCCTTGAAAAGTATTTGCTCAAATACTTGGGTGCCTTATTCGTTACAATTCTGTGAACCATTCAGGTCTGCAATTTAGTTTTTAGAATCATAGGGAGTGTGTGTGTGTGTGTGTGTGTGTGTGTGTGTGCGCGTGCGTGCGTGCGTGCGTGCGTGCGTGCGTGCGTGCGTGCGTGCGTGTATGTATATATATATATATATATATATATATATATATATATATATATATATATATATATATATATATATATATATATATAAATGGTTCTATATAGGCTACTACTAAACAAATTCATACATTACAGTATGTATCTACATTACAGTATAAACCATTTCAGTATAAACAATAGTATGTTCCTCAGTCAGATTTGAAGATGAATGGATGGATATATCCTCCTGATCGATGACTTCTTCTCCGGAAGGACTAATTCAAACTATTATCTTCTATCAACTTGCTAAAGACAGTTTATAGTTTGGGGGATTGTGTGTACAATGATGTGCAGATTCAACCAGCGTTGTTATAAGTTATATTATGTTTGAGCATTTTGACATCAATAAGCAACAATTCTGTCTGTTTTGTTCCTGTCTTCAGCTCCAGGTTTGGTGTTTAGTTTGTAGCCCGGACCCAAACACCAACGATCCTTTCATCGGTTGCGTTCGCAGGAAAGATGCACGGATGGTAAACATATATCATCACATTTCTAAATCTGTCTGTCTGTCTGTCTGTCTGTCTGTCTGTCTGTCTGTCTGTCTGTAAGTAAGTAAAATGTATTTGTAGAGCATGCTCTCACAGCCATTCAGTGTCAGAGTCACAAAGTGCTTCACAAGAATAAAAGTAGAACATGTCAATAATAAAGATAAGAAGAAGACAAAAATAAAACAATCAGCATTTAACCAATCAGCCGGTGAAATTCAGGAAACCAATACAGGATATGTTACAACACAAAAGCTGTAATCATAAAGGGCTATGTAAAGAGGCCTGTTTGAATAAAAGTATTTAAAAAATGTCCACAGAGGTCACAGGTCTGTCTGTCTTTCTGTCTTGTTACTTGCCAATCTACGGTATCTAATTCTATAGCATTAGTTCTCAAAGTGGGGTCCAGAACGTGGTACACACAATCCATGCAGCCAACGAAAGGTTTGCACATAAACAAATGTCAGCCTCCATGACCCAGTTGGCCCCCATTATTACTGCTATTTATGATGATTATTATATCCTCCAAGCTATTTACATTAATGTGTTGTTTTGTTTCAGCTTCATAACATGTATGAGGAACACTGTAGGCCCACCAGACTGCATGGGGACGGCTCCCAGCTGGCCAGGACTGATGGAGAAGCCGTACAACCAGGATGTCTGGGCTGTTTCTGATTTAATTTGATTTAACCACTTAGTAAACTTAGCAAAACGGACTTGAGTTGTAACTGTAGTTGGACTCATTTTCTTCGTCTACACCATACATGGGTAACTGGCAGCCCGGGGGCCACATGCGGCCCCCACCTTCACTTAATGCGGCCCGCAGGTTAATATCGGAATACTGATATATTATTGATTTCAGCTGTTACAATTGCAAACATGACCCGCTTTAATTACTTCAGTCTATATTAGTAGTTTAATTACTTTATTTTATGTCCAATGTATTTGTATTTAGTTCATAAAGTTAACATAAGTATAACTAAATGCATTTGAAATAAAACAAAAATGTTACTTTTCAGGATTCCAATTCAAAAATAGCAAAAAAGAATTCAGGATTCCAATTCCAAAATAGCAAAAATAGCCGATCTACAAGCTCAAAACGCGTCGCAATGCGACGCGTTTTGAGCTTGTAGATCGGCTATTTTTGCTACTTTTGTGTGACATACTAGAATGAATCATTAATTTATGAAAAAAGTTAAAACATGTAGATAAGAGGTATCTGCCCGACAGCAACAATATGCAATGTGGCCCTCTGGAGTGAGTTTGGAAATATAGTGGCCCTCTCCATCATCAAAGTTGCATCACCCCTGGTCTACACGGTATAGACAGATAAAAGGAGTCCAACTACAGTTGCAACTCAAGTCCGTTAAGACTAAGTTGCACATCTAAAGGTTTACCTGCTAATAATAGACTTATAGACTTCAATATAATTATTTTAAAAACAGAGAACGAATACATACATAAAGTAAATATTGAAACCAAAAAAAATAAAAAATACAACGCTAAACAATTTACAGTGTCTGTCTTGGGCAATCTCTTGTTGACACTAATGTCATCAGGTTGATACTTATTTTATGTGGAATTAAAAACTAGTCTAATAAATTCCTGAACCACATACACGTCCAGATCGATCAATTGGATACATAGGACCACAATGGAAACAATTCTGCAGGACTTTTTTGTGTTATCCTTTTAGCCTGTTTTACTGTAGGCTACCTCCGTGCTGTATACATTTCTGACTAATAAAGTATTCAATCAATCAAAATACAGAAACAGCACATCTCCACTGTAGGCTGAATTGTATTAAACTCATTAATCACTGGTTCTCAAAGTGGGGTCCGGGGACCCCTGACTGGGTTCCAGGGGTCCCCAGCAAAACGACGAACAGTTTTAAACACTTAAGCTCTATTCTATTGTTTGTCTATTTAGAGAAATACTGACAAATCTTAGATGTTGACACATCTTCTCTTATGGGGGTCGCTGGCACCAACTCTTGTCAGATGGGGGTCAAATTCGTGTCAATTTTGGGGGTCCTGGACATGAAAATGTTTGAGAACCACTGTTAAATGTAGTGCTGTATGTGACTGTGTCTGCAGATTTGTCCACTAGAGTGTGCTGTAGGCAAGGCATTGCTCATGCACTGTGGCTTCTCATTCAATATTCACACAGTATCCTAACCCTAACCCAGATACATTGAGTTAAACTGTTTTACTTGTTATATTTTCAAAAGGCTGCAATAGGCAAAAAATCCCTCTGCCTTCATACTCTGTATTTTTCCAATGTGTAAATACAATTGAGTTAATATTGTATTGCATCAGCTTTTACCGGATTAATCGTTGTTATAACTATAAATTATATGATAACCATTTATAATAAAACAGTAAAAAGTCTCTGTTTCTGTACTTTATGTAAAACATCGTGCTGTACATGTAGGGATAGAACAAGCTATCATGTTCATTTCAGTTTCTGACTTGATTACAGCCCATAGTTTTGTTTTTGTGTTATCCTTTTACCATCATTGTAAAATCGTACCACTGTACTATTTGCAAACCTTTAATAAAGTATTCAATCAATCAATCAATCAATCAATCAATCAATGCGTGCATTCAGTGTGTGAGTGACTCCACCATAGAGCTATAATATGCATTCCACAGACACTACCGAGTGTCATACGTCATAAAAAGGTCTGACCCATGACTTTGGATGTTTTTCGCATTATTGTTTGTCTTTAAATGTTTCGATGAATTGAATACACAGGAACCCAATGGAAACAAGTCATAGTGCTTTCTTGGGTTTTAATCCAACAAGGAACACGTTATTCCAACCAGTTCCCTTCCTCTCCATCAGGCGCCCCGGCTGTCATGGGGGAGGCGGTATAGCGACCAGGATTACTATATGTTTTTGTGAGGGTATTAACTACCCTAGGAGACACAGGGAGAACATGCAAACTCCACACAGAAAGGGCCTTTCGCCGACCCCACCTAGGGTATGGGCGCTGATGACGCGGAGAAGAGGACAAGCCCCCAGCGCCCACAGCATCCCCGGTGGGAATCGAACCCTGGACCTTCTAGTTGTGTGGTGACAGCGCTACCGACTGTGTCAGCGTGCCCCTTTCTGTTGGCAGTCATGACAGCTAGTTCCCACCTGATGTCATGTGTGAGTTCCGACTGCTCCACACCGTACTGAATAACTGCTGGCTTGCATAGTGTCTTCAGTGTTGGACTTTAAATCTAAGATGTAGGGAGACAGGGACAAAAGTAACAGGGGGTAAAAGTAACACACTCAATAATTCTAGGAACAAGCTGAGGGTGAGACTTCTTGTGCACATGCTCAGCAGGGTCCTCTCTCTGCCTATGGAAGGATAGAATGATAATTTCATCTCAGCAGAAGTTTTCAACAAAAAACTGATTTTGAGGTGTAAACGTAAATTTTTGAGCGTACAGTATTTTCCTTCTGCTGTCTAAAGATAAGATGTCAGCTGATTTAAACTTAGAATAATTGTATCTCTATGTTATTGGTCACAAATTAACATCAGCAGCCTATGCTAGTACAGGTGTTTCTTAGCCTGACACTCAGCCTGAATTTTCATTTCGTTTCACTCCATTATTCAGTCTGAAAGCCCTCTCAATGCAGCCGAGTTCTGAGATGGGGGCGTGGCCAAAGTGAGACTCCACTATGAACCAACGCGATTGGTTCATACTGGATTATCCCGATCCCGATTCCTCGTACAGATTTTCAACCGAGAAACACCCGCCTTCGACAGCGTCACCAGACCCTGAATGCTAGGCAAAGGATTCAGGGGGTGGAGCCAGGCTAGGTGTTTCTAGCTAGAATATGGGATTTTATCATGGTTGACCCATGGGGCAATTGTAACAAAGTGACCGGGGTCAATTGTAACCATGTGTTTTCAATGCAAGCAGATTTTGTGTCAGGGATTACATACTTTTATGTTAGTAAATGAACATATTTCACTAAATGTCACTACATTTCAAAGTAAGAATACATTTAAATAAAAAAAATGACATACATGTAAAAAAGAAAAGAAAATAATTTTAATAAAAATACAAAATGATTGTAATTATGTATATAAAACATGTGTAAGTATAAATGCTAAATTATAACTTTTATTTGAGATAAAGTGTGTTAATATGACTTATTTTTACAGTGTTACAATTGCCCCCAACCACTGTTACAACTGCCCCCGTCACAGGGGCAATCGTAACACTGTGACTCATTGCATTCAAATTTATATTTTAGTCTTGTCCTTATTAGTGAAAGCTTAAAAATTGTATTATTAATTAGGGCACATATATATGTTTCTTATAGCAAAAGATGACTAGGATATTTCAAGTAGTCTGTGAATTATGAAGGCAAATACAAATAGTGTTACTTTCGTTCTTGGTCTCCCCTACAGGTCATCAGGTGTGTTGGATCCTCCAAAGAGGATGATACGATCTCCCACCATGCAACAAGCCCTCCAAGATACATGACCAGACGGGGCTTTCCCTTTGGTCTCAACCTTCCTCCATGAGCAGGTCTGTGGATTGATTTTCCACGGATCATTGAAGGTCTGGTTTGAGTTGTAGCCACCAAATATGTACAGCTCTCCATTGTTGTTGTGTTGGAAAATACAATAACAACATTTAAAAGGACAATTACATCTGATGTAACAGCACTATGACATCATATTGATGACATCTGGGATCTCCATATATGGGCACAAAAGGGACACAGACAGACATGCAGACATCACATTAATGACGTTAGGGGATCTCAATGCGGAGTTTGTGGATTTAAAGATATTTTTGGAGAACCGATACAGCACCCTCGAGTTGAGTATAGCTGTTACACCCGTTGTACCAGTTGTCGTTGTACAGACAGACAGACAGACAGACAGACAGACAGACAGACAGACAGACAGACGTCCCATTTGACACATCATTCCCTCTACGATAGCCTACACACACCAAGTTGATCGGTCAGACAGGTCAATTAACCTGGGAAGATAGGCAATTATTGTTCCTTGTGTTTTTTTCATTCTCAATTTTATCACATTTAATTTAGATTATTGTAGAGGGACCTTTTCCACACCTGGTTGCATTTGGCTACACTATATGCCTACCATTTGAACACAATACAATTTATTGGATTGTAAATATAATAGCAATGCAGAGCATGCATGTGAAAAAAGGCTGAATTGTTATAGTTTTGTTCACACATCACAGATAAATATGCTAGTGCTACATATTGCACTGTAGTTTAATAAGATTGTTGTGATGCAATGCATTTGTATGTGACTTTGTTATGGTCCAAAGGTACAGTATGACAGGAGATACTGTCCTGTCATACTGTCGAAATACTTATTTCATATGATACTTTGAAAAAAGTAAGAGTATTCTGTCTGTGTGACTCTCTAGTCTTAATGTGGTGAATCCATCCATCCATCCATCCATCCATCCATCCATGCACCCATCCATCCATTTATCTTGATCCACTTATCCAGAGGGTCATGGAGGTAACAGTCTTCCCACATCAGCCACTTAGCTCTGGGTATAATCTCCACTGGTCCTTGGTCTACACATGACACTGTGAACCACATTATGTTTTGAAAAATTTATCCCACGATTTTTGTAACCCATTTCTTCACCCAGTGCCAATTGCCTAAGCTGTAATCCTGGGCGCTACTTTCCCTCTGCCAGCCCACATTATGCTTTTATGTGTCTTTTTCATCTGCATTTTCTCCTGAGCCATCATCTTTCTCTTAATCATCATGTCATAATCTTCTTATATTATGCTTGGACCCCTTTGTTTATTTATTTATTCATGCATTTGTTTATTTGTCTATTTATTTATAGTGGGATCACCGTTTGTATCTTTTTTGTTGGCAGTCATGACAGCTAGTTCCCACCTGATGTCATGCGGGAGTTCAGACTGCTCCACACCGTACTGAATAACTGCTAGCTTGCAGAGTGTCTTCAGCGTTGGACTTAAATCTAAGATATACAGGTAATCAGGTGTTTGGTATCCTCCAAAGAGGATGATACGATCTCCCACCATGCAACAATCCATGCAAGATATCCTACACAGTGCTTTCCCTTTGGGCTCGATCTTCCTCCATGAGCAGGTCTGTGGATTGAATGTCCACACATCATTGAAGGGCTGGTTTGAGTTGTTGTATCCACCCAATATGTACAGCTCTCCATTGTAGGTAAAGGCTGAATGACCCAAGCGTCCTTCTGGAAGAAGCTGTGCAGAAGGCGTGTTCAGCCAGCAGTTGGTCTCTGTGTCAAACACTCTGATGTTGTTGTCGTAGTCCGGATAGCCCCCAAATACAAACATCTTTGTCCCAATGATGGTGGCAGAGTGATGTGATGAAACAGATGGTGGAGTTCCTGTGGTGTTAATTAAAGACCAGACCATTGTGGTGATGTCCAACTTGTAGATGTCATTAGTGCGTCCAGTCAGCCGGTTCCATACTCCATAGATATACATGACCTTCCTCAAGACACAAGCTGAGTGGTGGAACCTCCCCTCTGGGACAGTACCAGACATATTGGGTTTGGACCATCTGTGGTTGTCAACATCAAATGAATAAAGCATATTGCAGTCAAGACATCCCCCCCAGATGTAGACAACATCTTCTACCAGAACAGCTTTGTGGCCCCAGCGCGCGCAGGGAACCTCAAGGTGACGTTCCCCTCTTCCATCTGTCCATGGGGGCAACTTCCTCCATCGTAGAGACACTGTGTTGAAAATGTGGACTTCAATCTGATCACTGTTGTTCTCGTTACCGTATCCTTCAAATGAGTTTGAAGGATACGGTGGGAGCTTGTGTCCGACTACCACAGCATTTGGGTAGGAATGCCTATGTCCTCCTTTCAGATGTACTGTGCAGTAAAACATTTCACACACCAGCACCACTTTGTGAATCAGTGCAACTAATTTACAGAAGAGGTTGTTAGAAGGCAGGCAATTTGTTTCCAGAAGTTGCTGTTGCTGGACTGGTGTTAAAAGGACAATTACATCTGATGTAACGTCACGTCAGCACTATGACATCATATTGATGACATCTGGGATCTCCATATGGGCACAAAAGGGACACAGACAGAGATGCAGACATCATATTAATGACGTCAGGGCATTCAAGGGACAGACAGACAGACAGACAGACAGACAGACAGACGACAGACAATAGCAATGCAGAGCATGCATGTGAAAAAAGCCTGAATTGTTATAGTTTTGTTTACACAGCAGATACATATGCTAGTGCTACATATTGCACTGTAGTTTAATAAGATTGTTGTGATGCGATGCATTTGTATGTGACTTTGTTATGGTCCAAAGGTACAGTATGACAGGAGATACTGTCGGTCCTAAGCTATTTTCATATTTTCAAATATGATACTTTGAAAAAAAATTGGACACCCCTGCATGGCTTGGAAAAATATGCACGCGTACACACATGAACACACACACACACACACACACACACACACACACACACACCTTAAGTTATTATCCGGATCGACAACTTCTCAACCTTTCTGAGCTTGTGAATTCAAAGACTATACTGTGCCACAAAAGTGAAAGGGAACCTGGGGCCCTTGAAAAAGCTCTTATATAACCCTAGGTTTCACAAGGCATTCAGTCAGCTCTCAGTGACAGTGTCAAGCCTGAGGTGCTGAGGCAGTTGGAGCAATTCACCTGTTTGTATGGACAGAGTCACAAGTCTTCAGTGTATGTCGTCCTTGCCAATTTGCTGAGCAAAATGGCGAGGAAGGACGAGAATCTCACTTCCAAGTCTGAGGTGGACCTGGCTCGGCTTCCTCCATGCTCTGCTCTGAAGTCCCACATCCAACATACCACTGTGTTGCCTTGTACAAGAGAGCTGATTGACTGATTGATTGATTGATTGACTGAATACTTTATTAATAGTTTGCAAATAGGTAAGATTATACAATGACTATTAAAAGGATACCACAAATCTTGTTTCCATTGTGGTCCTGTGTATTCAATTAAATATGATGAACCCGTTGTGGAAAAACCTGAAGCCGATGAGGGACAGGGATGGTTGAAGACTGATGGCGTATTGAAACCAGCGTGGTCCTGTGGTCGAGTCCAGCCTCGCTGGCTGATCTCCTCTACACTGGAGAGAGTAAATGAAGCCCGCCAGTACAGTCAAAGTGTTTTGGAATTAACCTGGGAAAATACATTATTTATCTACAGACCTTTTCATACCTGCGGTTGCATTTGGCTACACTGCCAGTTAGACCATATATTGCACTGTAAATATAACAGAAATGAAGTGTATGCATGTGAAAGGCAGATTCTTTTCATCGTTTTGTTCACAGCACTGATTAGTGGTTTACATGCGACTACACTGCCAACAAAAGGCCATTGATATGGCACTGTAGTTGAATATATGTTTTTTAAATGTGATGTATTTGTATGTGACTTTTTATGGTCCACAGGTACTCTACAATACGACAGGACATGCAGTCGGCCCTAAGGTATTTACATATTTTCAAATATGCCCCCCTTTGAAAAAGATTTACACCCCTGAGATATATAGAACCTTTTTTATTACCTAGTATCTATTTTATTAGAAGGATAAACCCCTTTAGAGGCATCATCTCATTTTCGAGGGGGTCCTTAGCGCAAATGAACAAGGCATACAATACACAAACAATACAACAAAATACATCCATGGAGACAGACAAGACAAGAGCTCTTCCAAAGCTAGCCGCTCCCACCCCACCAGTTCAACCCCAAAGTAGCAAAATTCATACGGAGACATACTCATGAATACAAGAAAACCTTGATAAAGTACAAACCGGTACAGACATGCACATGCAGTAACATGCAGCAACATGCTCAAGCAGGGTACAAACATTAACATTGGGATACAACAGTATATACATGCACATGCGCCTTAGAAAATGAATATCGATACATGCGGTACAGGTTTGTAATAACAATTGCCAAGAACAATTAGAAGCATGATTAGAAGCATGAACAGGGTGTTAGAAGGTGAATGAAAATAGATTATCTAAACACATTAAGGGAGGTGATAGATCTAATGATAGATAGAGGAAGGGGAGGTTTGTCAGAGTTTGACTCTGACAAGTTCTTTGAGTGATTAATCTGATGATAGAGAACCATTCACTTGACTGTTTATCTGGAATGGGAAAGATCACACCAAGCAGAGTTCTATTATGTTTGACTCTTGTATTAGAAAATAAAGCTTGATTAAGAACTCATCACCATCTGTCTGGACACCTTATTTTTTCTCAGTTATCTATATATTGGTATCTCTTAATTGGTAATGTGATATTGTAAAGGTGGCACTGATTTGCACACCAGCATGCCAGATGATGCCACACTCAACAGGCGCCTGAGCTCTTTAAGAATATTTTCATCTTGTGTTCCTCAAAACTTAGGTCTAGAAGACACCTTGTTTGTTCAGTCAATAGCAATATTGGCTGAGATACAGTAGTGAAAATATAATATTCGATAATGGCGGCACTAATTTGCATTAAAATGGTACATGGGACATTTTGACAGTGGAAAAAGTACTCAAACGTTTTACTTAGGTAAAAGTATCAAAACTGCTATGTAGAAATACTCTGTTACAAGTAAAAGTCCGGAATTCAAAATGTACTTGAGTAACAAAAGTATTGGTATCAAAATGTACTTAAAGTACCAAAAGTAAAAGTACTAAAATGCTTGGAAATAGCAATCTACAAGCTCACAACGCATCGCGACTTCCCACTACTAGACTATGGCCATCACAATAACACCACAGGAAATTCTATTACTACTGTACAACATTCAACCACAAACAAAACAACACACACATTATGTAGGCTTTGCTTTTTAACTGTTTTATTATATAGACATTTCCTTTCATATATCTTTTTTTTAATTATATAATATAAACAAGCTTTCCCACCCATCCTGACAGCCTCCAACTCCCAGTAACAATAAATAAACCTGTTTAATTCGTAATAAACCTGTTTAATTAATAATTCATAACAGCTGTTTGACACGCCCACAATTCCTTTGGCAAACAGGTTACCGTGGCAACAATCAACGTCTGACTGGACTCCAATTCACACCGTACTCCAACACCCAGCATCCACCCAACCTGTTTATTTCAAACAGAACTAAAATACCCAGGATCCACCCGACAAAACTACAATTCCTATAGCATCCACCCAACCTGTCTATTTCTCTCTGAATTATTTGTTGCACTTCTTATCCTGTTGATTTGATTTTTTAGATAAAATGTCTGTTTGTCTGTCTGTCCTACAGTGACATTAAAAGTTTTGTTGGTAGAGAAGCAGATTTATTTTATAATATCTTCATCATCCTCAACCTGTTTTATAAAACACACACACACACGAACGCACGCACGCACGCACACACACACACAGACAGACACACACACACAGTGTGACATGGAGGTAAGTCCTCCGGGTACAAATGATTTAAGCGACTGGTTCCCTCTGTCCCTCCATAAACACATGCATTAAACCTCTGATACATAAACCATAGAAAAAAGGGATTAGATTAAGTGTTTTGCTTAGTTTCTATCTCGTGTCCAGCGGCATACGCATATCTCCACCCATACATGATCACATGGTCTGATTAGCATTAGCATTCAACTAGCTTACTGCAACGGTTAAGGGCGTGCTCACAAATATGCCTCAGATGCATGTCAAGGCATCAGACGTGTCCATTTCCCATGTTGCCTTGCGGGGTTGTGCAGTTTGTTTGACTTGCGTTTGAATGTTGGCTCAATGAAAGAAAACTAGAAGCCAAATGGCTGGCAAGTGGGGTCAACGCACAATGCTTTTTTTCCTATTGGTTAACTCCAAGTTTCAGACGCGTTTATAGTGTTGCATCAAAGTGCCGCAACTGTAAGCTCCGCCCCTTAGGTGAAAGTGAACGCAACGCTGACAAACATGAGGCGTATGTGTGACCACACCCTAATAATGCAGACCACTCCCTAAAGCTGCAGACCACGCCCGAAAACTACAGACCGTGCCCTAAAGTTGCAGACCACAGTCCACCCCGATTATTTTTTACCACTTAAGGGTAATTAAACCCTAGGCTGATTTTGTCGTTTAAGGTTGAGGTTTAAAACTACAGCAGATTAAAAACATGGCAGGCTAGTAGTCAACACAGCTGCAGCTAATCAAATTAATAATGGGTGTGCCAATGTGCAAGCATTGACAGCAGTCACCCTATCTAATAACTAATCTATCACAGCCATTATTAATGTGATTGGCTGCAGCTGTGTTGCTTCCATCACTGTGTACTATAAGGTGAGCCTTATGCAGCCAGCGATGTTTTTACCCTGCTGTGGTTGTTTAACCTGAACTGGAAAACAAACTACAAACTCAACCTTGGTTTTCATCGCCCTTGAAGCCCTATTACACTCTTTCACATGATGAATAGTGAAAATAGCAGATCTAGAAGCTCAGGTATCACTGCTATTTTCGCTTAAAAATAAAATAAAAAAATATGTAGAAAATCTTTGAACATCTTGGCTTATAAAGACATGGGATACAGGGATACCACCAGGTGTAAAGTGGTTCAGATGAGTTTAACTCGTTCAACCAGGTACAAATAATGCTTTATATTCAACCCAGGTTACAAAGACTACAGCTTAAAGGAGCACTTCACCCATTTTCAACCTTATCTTCTAATGAGCATTAGTGAGGACCAATTATTCGAAGAAAAGGTTGAAAAGTGCTCCTTTAAATGATTATGATTTCATTATTTTAATGAATAAAGGGTTATTTTAGCCAATGTGTACATTAGAGAATGTTAATATAACTAGTACATCTGCAGTGGGTTGGAGGTCTTGCAACTTAAAACATACAAAAATAATTAAATAAATTAAATAAAATTAAAACTTCTATTCTATTCCTAATACAATCTCTTCACTTACTGGAGGTGGTGTTACCACAGAAACCAACATCACGGGTACAAAAATGAACCATTGTGTGAAGCTAGCATTAGCGCTAGTGCTGTTTAACCTGGGTTGATGCTCCTCTACTCTCCTATTGGATTATTTAAAGATGCAAACTGTACCTTTTTAAGTGAACAGAGTGTTGTTTTTTTCTTTTTGTTAAAACAAAAAGTTTAAAGCTCTATCTTGTGATAGTAATCATTGATATAGAATGTTTGTTCAGTCAGTAACAGAGGTCTCAGGTGTCTCCGTTTCCACAGATCTTTAGTAAACAGAAAATGCATTTTCAGCCAATTTCAGCCAATCAGGAGACAGAACTCCACAAAGACAGCTTGTGTTCCAGTTCCAATTTTGTCTGCTCATTATGTCATACCTTTCTATTTCACTTGTTTATCCTGCATATATCTCTCCTGATTAGATATTTTCTCCTGAAAATGTATTTTCTGTTTACTCAAGAGCTGGAGAGACTATAACAATGAATGCTATCACAATATAGTTACTTAACACTTATTTTAACAGAATAATATCACTTACACCACCTTTAACCAAAGTGTATGGGAGAGTATGTTAATTCAATATAACTAGTACACCTGTGGTGGTTGGATTTGGTCTTCTATTAAAACATTAGTAGATCTGTTTAAAAGAGGTATTGCACGAAGGTCCTCAGCCTTAAACAGGCTTTCTCTTACAGCTCAATGGTAAAGGTTTTGGGTTCAAATCCCGGGTACGTGGGTAGGACATGAAAGACAGGGATTGCAGCTTTAGGACCTATTCAAAAACGTTTCAAAAACAGCCGATCTACAAGCTCACAACTCAACGCACGTTTTTTCCCCGAAAATCTCGCCCCAAAATATGGACTCCAGACATCCAATCACTGCCCTCCTACACTACACACACACACACGCACACACACAGTGTTCTGTTGTCATAACGGAACGTCCAGGAGTTTTTTGTGAAGATATTGTTTGACTTCCTCGATCCCGTTCAGCTTTTCCAGCTCGTGGTACGGCAACTGTAGAGACACAAAAACAATTCTGTTATTATCAATACAATTGGTGGGCTGTGGACAGTTCAGAAACCCTCCTACCAATGACATCATCGGTAGGCAGGTTTGGTCATTTCAATTACATTTTTTGTATAAATGCGAGAACAATGGCTGCTATTATAGCATGCTAACTATCCAGGAAGAGAAAGACTGCAGTTTCTATTACAGTAGCTTGGAATCCTCATAGATGATGTCACTGGTAGACGGGTTTTGTGTATTGTGTCGTACTGTATTGTGTTGTGTTGTGTACCTGCACAATGCTGCATCCTAGCAGCGTGAGGTGTGTTGTATTGTGTTGATTGATTGATTGAATATTTTATAAGGCAAAAAATGTAAAACAGCACAGTTACATTTAAAATACTTTGTCTAACAGGTCCGTTCATGAAAGTCCTTGCGGACTTGTTTCCAATGAGGGCCTTGGTATTCAATTCATAGACATATATAGTGGCACCACAGTTCAAATATCAATACAGAAAAAACAGCAAAAAATAAGACTATGTTCAACAAAAAATAAATAAAAAAGGGGGAAAAAAATATGTACAAGAACAGGGGGGGGGGTCTCGGCTGTCTAACAGGAAAATGGTACTACCTCCTCTTTTGGCCTCCTGAAAGGTGAGTTTTTAAGGCTCTTTTAACACATCGGGTGCCAAACACGGTCTGAACCGTGTTTGCGCAGAGTAGCGGTCCGGTGCCGAACACGGTCCAGACCGTGAAATATGTCTTTTTGTTTTTTTCGTTTTTCTCCACACGGGCGGGGCTAGAGCAGCTCTGGGAGTACCCATTGTGATCTTGAGAAGGATAGGCCAGATAGATCACCGGAAACAAAAACATGGCTCCCATCCACTTCCTGTCTATTTCCTTCTTTAAAACACCTATATCTCCGAATCTGTTTCCGGTGGGGAAAACCGGTCATACGCGATGCGCGATCCCCCCCATTGTAACTTGCGAGTGAAATGTTATCGTTCCAGGCTGTAGCCAGGGTCATCGCGCAACATGAATGGATGTTTTTTTTTACATGGATTTGCTCCTCGTGGAGTCTAGAGCCTTAAACAGCAAAACGCAGTCAATGGGGAGAATGCTGGCACCCAACGTAAGTTGTTATGAAAAAATGCTGGCACCCAATGTGTTAAATGAGCCCAGCGAACCGCATTTTTTGAGGGATGGGGTTAGACTATTCCAATCCTGGGTGGCAGTGCTGCAGAAGGGGAATTTGCCCATGTTTGTTTTATGGGTGGGTGGTACCAAATTGTTGTTAACGCTCCCTCTGGTATTGTGACTGTGGGTGTCGCTAACCTTTTGGAGGTATTTACTCAGATATGCGGGAATAGGGGGCATATCGGGCAAATTTGCATTTACAATTTTGAAGACCAGTCCCATTTTTAGTTGTTTAACCCTGTCTTCCACAGCCTAGGCTGGCAAAATGGGTGGGAGAAAGGTGGGTCATGGGCCCCAGTCCGAGGAGTAGCCGAATCAGTTTGTTTTGGGAGGTTTGAAGCTTAGTCTTCAGTGACACTGAGGTGTTGGAGTACCAAGAGGTGCTAGCATAGTCAAAAAGTGGCTGAATCAGGGCCCCTGGGAGTGTTGTGTAGTCGTGTTGCTGTGTTGTGGTATTATTGTGTATTAACTGCTCTACGATGTATCCTAGCAGTGTGAAGTGTGTTGTGAAGTTGTGTATTACCTGCACTATGCTGTATCCTAGCAGTGTGAGGTGTGTTGTGTAGTGTACTGTTGTGTATTACCTGCACTATGCTGTATCCTAGCAGTGTGAGGTGTGTTGTGTAGTGTACTGTTGTGTGTTACCTGCACTATGCTGTATCCTAGCAGTGTGAGGTGTGTTGTGTAGTGTACTGTTGTGTGTTACCTGCACTATGCTGTATCCTAGCAGTGTGAGGTGTCGGTCTCTCATGGCTCTGGATCCCACCAACACATCAGAGTTGTGACAGTAATGCCACTTGTCATTAACAGACATTATCACCCTGAAAAACACACAGAGATTTGAATGATAGGGAAATACTAGCTACTGTACATTGTGATTTGTGTGATTCTCAAAGTGCAGTCCGGGGACCGCCAGGGGCCCTTGAGCAAAATATGTTAATATAGCATCATTTTAACCCTATATCTGCTATTTGACATTAGCCAATCTTGTAGATCAGCTATTAACTCATTCAGTGCCACATGACGTCTAAGACGTCATGGCCTGTAGCGCCCTGAGCGCCACATGACGTCTAAGACGTTTTTGTTTTTTTTCATATATATATTTTTTTTTATGTTCAGAACCCAAGATATGATGATTTGAAGATTTGCTGCTCCATTCACTTCTTGTTTAACTTCTTACTGAAAAAGGCTGTATCTCGGCTCCTAAGCACCTTTTTTTTTACAATGAATTTTGGCTGTGGCACTCAGAACCAAACTTCCATAAATAAGAATGGCACTGAAAGAGTTAACACACATTTGGAATATTTTTAAACATGAACAAATCTAGTATGGGGGGGGGGGTCCCTGGCACAAAATATTTTCACATGGGGGTCTGTGGCCAAATACATATTAATGTGGGGGTCCTTGACATGAAAATGTTTTTGAGCCACTAGTTAAATAAAGCAAATTACAGTCCTGGTGGGATAGAAAATCAAAAACATAACAAGCCGCAATATCGGCTCACTGACCTTTTGACCTGCCTGGGGTCGGCCGCGGTACCGTCGGACTCCCCCCGCTCGGCAGGGTGGGGTCCCGACGGCGAGGAGGGGGAGGGGCCCACGTCGGCCCCCTCGGGGTAGACCACGCCCTGGTCGTAGAACCCCGGCAGGTCCTGAGCCCTGATCCCCGACCCCACCACCCCGTCGTCCTCCAGGATCTTGCCGATGGAGAACTGGAACAGGGAGTCGCTGGGAGGATGTCCCGGGCCTCCCGCTGCTCCTGTGCCCCCAAGGCCTGTCACAATTATTACGTCATTGCCCAATAGCAATTATTTGACGATCACCATTATCGTTTCCATGTTGTGTGTCCAAAAAATGTTCATGTATTTTCAAACATTTTCCAAAAATAGCAGATCTACAAGCTTGTAGATCAGCTATTTACGCTATTTTTAAAGGTAGGGTAAGTGATATTTTTTGGTTAAAACAAAATGTTTTGTATTAAAAGGTTAAAGCTCTATATTCTGATAGTAACATTGCTATAGAGTGTTTGTTCAGTAACAGGGGTCTCCATGTCTCTCAAGCTCTTTAACAAACAGAAAATAAATGTTTAGGTAGGTGACAAAAGTTCAGCCAATCAGGGTATCAGTACCCATTTATCAGCTTTATTTTTATAGCGTTCCAGTTCCAATATGTTCAGCTCATTTCTTTGTGTCATCACTTCCAATTTTTGTTTAATCTGTATCCTGACTGAGGATAAAATTGGTATCCTGACCTGAAAACGCATTTTCTGTTTATCAAAGAGCTGGAGAGACATGGAGACTCCTGTTACTGAACAAACACTCTATAGCAATGAGTACTATCACAATATAGAGCTATTTATCACTTATTTTAACCAAAGAAAATCACATATCATTTTGGGGGTCCTTGTCATGACAAAGTTTGAGAACCACTGATATAGTAACTAAGTATAGTTTTTCAGAAAACTGTTAGGATTTAGAAGACATTGTCGAATCGGCCTCAGGTCTTAATGGGTTAAATCGTTTCGCAATTATTTGAGCGACAATTAATCGTCAAGTAAAAAACATGTCATAATGGTCGACAGGCCCTTACCTGCGCCTCCAGCCGCTCCTCCCTGCATCAGGCCGTCAGAGGGAGGGCTGCTCAGGGTGGAACTGTCCTGACTCTCCACCGACGGGTCTTTGTTCAGACCAGAGTAGTAGTCTGAGCCGTGAGGGGACACGTAGTAGGAGCTGTAGTCCAGGACCCCCCCTCCAGCACCGTTGGGGCCACTGAAACACACATACACACAGTTAATCATTCAGTGCCAATTTTGTTGAAAAAACGTATGTTGCTATAATCAGTGGTTCTCAAACTTTTTCATGTCAAAAATGTTTTATGTATTTGGCCGCGGACCCCAATCTCAAAATATGTTGCTCCAGGGACCCCCCCAGAAGCAAAGATTTGAGTAAAAAATGTTTGCTTTAAAACATATATTCAAAGATTTGCAAATATTTTCACTATTTCACTGAAATAGTAGATCTACTATTTTTGAATAGCCAAAGTATAAATGAACGGTTAGTGGTAGTGGTTAGTTACACAGATGCGTTCCCAGTTTTAATGGGTTAATAAGATGACCCCTAACCCAGTGGTTCTCAAGTTTTCAGGCCGCAATCCACCAAAATAACCATATTTGAACTGGGGGGAATCCTCCACCCTGTTTCAATGGAAAGGACGCTCAACCCGAGGACAGTCTTGAGAAGGTCTTGAATAAACTGGGTGCAGATTCTGATAATACATAAATGGAAGAAACAAGTCTTATAGTCTTTTTTAATAATCGACCAAACGAACATACACGCAAACAGGCAATCAGTCCTTCGTCAGTGTTACTCAAGACACCCTGACAAGCACTTCGAATTGTAGGAGTGGAGGCATTACATTTTTGACTTGGTCCCACACATAAATATTGTGAAAATAGCCTATCTACATGCTCACAACGCCTCGCATGTAGATAGGCTATTTTCAAAAATGTTGCCTCTTTCTTAGGTAATATTTGACAATTTGCCCAATGTTTGTTTATTACTTTTGATGCAGTAATGGTCAAAAGTAATTCATGTGCAGATAACATGAATTACCAACATGTATACACTTATACTGTATGTTGGTTTGTTTACTGTTGAGTGAGAAAACAATGTTGCACATTAAGCAAGTCATCTGGGGACCCCCCCAAAATCATTTGGGGGACCCCCCTGGGTGTCCTGACCCACAGGTTGAGAACCATAACCACACACATAGTTAACATGAGGAGACACGTAGTACGAGCTGTAGTCCAGAACACCCTGCACCTCCTTTAGAACCACTGGAACAAACACATAGTTGACAATACGGTACAAAGAGAAGTCCAACGTGCTTCAGCCTGTGAGGTAGAAGGGCTCGGTGCTCAACAGGGACAACTGAATCAGAAAGAAAGATACCTAGGCACTTCAGAAGAGACTACACAAATAAGATACTGGAGCCCTGGACTGGTCTGCACATTATGTATTATTTTGCAGGGGTGACTGATGTTTCGACTTGCGTCTTCCTCAGCGTAAAAAAAAAAGAAGACTTTGAGCAAGTCGAAACGTCAGTCACCCCTGTAAAATAATAAATACGGGCACAACAGTCGAGTGCTCTAGCATTATATTTGGGTAGTCTCTTCTGAAGTGCCCAGATATCTTTCTTTCTGACATAATTAACAATATAGCCGACCCTAAAGGGGGCTACAGTACGCGCTTCCGTCTGAATTCTGAACCTTTTTCAGACAGGGTAGGTTCTTCAGTGTGGACGCTTAATTATAGTTCTAGTTATCGTGCTTGGTGTGAACGGCCCTTTAGACTTGACATCAGTGTGTGCATGTGTGCCACTGATGGGCCTTGAGCGTTAGCTTGTAGTTTTGCAGCTTTGCAGCTGATGTTAAGTTGGTTTTCACGTTTCGTGTTTATTCTTAACCCATTGACTGACAAGGACGCCTTATGACGACTTATTTTCTTTTAGTGGTTTTTATAAAAGATCGCGCTGTTCTCTATCACCCGAGTGATCACTTTCAGTTTCTTCTCACAAGGATCCGGAAATGAAGTCATCCGAAGATTTCCGCCTCCGTCCACTTCCTGTTTAGCTTTTTCATGGAAACAGCAGTATCTTGAGTTGACTTTTTCCCGCTGCATTTTCAACGTGCTGCTGCAAAAAAAAGGGGCCTTTGCTGTTGGAATGATTTTTCTCTGGGCGACGCACACTGATACCGGGTGTGTTTAGAAACGACCGGATGAGCGATAATAATGGATCTAAATTTTCTGTGACCAGTTGAAAAGGTAAGAAAAGCGTGCATCTTTGGCGAGAAATGGTATATTTACATGCTATTAGAACGCAAGGGGGCCGTCACGGTTGGAATATTTTTTCTCTGGGCGACGCACACGGATTCCGTGTGTGTTTTAAAACGGTCGGGCAATGAATATACATTTTCTGTGATCAGGTGAAAGTAAAAAACAAACCGAAAATTGCCGGCAGTGAGCAAACACATGCCAGACATACGTCTGGCAGTGAACGAGTTAAGTTAGCGTGTTAAGTATGGCACAGTAAATACATATTCACCTTTTGCAACAACAACGCATCCTCCACCTTCCTAAGACACTTTGGCTAAGCATTCCCACCGACTGTATTCAGCAAACACTAGAGTTGTGACTGGAGCGTACCTGAGTTTGTGGTGGTGGGAGGGGCCTCCTGGTGACTCCTCCTCCAGCGCTGACGAGGAGAACGGCGAGAACTTCTGGAAGTCAGAGGTGAGGGTCGCTACGGCAACAGGCCCCGCCCCGTCGACTGGTTTGGAGGCAGGGAGGGGAGGGGCAGGAGCCAAACCCCCCAGAGGAAAACCTCCACTTCCTGTTCGGATGGGCAGAACACGACCACACCCGTCCATCCATAGAACAAAATCTACACAAAGATTAAACTACTTCATAACATGTTTATAACCACATTATTAAAAGGTGCTTTAAGTTATATTTTTTGTTAAATTAAGTGTTAAATAGCTCTATATTGTGAGTAATCATTTCTATAGTGTTTGTTCAGTAACAGGGGTCTCCCTGTCTCTCCAGCTCTTTAACTCTTTGACTGCCGTGGACACATTTCGGCGTCGAATTCTGCCAAGGCGCAGCCTGCCGTGGACGAGAAAACGCGTCCTTTTTTTGTGAAATTCCACCAGAAGGCGCTCTTACCTAGCCTATGGATGGCCCCTTCACAGCGAGTGAATGAGAGAAGCAGTGTTTGCTTCCTGTTTATTTCCTGCGGGGAAACGACCATATCTCCGTTCCTCTTGCTTTATGGCAAAAGCCTCATTGAAATGGCCACAGCTGTGCAATGGATTACCGCAAGCGGATCATTCCCCCCCCCCCAATACTACGGTAACCCTGTGCGTGTAACCAGCCGATCACCGTGAGGATGGAGGTCACAGAGAATATTACATGATTTTTCAAAGGTACCACCTGTATTTATGTACAGAACTATGTATAATAACCAGATTATAACACATTATTACCTGTATAATAACCAGGGGCCAACACTTCATCTTGTTTGTAGCTCTGCTCTCCAACCAGTTGCCTGAGGGCCTCCGCCACTAGACCCTTATAACTGACAAATATATACATACAGGGATTATCATTATACACAAAGTGTTTATTCCAGCAGAATGCACCTTCCACTTGCCCGCTCGAGCCACTTAAAATCTTGCCTAAAATACAAATAAATACAAATAAACACCTAACTTGATTGAAAGTGTAGCTGTGGTGCAGGTGTTTGGTCAATAATTTGTGTGAAATTGTCTTGTTAATTAACATTTACAACACAGTGTTTCATGAGCCCATCTCAGTTGGATGAAAGGCAGATGACAGAGACGTCTGCTACAGTCATCAGTCCACACATTTTTGGGTCGCGGACCCATTTTTGAAAAGAACTATCAAGGACATTCCATCAATTGAAACAACTTTTAAGATGTAGTGAAGATAGTCTATCTACAAGCTCGCAACGTGTTGTGAGCTTGTAGATCGGCTATTTTCACTAGATTGGGTTCTGGGGAGACATAAAATGTCTCTTTTGGGTCTTGAGCTAAAATGTGTGGGAACTAGGGTTGGCCAAATGGAGACATTTTATTAACCGGTTGCCGTTAGGCCTTACCGATTAATTAATCATTAACCGTTAAGGAAATATGTTCCCCAAAAAAAAGCGCTATTTACCAATAAAAAAAAGAAAAATACACCGTCCCCCCCCCCCCCCATAATATAATGCACTATTTACACATTAAAAGTGATGTGCCTTGCATGCACGGGTGCTGTGGTTAGTGCAGGCTAGTGCCTGACTAGCCGACCTGCTGCAGCGATAACCCGATGCAAAAACAGGCTAAATCCATCGTTGATTGCCAATTGCAGTGTATGTGCAAAACACGGAACTGAGTCGCAGTTCACCCGTTTGGGGCGATTAGCAGCCACAACGCTGGCTGCGTTGTCGTGAACACATGCAGACACTTTCCCAGTAAGTCCCCAAGCCTCCACCGCATCATTTAGTTTAGCTGCCAGGTTGTTTGCTGTGTGTCTGTCAGGCATGCTCTGTGTCAATAAGACGGCTGAGTTCACGTTCCACTCCTCGTACTCTTCATTTTGTGTTTACTAGTGTTAGTTTAGTGGAAGTCACGTGTGGTTGCGGGTGTAGACTTGGCCCTTCAAAATAAAATGTGAGAATATTATAATTTAGTTTGTGGACGGAGTCGTTTGCTTTCACTGCCAATGCTGCTGGATAACCTGTATGTTTGATCTGCGAGAAGTTAATATAATCTTAATACCCCCTGTTGCCTTCATTATATTGCTCTTTATTCTCTTTATTTTTTACTGTTTTATTATTATATTGTTGTTGTTACCTATGCTGCTGCATTGTTATGTTGTTATGTTACAGTTAAGTTATGTAGTTAATCTAGGATGTAGGTCACTAACAATAAAGCACAACCTTGAACCTTGAACTTTATAAGGCTCAAATATGTTTGCGGCTCCAGACAGATTTTGTATACATTTTTTGGTCCAAAATGGAAATTGGAAATGTAACAGCTGAAATCAATAATACATCAGTATTCCGAAATTAACCTGCGGGCCGCATTATGTGAAGGTGGGGGTTGCATGTGGCCCCTGGGCCACCAGTTGTCCATGTATGCTCTATAGGCTCCCTGCAGTTAAACCACTGCTCCACACTCTATAGGCTCCCTGCAGTTAAAGATGACCACTGCTTCTAGTGTGCACAGTGTGTTCACATTCACTACAGCCTGCACAGAGCGCTGATTCTTTACCGATCCGTTAGTTTGGGAAGAAAACCGCACACTGGTTGACATACCTGTACTTCCTGTTGACCTCGTCAGCAGTGAGGGCGTGGTCAAACATCAGTACTTTGTGCTGGTCTTGCAGTCGGGGTCCGCTGTACTCCTGGTACTCCAGCTCTACGGCCGCGTCCAGCAGGGACAGGTAGCGCCGCACGATCAGAGCGTACGGACTGTCTGCAGGAGACACAACCATACCTGTTACCAGTGGTGGAAAAAGTACTTTTGTAAAAGTATCAATGCTGCAATGTAGAAATGCTCCGTTACAAGTGAAAGTCCGGAATTCAAAAAGTACCAAAGTATTGGTATCAAAATGTACTTCAAGTACCAAACGTAGAAAGTACTCATTAGGCAGAATGTCCCATTTCAAAGTTTTCAAATGTATAAAATGCATACAAATATTTAAAAAAATAGCAGATCAAAAGGCCGAAATGTACATAGGGCTGAAGTGGTTTTGTAATAATAATCAAAATCTACAAAGTAACTAGTAACTTAAGTCAAATAATTATAGAGGAGTAAAAGTACAATATTTGCCTCTGAGATGTAGTGGAGTAGAAGTAAAAGTACTGAAAATTGGAAATACTCCAGTAGAGTAGAAAATACCTGAAAATTGTACTTAAGTACAGTACTTGAGTACACGTACTTAGTTACTTTACACCACTGCCAGTTACTGACCACTACTCATCTACTATCCTACTTTCAATATTTGTGTTGAATATTGTTCCTTTTTCTGATTTCACAATGTACAATATCTATATATATTTCCTTTCTTAATTTACAGTAGCCAATTTAGTTATGTCAATTAATTGCTCAGAGATCTCCTTATATGGGCATATCAGCATGCCCATATACAGTATGGGCATACACTGATGACATCATGGATCTCCATATAATGGGTATAAAAGGGACAAGGACTGACAGATACAGATATCTCCATATATGGGCATGAAAGAGACACAGACGGGTACAACGGGTACTCTGACAAATCCCAGACACTATTACAGACAGTTTGTAGAACAGCCATGTCCACTATACTTTCAAAATATAAAAAAAAGTGGGGGGGAAATCCGCTATTTAGGGAAAATGTTTGCATATGTATGAACATTTTTCAACATGGAAACGATCGACTATTATGCTAAATAATTGCGATTATCTCAAATAATTGCGACAGGCCTAAGTCACTTGCCACTTGCCACTTATTAGCCCGCGGACCTCCATTTGAAAAGATATGCCAGTCAGGGACCCCCAGTTTGACATGCATTAGGCTATGGACCCCCATGTAATGGCATTTCTATCTCTGGGAACACAATTTATATTGTAAAATCAATCAATCAATGTACAAATGGAACCAAATGGATATGTACACTCTCAGAGTTACAGACCCATAAGGGTCCATTTGGTTCCTAACTATCCATCATTTAGCTGGGGACCCCCTGGATCTCCCTCAAGGACCCCTGGGGGTCCCCGGACCCCACTTTGAAAACCAATGGACCTAAGTAGCAGTGGTGATAAGTGTATTTACTGGTAACGTTGCTTATGAAGGCGGTGCTGAAGACTCTGTGCAGCACCAGACCAGGGAAGTGACCCAGTTGGAACAGGGACATCAGGATGTTGACCGTGGCCAGCGGGGAGCTCAGAGCCTTCAGCTCCAGAACCACCTCCAGCTTGCTGAAGAACTGGACCTGGTTGGACGGACGGTACGACATCCTGCTGAACGGAAACACCAGCTTCTGGATCACCTGCGGGGGTCAGAGAGGTCAGAGGTTAAAGGTCACATTTCAACCCTGAACGTTGCAGAATACTTCTTGCCAAAATTAAGTTAGTAAATTTGATTTCAGTAAAATGTTAGTGTAGTGTTGTCTCAAGACGTTTTACATATCGTCGCTGTCTGGCAGAAACCAGCTAACTCCATTTTTGAGCTTTTTATTTATTTTTTCATAAATCAGTGCCATTATAAACACCCTTTACGTCTGTGTGTTGGTTAATTTTTTTTTTAACCAATGAAAAGTATTAAAAAGTCGCTTCTGACAAAAGCAGCTAACTCCATTGGATCCCCAAAATTTCTGCTAAACCAGCTAACTCCACCAAAGGGGGGTGGAGTTAGCTGGTTTTGCTGACTCCAGGCTCCACCCCCTTTTGACCTCCAACCTCATTGTGAGCTTGGAGATCCATTCAGCTGTTCTTATCAATGATGAACAAAACCTCCTAAATCCACTTTTTGTTTTGTTTTTGTCATTTCCTGAAAATTTTCTTTCTTTTTGTAGTAAAAGAATGCCCTACTTCCGTCATACAAGCTACAAGCTCACAACGCGTCACATGTAGATCAGCTATTTTAAAATGTATATTTAAAGGTAGGGTAAGTGATATTTTTGGGTTAAAACAAAAAGTATTTTGTTAAAAGGTTAAAGCACTATATTCTGATAGTAATCATTGCTATAGAGTGTTTGTTCAGTAACAGGAGTCTCCCCGTCTCTCCAGCTCTTTAATAAACAGAAAACACATTTTCCGGTAGGTGTCAAAATCTCAGCCAATCAGGAGAAAGTACCAATTTTTAAGCTTCATTTTTATAGTGTTCCAGTTCCAATTTTGCCTGCTCATTTCTTAGTGTCATCACTTCCAATTTCACTTGTTTAATCTATATCCTGATTGAGTTCTCTATCCTGATTGGATAAAATTGGAAATGAAAGTGAAACTGAAACGAAAATGCATTTTCTGTTTTATAAAGAGCTGGAGAGACAAGGAGACTCCTTTTACTGAGGCCACATCCACACGGAGACGTTTTAAAAAATGTCAGAGACGTTTTCAAAAAGTTTACTGTACACACGGAATCGTCTCAAGAAATATGTGTGTCCACACGAAACCACTGAAAACAACACAAAACGAAAACGCTGTAGTTTATATGCCCGGCCTGTGGGTGGTGCTGTGGTGTAACTGTAAAGTAACTAAGTACATTTACTCAAGTACTGTAATTAAGTACACTTTTGAGGTATTTTTACTTTACTGGAGTATTTCCAATTTTCAATACTTTTACTCCACTACATCTTAGAGGAAAATATTGTATTTTGACTCCACTACTAGTTACTTTGCAGATATAAATTATTACATTACAAAACATACATTAACCAGCCCCATCAACCACATTAACCATACATTAGCCCTATTTTATACATAGACTATTTGAAAATAGCCGATCTACAAGCTCACAACGCGCATCGCAACGCAATGTGAGCTTGTCGATCAGTTATTTTCAAAAATGTTAGTACTTTTACTTTTGGTACTTTTGATGACAATACTTTTGTACCTTTACTTTGATTGAAGTAACATTTTGAGCACAGGCCTTTTACTTGTAATAGAGTATTTTTATATTGTGGTATTGCTACTTTTACTTAAGTAAAATATCCGAGTACTTCTTCCACCACTGAATTTGACCCATAATAATAAAGATGCGCTGGGGCACGCATATTGCGAACGTCGTCACGAGCGTCCTGGCTTAACTCAACCTGGTGTTTGCACTTTCTTCATTTATAACCCGTACATCTACATAAACGTTCAGATTTCAAATATAAAGTGCTTACCTCATGGCCATGGATGTTACAATTCACTTCGGGTGGGTATAAGTACCTGTATCTTCCGTATTGTTCAATAAAAAAGCATTTTAATCCGATCGGCGGCCATTTTCTCATAGAGTTATAATGTATCAGAGTGTAATACACCTCCCAACCGATAGGGTCGCGTAAATTAGAGCACATGGAGAAAATTCGGAGACAATGGCCACCAATCGGATTAAAATACTTTTTATTGAACAATACGGAATATACAGGTACTTATGCAGGCCCGTACATAATTGTAACATCCGTGGCCATGGGTCAGCACTTTATAGTAGAAATATGAAAGTTTATGTAGATGTACGGATTGTAAATGGAGAAAATGCAAACACCAGGTTGAAGTTCATCCATGACCGTCGTAACAGACGACCGTCATGTGATCCATGGCTAGCACCAAGGTGTTTGTTTTCATTCTTATAAGACCGCATGACTCATTTGTAATGCAAGTGAATATACATTAAAAAGAAACTAAGCGGAAAGTAACTAAGTACATTTACTCCATGTCCACTTGTTGCTGACGGTGGTAGTGTAGGAGCAGTGCTGTAAAAGGCCCATCGCGTTAAGTAGCTTCTGCAGATCTGCTACTTTTGATACTTTTGTGCAACGCGCTAGCAGATCTACAAGCTTGTAGATCTGCTACTTTTGATACTTTTGTGCAACGCGCTAGCAGATCTACAAGCTTGTAGATCTGCTACTTTTGATACTTTTGTGCAACGCGCTAGCAGATCTACAAGCTTTTGGATCTGCTACTTTTGATACTTTTGTGTGAAGCTGTAGTTTGATCAATAAGGCGCCGACGGGGGCCGCCATGTTTGTTGTTGCTGTTGGGGGGGGGTGTCGGTGCATGCGGGGGGGATGGGGGGAGGGGGAGGGGGGGGGTCTATGGCGTCATCGGTTTCAGGAAAGATGCGTCTTTAAGTGTACACACGGAGACGCAAGGGTAGCGTATTCAGATTAATTCACTCCGGGACCCGTTTTCAAAAATATGCGTATTGCAGACCTAAAACGCCGGCTCCGTGTGGCCGAAACGTCAAAACGATTAAAAACGTATGCGGATTCACCTAAAAACATCTCCGTGTGGATGTGGCCTGAACAAACACTCTATACAATAGCAATGAGTACTATCAGAATATAGAGCTATTTAACACTTATTTTAACCAAAGTAAATCACTTACCCTACCTTTAAGAGAAAGGGAAAGTGGTTAACAAGCTGTAGCAGTAATCTCACCTTGCTGTCCAGGTGCTTTTAAATCACATCACATCGTATGTGTTTATGTATGTCAAGTGCGTACACGTACATTTGTATTTGTTGATGTTTTGTTCATCTTGTGCAGAACTTTGGTCAACGGTGGTTGTTTTTCTGAATGCGCTGTATAAATAAAGTTTGATTTGATTTACCTTGCTGTCCAGGTACTCAGCCTTCTTGACCAGGAACTCGGCGATGGTGTCCAGCAGACGCGTCTCTCTCAGTCGGTGTCTGGCGATGTACTTGGCTATGAGGGCCATGGTGTACGGAGTGATGCTGTCCGCCTTCTTAGGGAGCTCCTCTGAACACACAACATGGTAATGATTAGGCATGGAACCATTTATTAAAATCGATTCAAACTGGTGACAATTTAAATCGATTTAATAAAACATTTATTGCGATGCAAAAAGCAGAGGGCGCGTAAAAAAAGAGAAGAAAATACAGGATCTTTGTAAGAGAATTGATTAAAAAAGTTTTCAGTCATTTGCTACTGTATTGAAAAGAGGTTAAGAGAAAACACAGTATTACAAAAAAAAGAGAAGAAAATACTGGATTTGTGTAAGAGAAAAAAAAAAGGTAATTTTTCTGAAAAATATTTTTTGGGTTTAACCCATTAAAGGGATATTTCACTTTCAAAAAAACTTTGGGTCATTTTATCGTCTACTCAGGCTTTTGTGAGCCCCCCAGACCGTTTTTAAGTTGCTTGATTTAGTATTTAGATATTTGATAATCATTTTATCAGACACGCCCCCTTCCTATACAAGCCCATTATAACGTCAAACTCCATTTTTAACCTGTTAGATTCATCAAAAACACCCGTCCTTGGTTCTGCTGACTCACCCTGCCCTCCTAATACGTGAGGGGGCCGTGTTTTTTCGATTACTTTTTTCATTTATTTTATTACTTTTTTTTATTGCATTAAATTTTTTTCATTTTCCCCCAAAAATATAAAAAATAAATGAAAAATGTTATCGAAAAAACACGGCCCCCTTGCGTATTAGGAGGGCAGGGTGAGTCACCAGAACCAAGGACGGGTGTTTTTGATGAATCTGACATGTTAAAAATGGAGTTTGAAGTTATAATGGGTTTGTATAGGATAGGGGCGTGTCTAATAAAATGAATATCAAATATCTAAATACTGAATCAAGCAACTTAAAAACGGTCTGGGGGTTTCACAAAAGCCTGAGTAGACGATAAAATGACCAAACGTTTTTTTGAAAGTGAAATATCCCTTTAAGACCTGAGGACGATTCTACAAAATGTCTTCTAAATCCTGACATATGTTACAATGTCAGTGGTTCTCAAACTTTTTCATGTCAAGGACCCCCAAAATGACATGTATTTGACCCCCATCTTAAAATATTTTGTTCCAGGGACCCCCAGAAGCAAATTTGATTTGAGTTAAAAATGTTTGCTTTAAAAAATATATATACCGTATTCAAAGATTTGCACACATTTTCTAGATTTTTCTAAAATAGCAGCTCATAGAGCTCACAAGCTCATAGCGCGGCACTCAGTGCCGCACTATGAGCTTGTATATCTGCTATTTTTTAATAGCCAAAGTGTAAAATAATGCTTTTTAGCCCAAATCTAAAAATGACACAGATGCGTTCCAGGTCTTAATGGGATTTAAAAAAAAATGAAATCGTATCGTGAACCTAGCATCGTGATTCGAATCGTATCGTGAGTTGAGTGAATCGTTACATGCCCAGGGATGATAAAAGATTAGACCTAAAGAAAACTTGTAGATCTGCTACTTTTTGCATTTGAATCCTGAAAAAAGCAACAGTTTTGGACATGACGGAGGTTTCCACCTGACAGAGATGATATGATATGATAATGTATATTTTACCCGCCAGGCTGTTGATAAATCTCTCCTGTCTGTTCTGGTAGAACAGGTGGGAGCTGAAGATGAGCTCCAGGCTCTTGTTGCTGGCCTCTCTGGCGCAGGCCGCCAGCATCTCGTCCAGCAGCGCCATCTCCTGGTCGCGCACGCCGCTGACGCTGGCCAGCGTGTGTTTGACCAGACGGAGGATCTTTCTGAGGGGAGAACACAGAGCAGAGAGTTAAGCTCTCTGTGTCCACTGTGTCACATGTACTAAAACTAGTTAAGTTAACCTCTCTATGTCCACTGTGTCACATGTACTAAAACTAGTTAAGTTAACCTCTCTATGTCCACTGTGTCACATGTACTAAAACTAGTTAAGTTGACCTCTCTATGTCCACTGTGTCACATGTACTAAAACTAGTTAAGTTAACCTCTCTATGTCCACTGTGTCACATTTACTAAAAACTAGTTAAGTTAACCTCTCTATGTCCACTGTGTCACATTTACTAAAAACTAGTTAAGTTAACCTCTCTGTGTCCACTGTGTCACTACTAAAAACTAGTTAAGTTAACCTCTCTATGTCCACTGTGTCACATTTACTAAAAACTAGTTAAGTTAACCTCTCTATGTCCACTGTGTCACATTTACTAAAAACTAGTTAAGTTAACCTCTCTGTGTCCACTGTGTCACTACTAAAAACTAGTTAAGTTAACCTCTCTATGTCCACTACTGTGTCACATTTACTAAAAACTAGTTAAGTTAACCTCTCTTTAGTTAATGTGACCAGTGGACACAGACTAGTTAGTTTAACCTCTCTGTGTCCACTGGTCACATTAATCCATTAAAGACCGGGAACGCATCCGTGTCATTTTAAGATTTCTTTGGCTATTCAAAAAATTGCAGATCTACAAGCTCACAGTGTGGCACAGAGTGCAGCGCTATGAGCTTGTAGATCTGCTATTTTTGAAAAAAAATTAAAGATGGAGTGCCATGATATTTTTCAACCCTAAAACCTGATCATAAGGTATTATTATTATGTAAGGATGTTTTTCAAAAAAAAAAGAAAGTGTACAGTAAGTGTTAAAATGTTGTTTTTATGTAGACACACCCACCAGTTCATTAAGTATACCTGGTTTCACTTAGCACCACCCATCTAATCCAGTCCCTCCGCCTCCTCCTATAAGACCACCCACCTGTCCTAGTCCTTCCCCCTTATCACTAAAGGACTGCCCATGGTTCTGCCCATTTGTTTACAAAATGGCAGAGGGAGGACAAATTGGACAAATACAGCCATATATGTTTGAACCTGAATCTGGTTCAGATGAAGATGAGGAGGAAGAAGAAGAACTACTCCACAACCGGAAAGCCTCATCAACCCTTTGCTCAAATCCCAAATGCTCATGTGTGCAACGGATAAATAAAAGGCTTAAAAAAGGACAACTTTGTTTTTTTTACAACCAAGGTTTATATTTTAGCTTGTAATTAAAGTAAATAAAAGACGAGTGTTATTTCTTTTTCATTTACTGCTTTCTATAGTTTTAGCAATTTTCGCGATCTTTTTTACAGCATTCTGTCCGGTGGCTAAATATTAGCCTGGTAAACCCTCCCTCCGAAAATCTCATTTCTATTTGATTCCAGGAGTGAGTCTGGCCTGATAGCCCATTCTGCAATATTGGCTGTGGGCTGAAGTTGGGCGGGAGTAATAACGTTGACTGACAACCCCTTCAGCCAATGATAATTTTTCCCCTTCAGCCAATCAGCAGTTCACCAGTCTAATGTGACGCAACGGGACTTTTGAGACTTGCCATGCCCAAAATGGGTTGCCTTATTCGGATACATGGGTGTCACTGCCCGCCCCTACCGGTTCTCTAAATTTTTATTTTTAAATAGGCTTTGTCATGATTAATTGACCACATATATGAAGTTAAACAACTAAATTCTATCCAAACGATTTCTTATAAGTAAATTCCGTGCCTCAAAATAGAAGTTAGAGAGCTTTTTGAAGTAAAAAAATAGCGGAGAATATAGCGGACAAGAAAAAGATGGCTGCCGTTCGTGTTTTGGGCTCACTCGAACTCGCCACCTGATTGGCCAACTGCCGCTGTCAATCACAGAACGATGTGCGACGACGCTGATAGGCTCGGTTAGTTGGTAATTCCACTAGAAACCCCCACAATGGGCTATCAGGCCAGACTCACTCCTGGAATCAAATAGAAATGAGATTTCCGGAGGGAGGGTTTACCAGGCTAGCTAAATATGCCTTTTTTACACAATAAAAAAAGGTACGGTGGTCTTTGATGGCCAGATGTGAGTTATTGGGGGCTAGAAGAGCTACTGTAAATAATAATAAAGAAAACGCCGGGTTATTGTGTAAAAAAAATACATATTTAGCCACCGGACAGAATGCCTCCGCCCACTGTAAAAAATATCGCAAAAATTGCTAAAACTATAGAAAGCAGTAAATTAAAACATTTTAACACTCATCTTTTATTTACTTTAATTACAATCTAAAACATAAACCTTGGTTGTAAAAAACTAAAGTTGTCCTTTAAACAGAACCATCAGTTGTCATACATTCTTACAGATGTGCCATGGTGATGTTCAATATCCTGTGATCCAAGTAGAACTTTATCTTACAATGACTATGGTATCCATTACATCAGTGACATTATTTATAGCATCACTGCACACATTTTACTATCATTACAATGCATTTGTATTCCTTCAACCTGACATTCCCATTTAAATGGGCTATGTATTCTTTCCATACATCCCCTTACTAGAAAATGGAAATATAAGCTACAGTATATTACAGTAGTATTAGAGTATTCAGAGCCATTTCCACCTTGATAATACACTTCTGTTTGCAGAGGCACAGATAATTCGTCTCTTTTTTATTATATATGACAAACAATCACGCTGTATCTATTCCAACTGAACTAGCTCTAGCGACCCTAACGTTGGCTGAGACTGTATGACTCGAGTTGGTCCCGCCCGCGTCGGTATGTTCTGCCAATTTAATGTCAATGTTTTACCTTCTGAACATCGTATGAAAAATCTAAAGCTAGGCGCCGTAACCTACATATGTCTGTTGTTCCGACGGCGTGAAACAACGCATCGATGGGCTCAAACAACCGTTTAAAACCTTAGTTTGTTGGCAGCCTGCGTTGAATTAACATGGAGGCTCGTCCCTGATCTAACTCTACGCCATGTTAAACGGCGATGCGCGTTCACGACCAACACTGTCTCTGCACGTTGAATTCAACGCAGACCGGCACAAAACCCCGGTTTAAAAGGTTGTTTCAACCCATCCATTAATTTCTTCACACCGTCGTAACAACAGACGACTGTAGGTTACCGCGACTACCGTTACATTTTCCATACGATGTTCAGAAGCGATCTTATTGACGCTGAACTAAATCCCACAACTAAACGGTGGGGGAGGTCACAGACACAAGGCTATGTCAAACCGATTCATGCTCCTAAATCATTTTATTGGGGCTGGCGGATGTTTTAATTTACCGGTAACGCTCCTGAGGTGCTGCTTTCTGTGTCTCCAGGATAAATCGTCGGAATAGAACCTGGCTTCAGTACTGTCCTGTTTGCAAATCCCATATTGACTTGCACTAAGTTGGTGAAGCAGTCATCAACAAAATGGGAACTAAACACCCGAAGCCTGGTAGAGGGGGCTGAGGGAATAATCCTGTCTTTATAAATGAAATTAAGCCATTGATCACGTTTGTCCGTGTCAATGGGCAAAGTGTGAAACGACTGATTGATAGCTGTCACACAGCAGTTAGGCACAGAACAACCTGCCATGGTCACACACGTGTGTTTGAGGCAGCTCCGCCCACAAAAGGTTGTAGTATAAATGACAATGATAATGAGGGGAGGTGCGGTGGGTGGGTATGGCCATTGTTACGTCAGTATGTCGCTGTTTTTGGATTGGTACGTTTGACTCTCAAGGTTTCAGCCTCCAGGAAAAAACTCCAAATAGTCAGAGAAGACATGAAACACCATAAAACCACCAGCGGGGGCCTTAATGAAGTTCTATCAACCTCATAGACACATGAAAAACAGAAAAAGTGCAAAAACATGGCACCAGCTCTTTAAAAATGTGTGCAAATCTTTGAATATATATTATTATTTTTTAAAGCGAACTGTCAAGGATATTTGAAGATAAACATTTAAAATTAACTAATGTGATAAGATGTTCTCCTGCTTGGCTCCACCTTGCTTCAGGACTCTTTGCCTGCTAGACATCCTGTCTCCAAACAGAGACATTTGCATTCTTTTGTTTTGTCATCAGGCTTGTTGACTAAATTAACATCTCTATGTGAAAACTGTCTGTGTGTAGGTGTTGAGGGGGTGTGTCTGAAACAGGCCTATTTAACCAGAGGTAGAATATGACCTCAGTGAGCAAAACTGGATTTCCATTGCATGATGCTGTTGTGTAAGGTTTGCTCCTTTTACTCGAGTAAAATCTCTCATACTTGGAATTCTGAATTCTTGTCTGTCTCATCATTATTGTATAATGAGTGCTCCAAACAGATTCTGCTATCACATTTGGAAGTCCTACGCCGACGATTTTTGGACTGGGTTTGCTGCTGACGGTGTTTGGCAGTACAGTGGAGGGGGATCCTTTGCTTTGGAGGCCCAACCAGTCTTTCGCTGTTCAGCCAATCACCGCAGTAAGTGTCTTGTTAGTGGGGAATCTGTTTGGGTGTACTAGTGGGAGACATTGTTTCAGTTTTGAAGTATTAGTGATGTATTGTGATCACCATAGGCATTTTGATGGCCTATATGTAGGGAGACTGAAATGTCTCGCCTTTCATGCGCATGACACAGATTAGAGGGACTTTGCTTGATTTTTTGAATACATAGGATACAATATATGGAAAAATGGAGGCTGTGGACGTGTTTTAATCTTTTAAATTTGTATTCTTGGTGGAATGTTTTTTAGTGTTGCCGATTAACGTCAGTCGAGGAAACGCAGTGGTCATAAGCCGACACACTCAAACCGTTAGGTCATGTTTAGTAAGGTTGTGTAAATGCGTTCAGTGACTCTTAGTTTTTGCATGTATTTGTATAGAAGTTATTCAATCAATCAATCAAACGGTCGCCGGCTGTCTGTTCAGGGGGACTTTAGTCCGGTCTGAGGGTCCTGTTGTACAGAGTTACAACAAAGCTAGCACTGAATGAATGTGTGTGTGTGTGCGAGTGTTGTTTATTGTAATGTTGTGTGTACAAGACAACACAATTATCTTTTGATCAAGGTTAAGGATCCGCATCTGTAAGTACATGGATTTTTTTAAAGGCCTGTCGGGACGGACCGAGGCCTCGAGAAAACCGTCATTCTGCTGTCTTGAAAAGGAGGGGTACTGAGTAGCTTAAAATTCAAAGTGAGTATTAACTAATATAACTAATAATAGATAGGAATTTTTAGATGATAAGAGTGAATTTGTGTTCACAAAATTAGGAGGCATTATCTCTGGTTGTGTGGAGAGAATATATTGAAACAAAAAGCGTCACATATAGTTTTATGTTTACATAGGTAAGTGATCTTGGTTTTAGGTTTATAAATAGGAAAATATGTGCTCTGTGAAGCACATACTGCCACCTATCTTAGATCAACTGTCACCTGTAGTTTTTCTTTGCTCTGATCTTAGTGGGAGTGTTTCAGTTTCTTTCCCTCACAGCAGGTGGTCGACACTTGGAATTAGGGATTAAGCCCTGTACCTTGGCTACTATGGTGATTTGATTAACCATTCCTGTTGACACTACAATGGAAGTGCCATTATTTTTAGGGATGAGTGATTGAAAATGTGATTTTAGGGTCTGGGTTGAGGATTTCTGCTCCATTGGGACGCCATGGCAGCAGGAATCCGACAAATACCAGTATGGGTTTTCTTTTCTGAGTTTTGGGCTTGTGGGAAAGTTATTCTCGATAATGTTGTTTCCTTCCCAATTTCTTTTAGGATCGGTGTCGTTCTATGGGAGGCTAACATAATGTTTTGATGTGATTTCATGTTGTATAATGAGTGTGTTTTATCCCACGTGTATTTTGTGACTAACAGCACGACTAACAAACTAATTGATAACTGACCTATTGAGACGTGCGTCGTCGAATGTATTACTTTCAATTTTTCTGGTAGCCGGGAACACTGGATTGTCCGATAATCCGAAACACGGGGGGTAATGTATGGTGTTTATTCTGATTTTGATTGTTTCAATTGTTGATTTTGATCTGAAGTATCCTAGTGCTTTTCCTACTGAATAATTGAGCATAAGGGCTGTGTAAACATATGACATGGTTTCTGTGTGTGCTTAGATTTGTATTGAATGATGCTAATTCATGTCATGTTTTATTTGTCTATTTTTAAGATGTTTTTGTAGTAAATGATTGCTTCTCTCTTAGTGACACAGACACAGGACTGCAGGACCACATCACTAAATAGCAATATTAATCTAGTGAATTTTATGGTAATTGGTAACTAGTATAATTGGTTTGAGAATGGATTTCTAAACATGAAGTAAGATTAGTTTACTATAGCCAGTGGTGTGCCTCTAAAGGCCATACATGACTAAATGCCATACATGTGGTTTAGTTAGGGTGTGTTAAATAATGTTGTTGTGAGTGTTTATTCTCAGGTCCACTTATGAACTGCAGTGGAACTGTTCTGGGAGAGGAGGAAAGAAATGATGACAACGTGCTAAATATCTCTACGGCTTGTGTGGTATTAAGTATCGTGGTTTGCTATAAAACATTGATATTTGTTTTTCCATATGCAGAGTCAAATATCATATGATATATATATATAGGTACATTATGTGTATAGCTACACTATTTGAAAAGATTTCATCTAATCCTATGTATTCCTGTATATGATAGATGTTGGCGAAATTTTGAAGAATGGCGTATGATGGTGTTGCTAAGGATCCTATGGAGTCTTCAGCCCTGGTGTTCACAACGGGGGATGGACTGGCTGAGTGGATGAGGAAAGAGCACTCTGACCTCTGGATCCCAAAAGTTTAGGAGGACCGGCTTCTGGACTAAGAACGACCTGGAACCACGCTTCACATTGCAGGACGGGGCAAACGCCACGGGAGGATGAAAGAACGAGGAGCTACGCAGGATTCTGAGAGGACACCGCAGGACATTCGCCATCCGGATCCTGGCGTTGTAAATGATTAGTTTTGCTACAGTTGACGGCATCACTCTTTTTGTGGATGCCCATTCCATTAACGGCAAGAGAATAACATTGCTATCACTTTGGTGAAACAAGATTTGGTGGAACAATGGACTATGGTACTTTGAGGCCATGAAGAAGGACCTTTTTGGAGCTTTATTTCTTTTATGATCTGTACCTGTATTTTGTAACTGTATGTTTCTGTACATTAATGGACTTTCTCCCTGTGCATTTTTGTTTTGTTGAACTTCTACATGTCGTTGGCCGGAAGGGTGGTCGTGGCTAATTGAGCTGGGCTGGATAGGAATTTTCCTGTGAAATTGAATATGGGTTTTTCGCCTATTCCTGCGATATGCTATGAGTATTGTTGTGTAAAGGTTTTTTAAATGTTAAAATGGGGGAAATGTCAAGGATATTTGAAGATAAACATTTAAAATTAACTAATGTGATAAGATGTTCTCCTGCTTGGCTCCACCTTGCTTCAGGACTCTTTGCCTGCTAGACATCCTGTCTCCAAACAGAGACATTTGCATTCTTTTGTTTTGTCATCAGGCTTGTTGACTAAATTAACATCTCTATGTGAAAACTGTCTGTGTGTAGGTGTTGAGGGGGTGTGTCTGAAACAGGCCTATTTAACCAGAGGTAGAATATGACCTCAGTGAGCAAAACTGGATTTCCATTGCATGATGCTGTTTTTTGCTCCTTTTACTCGAGTAAAATCTCTCATACTTGGAATTCTGAATTCTTGTCTGTCTCATCATTATTGTATAATGAGTGCTCCAAACAGATTCTGCTATCACAGAACATTTGTAACTCAAATCTTTGCTTCTGAGGGGTCCCTGGAACAAAATATTTTGAGACGGGGGTCCACAGCCAAATACATATTATTTTGGGTGGTCCTTGACATGAAAAAAGTAAGTTTTTTCAAAAAACGGTTAGGATTTAGAAGACATTTGTAGAATCCCCAGAAGCAAAGATTTGAGTTAAAATGCTTTAAAAAATGTTTTGCACAAATTTCCCCGATAACAAAAAAGATAGCAGATCTACAAGCTCATAGAGCGGCACAGAGCTTGTATATCTGCTATTTTTGAATAAAGTATAAAATAAAGATTATAGCTAAAATCTAAAATGACAAAGATGCGTTCCCGGTCTTAACCCATTAACTGCCAGAGGTATTTTCATATTTTTTTAGCCAGTGCCAGAGATTTTTCATTGAAAAAAAAAAGTACTCAGGAGCCGAGATACAGAATTTTTAAGTTTTAAGTTAACAAGGAAGTGGATAGGAGTCTAGATCTTCGAAAAATCATATCTCCTTGGTCTTTGGGTGAAATTGGAAAAATAAAAAATAAAAATAAAATTAAGTTCACGTAGATCTACGCGACTGGCACGTGGCGGCTTTAAATAGGTTCGAGTAGATCTACGTGATTGGCAGTGAATCAGTTAATGGGTTAACTAAAAACTAGTAAACCATTTACTGGAAAATTAGTTAGTTAACCTCTGTGTTAAAATAAACCATTTACTAGAAAACTATCTGCATATCATAATCAATGATTTATTCACCTAATTATTCACAGTCCCACTATAACCAGCACATCTTATATCACTGTACTATTTATACTACTTATACTATTATTGACACAATCCTCAGTTTATTTTAAAGCGGCACTATAACTTTTAAATAAATAAAATGTTGATGAATACATTGTAATTTTGTCCAATCTGTACGGTAGAGTATGTTAATCCAATACATCGTGATCCGGTCTAGGCCACGGCTAAAAAAATAAATAAATTAAAAAGCTTCCGGGTTCCGGTTTTGCGGAGCCGCTTTGTTTCGGTTCCCCCTGTTTGTTTCCCGATTTAAATGGAATAGAATTTCCCCGTGGAATAACAAAGGTAGTCAGACGCCAAATAGTCTCCGGAAAGTACACTCACATTTATATTTATTTAGCATTTAAAAAAATAAGCTAAACTACGCCGCGTCAAGGATTTTATTAGGTAGGCCCTATTACGATGCCCTTGATCGCGGCCGGAGTTATTTTGGGGTGAGGCTTGCGGGTTCTGGCCGCCTGATGACGTAGGGTTACTTCCGCTCCCGACCGGATCATAAACCCGAAAAAGGTATTGATCCCAGGCTAAGCTGTACTAGAGAAAACCAGCAGTTAAAGATGGATGTTGTTACGTTCCACTATGGTTGCTACTGTGGTTTTGTCCTGTCTATCTCTCCCCTCTGTCACTCACTACAGGTCTGAAGTCACCAACCCATCAGCTGTCAATCAAACTGTTACCTGGCCCCACCTTCATCCAATCACCACCATCTGCTGCCTATAAAAGGCTGGGTTCCACCTCAGCTCACTCTCTCACCAACATTCCACCTGAATACATCTATATGCCCAGAGCTAACCTTAGAAGCTACTGAAAGTGTTCTACAGTTAACCTGCTATGTGTATGCTGCTGCCTTGGGACAGGAAAGACAGAGGCCTCTGTACATAGCCATCACGTAGGAAGAACATTGTTAAGCACACTAGGTAAGGGGTGTTTGCCACCTATGTATTTTGACCCTGGTCATTGTTAGTGTAGTTAGGTAGGCAGTCTTTTGTTTTGTACTAGTTACGATTTAGTCAGGTAGTTGTTCCCTAGCTGTTTTGTTTGTTATTTTGGCAACACCCGAGTACCCTGGTAGTGGCTTACTTTTGTTTTGGTTAAACCTTATGCCCTGTGCATACTGAAATGTAAATATTGTAAATAATACAGCTTGAAGAGTAAAAGCACCCAGCACCTTTTGCTCAAACCATTGTTTCGCCTCCATTATTTGCACACCTTTGCTCAACAACCTGTTTTTCCATCCTGTGTTACAAACCCAAACCTAGACCCTAAAGGGTTTTCGTAACAATGTACTAAACTAGAACCAGAGTGTGTGGTTCCCCTTACCTGTTAGCTAGCAGCTGTTCCGGATTTGGGGGAGGGGGCCCGTTGGCGCCACCGCTCGCCGCCTCCTGCGTCTGCAGCGAGCGCCACTTGAGGCGGTAGTACGAGAGCAGGAGGAAGAGCGTCTGCGGGTGGCGCTCTCGCTCCAGGTTCTTCTCCAGGCCCGCCAGGCAGGCCTCGGTCAGCGGGTGCTGGCTGCCCGGGTGCAGCTTCATGCTGGAACTGAACACCATGCTCATGTCCTTCTGGTTGAACTGGCCCAGCCTGGACTGGGACTCGGACTCCAACACCTCCACCACCTGAGACTCACTGGGCAGACCTGAGGAACACGCATGGAGGGAGAATAAACATTAAGCCAGTGGTGGAAAAAGTAAAAAAAAAACGTTATTCTTACCTTTATTATGACGTTATGATATCCTAGGACGAGTGGTACAGTACAGAAATTCCATAACGGATCCGAGTCAGAGAAAATCTGCGCCTATGTTTCTTGCTTGAAATCGCGTATTTTAATAGCTTTTTTTTCGTTCTTGCTTGAAATCGCGTATTTTAAAGTTTTTTTCTGGAGAGATCTGATGTTTACAGTGAGAGAACACTATGCAACCTGTTGTTCTTGAATGCGCTCGAGCGCAAGCCGCGCTTTGACGACACTTCCGGTGCGTAACCGGAAGTGTTGTCAAAGCGCGGCTCACGGTGAGGGACATTCAAGGGCAACACGTTGCATAGTGTTCTCACTGTAAACATCAGATCTCTCGCGAAAAAACGTTTAAAAAAGCTATTAACACATTCCATGCCAGAGTTTAATCTCATAATGTACTCACCAGTGCCAGCGTTTTATTGTTGTTTTTTTGTTTTTTTCATGTCGCCACAGACCTCGCTAAATAAGTTAAAAGTGCGCGTTCATTTGGTTCTAAACACACAGCGGATCCGTGAGAAACGGCCAGCGAAAACAGTTTCCAAATGCGAGCCGCCATCTTGAAGATACAGCCGATCAACGGTAAACAGTGATCAGCGAGGAGAAAAACAACAACCGAGAAAATCGAGTTTTAAACAGGATCCCAGACAGGAAGCGGATACGATCGAAAAAAACGGAACCCGAATAATTCTGTTTCCGACCGGAAACCAGAAACGGAAATGGATCAAAAAAATTCGGAAAGTGCACCTGGGGCGATTACAATGGGAATCGGCGGTTCGCGTAGATCTACGCGACTGGCACGCTGCGGCTTTAAATAGGTTCGCGTAGATCTACGCGACTGGCATTCAATGTGTTAAAATACACGATTTCAAGCAAGAAAAGGCGCTGGGTTTCAACTGTGGCGGATCCCGTTATGGAATTTCTGTACCACTCGTCCGGTAAGAATAATGTTGGCCGTAATTCTCCTTTAAGTAAAAGTATCAATACTGCAATGTACTGTAGAAATACTCTGTTACAAGTAAAAGTCCGGAATTCAAAATGGACTTGAGTAAAAGTGCAAAAGTATTTGTATCAAAAAGTGCTTAAATAAAACTCATTATGCAGCATGTCCCATTTCACAAGTTTTCAAATGTATAAAAGTCTTTGGAAAATAGCAGATGTACAACCTTACAATGCGTCGCATTGTACATTGTAACTGTACATGTATTACATTACATTTCTGTTTGTCTTTTAGGCTTCGAGAACAAAAATTGCACAGGGAAGATTATGACAAATAACTAAAATATCCAAAGAAATTACAAAAATAAATAAATGGAAAATAATTGAGATAATCTCAAATAATTGCAATTAGGATTTATGTAATACTTGATACGTGACAAGCCTAATATAACATAACAGAACCTGTGAGACTCACTGGGAAGACCTGACAACAACATGGAAGACAATAAATCTTGTTTTATAGGAGAATGAAGTTAACCTGTTATGGTCATTTTGACTTTGGGATTCTAGGATTCTATAAAAGATCATAAGAAAAACTCAACGTTCTAACAACGGACGGCATACAGACAGACACACAGACCCAGGGCAGCCACTGCATTCAGACAGACAGACAGTACTACTCACCCAGGGCAGCCACGGCGTACAGACAGTTGACGATGCTGAAGTTGTCGAACTTGGAGCAGTCGTTGACGATGGAGTCGCACAGTGTGTGGAAGTCTGGCTGGTCCAGGATCTGTCTTCCTTCAGCGTCCTCCATGCTGCCGCCGCTGCTGCCTTCGCCCAATGCAGCCGCCGCTGCGTTCCCACTGCCGCCCAGCGCCGCGTCCGGACTGGTCCCACTGCTGCCAGCCCCCACAGCACTGGGAACAAGGCCAGTGTTTACACTTATAACACGTTTATAGCTAACGTGACCTTGATGAGTTTATGTCATTGAGCTATAACAGTATTATGACCTAGAGCAATGGTTCTCAAAGTGGAGTCCGGGGACCCCCAGGGGTCCTTGAGGGAGTTCCAGGGGGTCCCCAGCTAAATGATGGATAGTTAGGAACCAAATGGACCCTTATGGGTCTGTAACTCAGAGAGTGTACAAATGGAACCAAATGGACCCGTTAAATTAACATTGATTTAGCAAATTGGGGGTCCCAGAGATAGAAATGTAATTAAATGGGGGTCCGTAGCCTAATGCATGTCAAACTGGGGGGTCCTTGAAATTAAAATGGTTGAAAATCACTGCTAGAGCCGTAAAAATCTTCTCTTATGGGGTCCCTGGCATATCTTTTCAAATGGGGGTCCGCGGGCTATTAAGTGTCAATTTGGGCGTCCTTCACATGAAAAACTTTGAGAACCACTGACCTAGAGGAAGTTAACAATGTTAAATGCCTTTCCATTCATTTCAATAGGCTTCTCACCAGCACCACTTGAAGTAAATCAGACCCAGGCGTTGCATACTGCTACCCCATACTGCTAAATAAAAATGGAAACGGCACGCTGCTGTCATAGCTAGTTGTGTACAGTATGTGTGTATGGGTGCATCTTGAGTACGTGTCCATTCGTGCGTGTGTGTCTGCGTGTGCATTCGCCATTTGCCTTCGTGCATTTAGAAGTGGGGGGCGTGCGTGCATGTGCGGCTTTGTGCGCATGCGTGGTGCCGGCCAGTGTGTGTGTGTGTTTTTTAACTTTTTTTAAGTTGCGCTGCGGTCCTGTGTTATCAGTTGCAAATATGTTGCAGGTGTTCGTGTTACATACAGACATACAACCAAACAAACAAACAAACAAAGCTGCTTATAGAAGTGGCTGGGCACAGCTTCATAAACACCAATGAACTCTATACTAACCTTGGACCAGGTCCCGGCGGCGCCCCCGGTGGCGATGGTGTGCTCTGCAGCAGCTGGCCTATCTTCTGCAGGGCGATGGGGTAGTGGTTGTGGGAGATCTTGCCGGGGTTCTGGGTGAGCCAGCGCAGCACCTGATTTGATTCCATTTATTTAAACGTTATGTTTAAAAGAAAAACATACTGCAGCAAACATGCGTTTAACAAGAATGAAAAGACTCATTTCCATTGCAGTCCTTGGTCGTGGACAAACAAAACATAAAGTAGGGCCAGGCAAATGACTTCAAATCATTATCACACTTATTTCAAACTTCTGCCTTGATTACGATGAATGAACGATAATTCAAACTAAGTAAACATAGTGAGAACAGCCGATCTACAAGCTTGCATTGCGAAAATCTTCACTATTTCTGTACACCACCATTGTACAATGAAGTATAATACAGGGTTAAGTGGCTAATCAGACTCAACAATAACATTATCTATAATAATCGTTTGGGTCGATGTGTTGATATATAACAAAAAATCATTATCCGCAAAGAAACTTGCTTCTCGGTTATTCTGTTATAAGTCGGTTATTGCTTCAAAATTGTTTCAATATATTTTCGGCCCCCGATATAGTCGGCCGATATTAACATAAAAATTGAATATCTGAAAATATTGGTATCGGTTTTTATTTATTAGTTAAACTGCCATATTGTTTTTCATAACTTAAGTTAAATTAATTATCTTATTTTGCACAGAGAATGTTGACATTTGGAAAGCCCAGTGGGGCATCACGATACAATTAGGCATTGTGTGTCTATTTCACGACAGGAGATAACGTGATGTTGTTATCTGACATTACTTTTGGTGAAAAAAGCCTGCACATATCAGTATCGGTTGGAATCGGAAATTAGGAGTTGGTCAATAAAGGCAATAAAGGCTCTATGCACAGCAGCCATATTGGAAATAAATTGGGCCTCTTCCTTACTTCCTTCACAGGTTTTACCAATGATACTAATGAAGGCTTTGTTCCATTTCATGTAGCACAGTGGTTCTCTAAGCTTTTCATTTCAAGGACCCCCACAACTCTGAGAGTGTACATTTGTACACTCTCAGAGTTACACACCTTTTAAGGGGCCATTTGGAACCCCCTCAAGGAACCATGAGGGTCCCTGGACCACACTTTTAGACCCACTGGTGTAGCAGAGTGTTTCCAGTGAGCCAACATGCACAATATCAGCACCCTGACTCTGTTTGACCAGAATGGAACAGAGACTTCATTAGTATCATTGGTAACACCTGTGAAGGAAGTAAGAGGAGGCCCAATTTCTCTCCAAAATGGCTGCTGTGCATAGAGCCTGTTGGAACATCAAAATATTACGACATACCTCGTCTGGCTGTCGCGAGCGTTCGATCAGCCGCTTCATGGTGAAGAATGTGTCGTAACTCATCTTCTCGTGGATGAAGTTCCACGTCTTCTTCTTCTGATGATGCTGCTGCTGGCCGCTGTTCAGTGGGCCGCCAGCGGGGGCAGCGGTGTTTGTGCTGTAGTGGTGGTGGTGGTGCTGGTGGGGGTGGGGCGGGTGGTAGTGCGGGGCGTGGTGGGGGTGGTGTGGCGGCGGGGGCGGCAGAGAGGAGAGGTGGGGGGGTTGGGGGGTGTAGTGGTGGTGATGCTGGTGGGCGTGGCCGTGGAAGTGGGCGGGCCTACGAATCAAGAAGAAGGTGCAAAGAACGTTTATAGGTCAGACTCACTCCTAGCTCAGATTTTTTTTTAATGGTGAAAAACAGCCATTTTCATCGGGGCGATCGCTCCAAAAATGGCCGATCGCGGTAGAAATGTTATTGTTCCAGTGGATAGACGGGACCCTCCCCCACCCCCCGGACACTTTTCTTTTACATCCGTGTGCACGTTGTGGCTTCTGCGGCTCTCCAAAGAAGGTCAAAACGCGGTAAAAAAACGCTGGCACTCTGAGGATGATTTGGATGCATATTACTCAATGTGTTAAGGGCAGGGAGACAAAAAAAAGTATACATATAAATGTGCAATATAGGCCTAGCCATGTAGCTGTAGAAAAACACATGTGTATATGCTATAGCAGAAAACACTATATATAGTAGTCATAGTAACAGTACCTAATACTGTATATCATTGCTGTCGGGTGCTGTCATATGTCCAAAACTATTACTTTTCAGGATTCACATTCAAAAATCTAAAAGCTCAAAACGCGTCGCATCACGTTTTGTAGATCTGCTATTTTTGCTACTTTTGTGTGACACTGTATGTAGTATGACGACATAGATCGTTTACGAAAAAACATAAACCGTTAAAACATGGAGATACAAGGTTTCTAGCCAGACAGCAACGATATGCACTAATTAGCAAGGAGGCACAATAGTAGTCACTTAACTAGGGAACCGCGATCCGATTACAAGATCGGATATCGGCCCAATATCAGCTAAAGAATGGAGATCGGATGGAATCGCAGCGAAAATGACAGATCAAACGCTCCGATCAAAGCACTCCATTCCAGCAGTTCTATCCAGAACGTCTAACCAGCACGTTGTGAAACTTTGTTGACTATGATTGTGGAGGGGTTATGTTCTCTGTTTGAGTAATATCACTTGATCAATCCTTTTTTAACATTTAGTTTTAACATAACATCAGTAAAAAGTAAAGATAAAAATCGCGGAGCGTGGACCGCGGTCGTGGCCGCACGCCACATGTTGTACGGGCTGACACATCCGTGAAAGCAACACAGAAGTGCGCAGCGTGTCCCCCAAGACTTCATTAAAATTCTCCATCACCGTCATCCACACAAGTATGTTTATAAATACCTTGTGACTGTTAAGTTATATCACCAGCCGATCAAACAATAGGAAGTCAACATGAGATAGACAGTATAGAGACAGAGATATTATGTGCCGTATGCCCGTATCAGATCGGAATTAATCGGAATCGGATCTGTTTTGATGCTGCCTGATCGGAATCGGATCGGATCACAAAAACCTTGATCGTAGCACCTCTACACTTAACCAGGGGCGCCGATGACGTGGGGGCGCCGGGGCTAGAGCCCCCACAGTCAACTGATGAGCCCCCTCAGCATTTCAGTGTGTCCAATTTAATTTCATTCAAATTCAAATGTTGCCCGCGACAGCCGGCCGCGAGAGAGACGCATTCAACGAGCCGGCCGTTAACACCTATAGAACAATAGCGCAGGAATGTAGGAATGTAACAACCTCACCCAGCCCTTGTAAACCTGCTCTGTAGTTTGATGTGTAAACCGTTCTAATGTGACAATTAAACCTGATTCTTCTTGTTTCTTTGAATTCTTTTAGTTTGATTGATTTTACTGTACAGTATAACTAAAATGAAACGAAAATAGCACCTTTCATAACATGAGTGCAGCTCAAATCTATAAAATAATTAAACTGTTTAAGGTGTTTTTTTTTTTAGTTTGATTGCAATTACTGTAAAGTTTATTTTACCCCCTTTACCTTTAGCTCAAATCTCTAAAATAATTAAACTGTTTAAGGTGGTTTTAATTTTCATGCTATAAATAAAGTAATTCAAGTAAAAACAAGTTGTGTGATTATTTTAAGTATAGCCTTTAAGTATAGTAAGCAGCAATGTAGGGAAATGTTGAAACATGCTGAAAGTGAGTAGTGTGTCATAAAAAGCCCTTGTAAAATCGCACCACTGTACTATTGGCAAACTGTAAATAAAGTACTCAATGAAAAAAAGAGAGACTTTTTTTCCCCGGTCGCGACCGCGGGGGGGGGGGGGGGGGGGCGGGGCTGGTCTAGGTCAAGTTCAGCCCCCATGGTCGCGCACAAAGTCGGCGTCCCTGCACTTAACCCATTAAGATCTGTGTCATTTTAAGATTTCTTTGGCTATTCAAAAAACAGCAGATCTACAAGCTCATAGCGCGGCACTCGGTGCCGTGCTACGAGCTTGTAGATCTGCTATTTTTGAAAATAAATCGTGAAAATGTGTGCAAATGTGTGCAAATCTTTGAATGTATCCACAAGTGTATCCACAAGTGCCACGCACCGTGCCGCGCTATGAGCTTGTAGATCTGCTATTTTTGAAAATAAATCGTGAAAATGTGTGCAAATGTGTGCAAATCTTTCTTAATGGGTTAAACATGACTAAAAGTGCAATACATACCTTGTATGGTGGTGGGCTTCAGGCCTGCCCTGGTAGACAGGGAAGGACGTGGGCTGGGGGGGGTGATGGGGCGGCAGGTGATGATGCGGGGGGTGGTTCTCCAGAACCGACAGCCCTCCCCCTCCTACGCCCGCCATGCCCAGCCTCCGCCCCCCCGTCTTGGCCCCTCCTCCTCTGTCTCCTCCCCCTCCTCCTCCTCCAACTCCTCCTACTGTGGTGCCGTAGAGGCGGGTGGTGTACATGCTGCCGCTGGCCAAGAGGGGGCAGCGAGGAGCAGCGACGGAGGGAGGCCGGAGGGAGAGGAGGAGGGGAGGAGGAGGAGGGGAGGAGCGGGAGGAGAGGGGGAGAGGAGGGGGGGAGGAGCGGGAGGAGGGGGGGAGGAGGAGGTGAAGGAGGGAGAGGAGAGGAGGAGGAGGAGGGGGCCGGCTGGACCGCAGGCTCAGGAGGCGACGGCCAGACGAGACAAACTGCATAGTACAACGCCTGGTCTGCAACCAGGAAGTAATGCGGAACACCTAGAGAGAGAGAGGAAGACAGGAGAAGAGACAGACAGGCAGGAGAGAGACAGAAGAGAGGGAGACAGACAGGAGAGAGAGAATTAAGTGAGACTGTAAAGTTAAGGGTTAACCCATTAAGACCGGGAAGGCATCTGTGTCATTTTAAGCTGTCTTTGGGCTATTCAAAAATAGCAGATCTACAAGCTCGTGATCTGCTATTTTTGAAAAATCGTGAAAATATAGTATATCTGCTACTTTTTTAATAGCCAAAGAAATCTGAAAATGACAAGAGATGCGTTCCCGGCCTTAAAGGGGCGTTTCAGACAAAACCACAGAATCCACTGTACTAGCTGCATGACAGCTACAGTATAGTCTCAGAGATATGTCTGCTGAAATCTTCAGGGGTTGACACTAAGGTCTCAGAGGCACTTGCCCGTCGGTCATGTTCTCCTTGCCAAAAGGTCATGCCCACTTCCACGAAAAGTAACTTTTCCATTATAAAATGATATCGAGTAAAATTTGCGCTTGTAGTTAATGTAAATTAATGTTAAATCCAATCAATAACTGCTGGGGTCGCGCGACAATCACGTTGAAAAAACAAAATGAGTGCAACAGCTAGTTGTTAAAAAGGTAGCATTGTTCTTCATGAATAATAGGTAATAACATCTAATGAAGACGGAATGCACTTGCCCCGTCGGGCAACCTGAAAGCAGACTCCTCTTGCCCCAACGTTTGATTTACTTGCCACGGGCAGTCGGGCAACAACAGTTAGTGTCAACTCCTGAATCTTTATTAGATTCATGGACCAAAACAGCACCAACAATCGCCAGTAACTAACCTACGCCTACTGCTTTGACAACCAATCATTATCACCGTCCCAATACGAAGGAGCATCCTAAAGTCTTTGCATTGGTTCTGCAATGCAGTTATTTTCTTTACATTTCTCAACTGCTCCCATCCAGTTTTTTTTTTTGTCTGATGAGGAGCGCAAGCTGGAAACATAACTAGGAATTCAGTGGGTGCACATTTGCAATAAAACCTGTCTGCAACGGAGCGTTTAGTTTAGTTTGTTCTCCTCTACAATACTGTTACAACCCAGCACCTGCCCAATTCTGGGGATTGGATGTGCATGTGCTACGCTTTAATCCATTCAGTTTCATCCCTTACACTGAATTAAGATTATATGGTGGGCAGAGATGTCTGAGGCTCTCTACTACAGCATGGGTCGTCAACAGGGGGTTCTGGGACCCCTAGGGGCTAGTAGGGGGTCCTCTGGGTTACTACAAGGGACTTCCAATTCTTGATGTGGTTGTGGTAGGACATTTTTTGTCATGTCATGATCGTGACAGGCCTATATATGACAGCTGGAACTGGCATGGCACTGGTGACTGCATTTCCCTCATGGAATGAATAAAGTTCTGTCTATCTAATAAGGAAACAACAGCAACATGTATGTATATCCCACACCATGTCTGGTCTTATATCATATCATCCAAATAATATATTACCCAGCACGACATGTACAAAGGTAAATATCAGACAGACTGGTTGTAACTGGTATATATATATGTAACTCACAACAGCCTACAGATACAGTCACTATAATATAACTCATCATACTGAGTTAATGGTTCCATTCCATTCCCCCTGCGTAGCTCAACAGATTGAGCAAGGCTCCAACACACACACACACACACACACAGTGTCTGAACACTCTACCATTCATGTGTATTTGAAATCAATGTCTATAACGTTAATACAATGGTTCTCAAAGTGAGGTCCAGGGACTCCATAGGGGTCCTTGAAGGGGTTCAGACCGTCAAGAGGGAGTCGTTAAGGAACCGGAATGGTCAAAATCCTAAATGATCCCAACCCTACCATAGCCATACAATATCCATATTATGCCACACCATGTCTGGTCTTACATCACATCATATAGTATCTATATAGTCCAGTGTAACATGTAAATCATTAGGTCTCAAAGTGGGGTCCGGGGACCCCCAGGGGTCCTTGAGGGAGTTCCAGGGAGTCCCCAGCTAAATGATGGATAGTTAGGAACTAAATGGACCCTTATGGGTCCATTTGGTTCCATTTGTACACTCTCAGAGTTACATTAACATTGATTTTACTATATAAATCAGGGTCCCAGAGATATAAATGCCATTGAATGGGGGTCCGTGGCCTCTAATGCATGTCAAACTGGGGGTCATTGAAATTAAAATGGTTGAGAATCACTGCTAGAGCCATGGAAAATTCTCCTGGTAAGTTCCTGGCATATCTTTTCAAATGGGGGTCCGCAGGCTAATAAGTGTCAATTTGGGGGTCGTTGACATGAAAAAGTTTGAGAAACAGTGATGTAAATGACAGGCAGGTTGTTACTGGTATGAATGTAACTCACAACAGCCTAGACACAACAGTTAACATATCGGTGGTGAACACACACACACACACACACACACACACACAGGGCTACTGAGTGAGTCAGTCTGTCTCAACACTCTACCATTCATGTATATTTGAAAACAACGCATATAACATAATGGTTCTCAAAGTGGGGCCCTGTCCAGGGACCCCAAGGGGGGTCCTTGGAAGGGGTTCCAGTGGGCCCTCAGCAAAATATGGAAAAGTGCCAAGATCACAATGAATGTGTGTATGAGTAGTGAGCTTGCAGATCGGCTGTTTGGACAAATCCTCTCTTACGAGAAGTATTTTCAGACGGGGGTCCACGGACAAATACATATCCATTTGGGGGTCCTCCTCTGCATGATAAAGGTTGAGAACCTCTGATCTGATATTAACCCCTACTATCCCCCCCACCTGACACAAGAGTGGTCCCCAGGTTGATGGTCACACACACACACACACACACACACACACAAAGAATGTTGAAGCAGTGAGTGCACTGGGTTCAGTTAGTGCCAGACAGACAGACAGCTATAGCTGTGCTAGCAGCATACTACCAGCTGACTCTGGGTTAGATTTAGGATCTAGAAGTGTGTTCGCGTTGCATCAAATATAAACCCATCAGTGGGTTGCCACTGTGTAAACACACCTGTCTGTCTGTCTGTCTGCCTGCCTGTCTGTCTGTCTGTCTCTCTGCGAGCAGCTGTAGGCGTCGCCTCAGATCAGCTCACAACCTTTAGCACATAGCGGCTAACCAGGCTAACCTTCACACACACTGACAGCTCGGTCCACTCCGTCGCCGCTGATCAACCGACCCGCTCGCGACGAATCGAGCGGTAACCGATCGATCGATCGATAGATAAACGATCGATCGTGCGATCAACGTGACAGGAGATGATAACAGAGCTGTCACAGTAACCCCAGGGTGTATAAAAGACAAATGTGTGTGTGTTCCAAACTGTTTCCCCACACACACAGCAGGTCAGGGACAGGTAAACAGCACAGTGTGATGATGAGGTGATGAACGTGTTCAGTGGGGTTAGTTAGTTGTGTTCTTTTACCTCATAGCTCGTTCACACGCGTTGATTAAAATGTGTCACTGCTGGACCTGCTGAGCCCCGGCGCGCGCCATGTTGGATCCTCCCCGGCATGCAACGGGCGGACTCTCTTGCTTCCAGGCGTTTCGACCGGGTGGGCGTGGTTTTGAGGTTAGGTTTAGCCAGAGCCTTGTATTATTTAGCCATAGTTCCTGTGAGGTTATGTTTAGGGTGAGAGTTGAATTGAATTGGATATTGTATTAGAAATGTAAATAACAGCACAAGTACTGTTAAAACACTTTGTCTAAAAGGTCCGTCCAAAAAAGTCCTTGCGGTCTTGTTTCCATTGAGGTCCTTGGTATTCAATTCATAGACATATAAACTAGCACCAACAGTTCAATATTATCGCAAAATACAGACAAAAAACACTATTATGTACAGAGTCGGGGAAAACAACTAAAAGGGGGGGGGGGGGTGAGAGTCAAAGGAGGGTTAGGGATAGGCATAGTTCCTGTGTGAGGTTAAGTTTAGGGTTAGGGTGAGGTTTAGGGTTAGGGCATAGGCGAAGCGTCAGACCCTGCCTGCCCCGTCTAGCTGCTCAAACTCCTGGGCAAGATTCGGCAGAAAAAAATATTCTGCTACGACAACCATAGACACAGCCGCCGTCCGCGACGCTCACGTTACTGCAGTGATACATTGGCTGCCCCATTCGCACCTTTTACAAAGCTAAAAGCTGCGTACTCCTGCATATCAATGGTCCAAGTGTGACTTAAAGTACCGTAGTCTGTAGGAGGCATATAGGCTATTGATTGATTGATGTACTTTTATTTAGTAAGACATGAGAATCACAGTACATGGAAGTACAAATTCACAATACAAGGTCTACTAAACTGGAAGACTCATTAAGCACGCAGCTTGTTTAAGATGAGAACCCCATGCACACAAATCATGATGACATATAAGAGACAGACAGATATACACACTACTATACAGAATGTCATACAATCAGCTTTCAGGTTACTGGTATGAAGAGAGAAAAAATATATATACAAAAGAGGAAAATGAAAGAGGGGGGGGTAGGGGGGGTAGGTTAAGACTAATTTAATCTCTCAAGAACAGATTCTGCACTGCGTTGGAATCTGTCGGGGAGGTTCGTCATAACGTGTGCGCATTCAGATCAGGAAGCAGGCCGCGCTTTACCCAATCAAATGTAGTGGGCGGGATTCACATGTCCGTCGATCTTTCCCCCTCGAAACAAACCCAAACTAATTTAACAATAGCGTCCGCGGAGCAGACAAAACCACATTTCACATTTTAACTTACTCTTTCATCCAACCCGATCTCCAGAGATTACCGTAACATTGCACGGAACGAGTGCACTTCATTCCGTGGATAGCCGCCTCGGAACTCCCGAATTGCGTGCATATGGTACGGCGCTGCCTTTGTGACAAAACCATTTCGGAGGCGCGCAGTCACAGGCGAATTGTCACCCCGTGAAGGACCACAGAGGGAGCTAAGGCGACGAGTTGCCGTCCTGAACGGTGGGACATTCGCCTGTGCCTACTCAGCGCCGTTTGAGTTATGTACCGATAGGCACAGAATCGTAAATTTTATTGTGCGGACTGCTCTGCTTCCGGGTTTTTCCGTGTTGCGACTGGTTACGCACACCGTGGGACTCGCCGTACATATGCACGCAATTTGGGAGTTCCGAGGCGACTATCCACGGAATGAAGTGCACTCGTTCCGTGCAATGTTACGGTATTCTCTGGAGATCAGGCTGCTTTCATCATAGAAACAAGTGGGCTTATAACCAAAACGATCCATGTTCTCTGGGAGAAGTGGTGTTAGTGTTCCGTGTAGAAATATTGTTAGTGGGAATGAAAACATAGTGGCACCCACCGGAAGTGAAATCTGAAGGCAGACCTCTAAACCCCGGTTTCCTTGCGCTCTGGTGTCACGTTTTCTTCCGCCCAGAGCCAACAGACATAGAACAAACAGCAGAGGTCGCTGTTTTTCATTTTCAGTTGGATTTGGGTTCCCAGATTGAGACTAATTAGACAGGGGCCATTTTCGAATTGCAGCCTCCTGAAGGTGTATCTTTAGGGCAGTTTTGAAAGTGAGTAGGGTTTTACACTCCTTTACTCCTTTTGGTAGGGCATTCCACATTTTTGATGAATAGCATGAGAACGAATTCATTCCCTTAGTTGAGCCAAATCTGGGTTGAACATGATTTGTGGAGCTGCCCCTGGTGTTATGATCATGGACTTCATTAACATTTTGGAAGTATTTTGACAAATACAGGGGGATCCCAATGTTGTGGTGTATCTTGAAGACCAGGCCCATAGCAAGTTGCTGTACTCTGTCCTCAACCCTAAGCCATCCAATCCTAGCAAAATGAGCAGGGGTTAGATGGGTTTTGTGATTGAGGCCAAGAAGTAGCCTTACAAGTTTGTTTTGGGATGTTTGGAGCCTTGTTTTTAAGGCCTTGGAGGTGTTGTGATACCATGAAGTGCATGCATAATCATAATGACCTTGAATGAGGGCCCCTGCAAGAATCTTCAGAGTATTCTTACTGACTAGACGATCAATCCTCCACAAATAGCGTGTTGTTTGGTTGACATTTTTTATCACTTTTTCGGCGTGTTTGTTACCTGAGAGGTTTGCCTCCAAGATGGAGCCCAGGTAGGTAATTTCATCCTTTCTTTTGATGACATCATCACCCACTTTGATCGTGAAACTCTCTGCCTTGCTAAGGTTAGGACTGGACCCAAAGAGGATGGATTCAGTTTTACCCAGGTGTAATGAAAGTTTGTTGTCAGAGAGCCAGATGCAGATCTTGTTGAGTCAGAGCTGAGAGTTTTCTCAACCTGCAGCCTGTCCCTGTCCGAGACTAGCAGGGCCGAGTCATCTGCGAACAGGAACAGTTTGCAGTCGCAAGCTGATGACATATCATTCACATATATCAGGAACAGTAAAGGTCCTAGTATACTTCCTTGAGGAACACCACAAGTCACAGGGAGGGGGGGGACTGGGTGCCGTTTACTTCCACCACTTGCTCCCTCCCTTCCAGGTAGGATCTCATCCAGTTCACTGACGTATCATCAAAACCTATTGCTTTGAGTTTATTGATCAAAATTGGGTGATTAACGGTGTCAAAGGCCTTCTGGAGGTCCAGCATGACCATGCCGCAATATTTGCCCTTGTCGACATCTTGTTTGATAGAGTCGTTCAAATAGAGAAGGCATGTGTCAGTGGAGTGGTTTGTTCTGAAACCAGATTGGAATTTGTAGATTAGATTTTTCTCGGCAAGATACTTATCGACCTGTTCATATTTTTTCCATGACTTTCGAGATGGAGCTAAGAATAGAAATAGGGCGGTAGTTGCCAGGGTCTAATTTGTTTCCTTTTTTGTACAGAGGGGTCACCCTTGCTTTTTTGAAATCGTTAGGGACCCGTCCCTGTATGATGGAGAGGTTTATTATGTGGGTAATGATTGGAGCAATGGAGGCGGCTGAGTCTTTTAGAAATTTGGCGGGGATATTGCCGAGGCCTGTGGCTCTGTGTTGATGAAGAGCACTCAATTTTTTAAACACCTCTTCTGTTTTCACAGGGGAGAGCTACTGCCAGATCATATCCCAAGAGGAGTCCAAAAGAGAACGGAATGGATCCTGGGATTCATGAATTAAATTACGTTTTCCACCACTAGGATGGTAGAGTGTGTTGTATATGTTGCTGTATGGTCGTTAATTCATTAATTAATAAAAGAAAATCGGGGGGGGGGGGGATACAGAGCCTGGCTCGTCAACATTAGATTCCACGCTACGCAGCTGGGTTAGGGTTAGGTTTAGGCAAATGGTGTGTTATAGGTTTTTTTGGAGGGTATACGATTCCATCCCACACGCACATGCTCGTGCGCGTAGATACCCCACAAGCTTTTAAAAAATGTATTCTTGGATGGCATACTACGTACATAGCGCAACATGGTAGAACACACCACTGGGTTTAGGCATAGTTTTAGTGAGATTAAAGGAGTAGGTCACCCAAAAAACTACTTATTTTATCTCAATTACACACCCCATGAAGGGAAACATTTTTTTGTTTTTGTCGCATTCCTGAACCAACAATTTGATGACCAGCGGAAAGATGCTAATGTATCCAGTAGGACCGTAGGAGACTCAAATTTTGTCTCCATTTAGTTTCCTACGCTGGTCATCAAATTATTGGTTTAGGAATCCAACAAAAACTAAAACATCTTCATGAATTCAACCCCATGAATTCATGGGGGGTGTAATTGATAGAAAATAAGTCATTGTTTGGGTGAACTACTCCTTTAAGGTTAGGGTTATTATGGTTAGGTTTTAGGCATAGTTTTAGTGAGGTTAAGGTTAGGATTAGGGTTTAGGGATCGGATCGGCATATAACCAGCCCACGGCGCCCACCTGGGCGAAACACCAAAGAAAGAGGGAGTCCCATGCAACGGGGGCGCTTCAGTGCCCTCTTCTTCTCCGGTTGTTTTACTTGAACTCACTGCTCACTACCGCCACTAGCGCTGGTCCAGAGCTTTAGGGAGTTCTCAGCAGGGTTGCCAGGTCAGCTTATTATATTAAAGCGACTTAGGGCTTGTTTTTCTGTAAAGTTGCTTGTAAAAAAATATTGGTCGTTGCGTTTTTTTTGGGCTTGTTTCTAAATGTATATGCTTATTTTGGCTTGCTTCCAAAAATGTATTATTGTTTAAACCAGTGGTTCTCAAATAGTTTCATATCACGGACCCCAAAATCAGTGTACAGTCTACTACCCCATCTGAAAACGACCCCCCCCCCCACACACACACACACACGTAACATATATGCATATATAAAAATATTCAAAATGTCCCACTTTTTTTCAAGTTAAAAAATAAAAAAAGCAGATCTACAAGCTCACAACGCTGCGACGCGTTGTGAGCTTGTAGGTCTGCTATTTTCGAATAGCCGATGCATAATACATTTAAAAGTGCTTATGTGGCCTTTATTCACTTAAGTCACACATTGATTGATTGATTGAATACTCTATATAGTATTCAATCAATCAATCAATCAGTCGCATCTTTTGGGCTTGTTTTCATAGACCTACTTGCTTATTTCTCGTACACAATCTGGTAACACTAGTTCTCTGCCAGCAGCAGTGTTGTTCCCTTAGACGGAATCGTCGACTAAGGTAGGAGGTCTTAGCCTGGTAAACCCTCCCTCCGGAAATCTAATTTCTATTTGATTCCAGGAGAATCAAATAGAAATTAGATTTCCGGAGGGAGGGTTTACCAGGCTAAGGAGGTCTAAACGTTAGTAAAAAGGAAGAAAAATATCTCGCTACTCTCTGAAAAAAAAGGCAGTTTTACTATGCTTAAAGACTACTCTCCACGATGGGAAACGTTTCAGAACCTCAACTTTTGTGTAAAATACACCTTTTGGCCAGAAAATAAAATATGTCCGCGAGACGGAAAATCTTTGATTTACTCAAGTGCGCCACCTACAGATCTATTTAATAGAAAATGCCATTGACCATATCTCTAGGCAACGCACTTGAGCAAATAAAATAATATCCGTCTGGCGGATTGATTGATTGATTGATTGAATACTTTATTAACAATTTGCTAAAAAAAAAAAAAAAAAGCACAGAGGTACAGTTTCATACAAAAGGATGCTAAAAGGATTAAAACCCAAGAAAGCACTTGTTCATGTATGTGTATTCAATTCATCGAAACATTTAAGGACAAACAATATACAATAATGCGAAAAACATCAGAAGTCATGAGTCACACTTTATTATGACATATGACACTCCAGAGTGTCCGTGGAATCCATATTATATAGCTCTATGGTGGAGTCACTCACACACTGAATGCACGTTCATGCACGCATTGATTGATTGATTGATTGATTGATTGATTGATTGATTGATTGATTGATTGACTGATTGATTGATTGACTGATTCATTGAATACATTATTAAAGGTTCGCAAATAGTACAGTGGTACGATTTTACTAAGGGTTAGCCCTATGGGTTTGTTTCCATATGGTCCTGTGTAATCAATTCAGAAACTGAAATGAACATGATAGCTTGTTCTATCTTAGCTCCATTAAGAACCTCTCACTCCGCTATACAGCTCCGAGATGAGGTTCTATGTGGATGTCACCTAGCCCCTACGGAACCTCTCCCTCCGCTGTATAGCTCCGAGATGAGGTTCCTCGTTTGTTTCTGCCGTCTGCGGTAGACATTGTCGCACATTTTCCACTTTACATGTTTCTTACCCCTTTCTGCACATCGTATCCAAAAAGTAAAGCATTTCCGCCACTCTCTCAGATGTTTTAAAGGTTCTATGACATTCATTTTCACTTTTTTTATTTTTTATGTTTGTTTTGGGGTTTTATGACCTCAATTACACCCAAAAAATCTGAACTTTGAACATTCAGTGGATTTTCTGTGGTCTGGGGTTTTCTGAATAATTAGGCTGAAAAGTAATCTGAGCTTGGCCCTTCGGCAGTGAGGTCACAGTCGATTAATCCCGCCCACTCTCCTCCTCGCCCCTCCCCTCCCCTATCCTTTCCTTTGGGGGGGGGGGCGGAGCAGAGGCGATGATTGACAGGCAAAATCCCTCACCAGCGACACCCGCAGACAAAGATTTATTTTTTCATTGCAGTTGAAAAGGCTTTAGAAATGTGAGAGAAAAACACCTGCCATGGATCAATGGAGTGGAATCTTTTGTTAAAACTTTTTATACACGTTTGAAGGACCATGACAAAGACTTTTAATGTGTGGTAAAACTGAACGTCATGAAACCTTTAAGTTCTAGCGCACCATAAAAGCTATCCAACGAGTTGAAGAAAGTATTTAATTTGCCTCGGTCTTCATCCGGTTCCATAATATTTTGCATTAGAAGATGCAATTCAACATTTGACCAGTAGGGGAATCAGTAATGTTATCTCTACGGGCGCAACTCTTGCGCAATGTCTTAAAAACATGTAACCGGATGAAGACCCCTTTGTATACATCGTAACCAAAAACTAATGGTAGATTCCATTAGATTACATATGTTTAAGGTTTGGTTGGGTGGAAAATATTTTAGGTTGGGGCACGAAATAACCGTTTAAATCGCTTATTTAGTCAGCCTGTGGCCATGTTTCCCATTGTAGCCAAACCGGGAGCAGTACTGGCAGCGGACGTAGGGGGGTTTTCCGGGTTGAACGGGAAACATGACCACAGGCTGACTAAATAAGCGATTTAAACAGTTATTTTGTGAAGAATAATTAAGAATCTGGCCCGGTCCACGTTAGAACCCACCATACGCGCCTGGTTCTTAATGGAGCTAGTTCTATCCCTATGTGTACAGCACAATGTTTTACATAAAGTACAGAAACAGAGACATTTTATTATCATTTATATAGTTATAACAATGATTAATTCGGTAAAAGATGATGCAATACAATATTACTCAATTGTATTTACACATTGGAAAAATACAGAGTATGAAGGCAGAGGGATTTGTTGCCTATTGCAGCCTTATGAAATATAACAAGTAAAACAGTTTGACTCAATGTATCTGGTTTAGGGTTAGGATCCTAACTCTATGGTTAGGATACTGTGTGAATATTATAGTTTGCATGAGACGCCACAGTACATGAGCAATGCCTACAGCGCACTCTAGTGGACAAATCTGCAGACACAGTCACATACAGCACTCATTGATTTAACAATGAGAACCAGTGATTAATGAGTTTAATACAATAGGCTCTATGCACAGCAGCCATATTGGAAATACTTCCTTACTTCCTTCACAGGTTTTACCAATGATACTAATGAAGGCTTTGTTCCATTTCATGTAGCACAGTGGTTCTATAACCTTTTAATTTCAAGGACCCCCATTACTCTGAGAGTGTACAAATGAGTGTGTACACTCTACACACATTTTAAGGGGCCATTTGGAACCCTCTCAAGGAACCATGAGGGTCCCTGGACCACACTTTGAGACCCACTGGTGTAGCAGAGTGTTTCCAGTGAGCCAACATGCACAATATCAGCACCCTGACTCTGTTTGACCAGAATGGAACAGAGCCTTCATTAGTATCATTGGTAACACCTGTGAAGGAAGTAAGGAAGAGGCCCAATTTCCATCCAATATGGTTGCTGTGCATAGAGCCTACGTCACAAGAGGAAAATAGCTAGAGTCACCATCTCCGGTTTACTTCCCGTATCTGCGTGACGTAGGTGGACGCCTTTTTAGGAGACAGGAAGCAGGTTGGAGTCTATTGATTTCCAATGGACGAGTGAACGTGAACACAGCTTCTGAACCATTCTTTAGCTCCATGGTCACTTAACTAAATATTGGACCCGATCGTCACAAGACACACAATATATACAAGATTTTCATGCTAAAATTGCTTTTTTTAGAGACACAAATGAGGAGAAAATCTACTTTGTTATAGACTTTTCTCTATCCCAGCAACACACTCTCGCGAGATTTGGGAAGATATCTGAAGAGTCCATCTGCAGTCTGACGCACGAGACATAGAGGGCTCTGTCCCTTATATTATATGTTTATTATTGTCTCCGCCAGGCCAAAGGCCTGGCGAGAGAGTATGTTTTACCCCTTGTCCGTCCGTCCGTGTGTGTGTGTGTGTGTGTGTGTGTCCGTCTGTCACCAGCTAATCTCCGGCACCGTTGGCCCGGTCGCTCCGAAACTGTGCACACACACTCCCTGGATGCCAATTCAGAACCTCTGCCCCAAATCTTTCACATGGGCCTGTTATAGCGCCACCAGGAGGCCGATTTGTGCAAAACCCATTTTTAAATATTACTCCTACAAATTTTATCCAAACGTCATGAAAACCGGTACACAGTATCACTATAGTCATGTGATCAACACGGATCTGTCCGATTTCCCATATTCCATCCTCATTGCCTAAGGTTGGCTTCCAAAGTTTGCAGGATTGGTCCGTTTTGAACAAAAAGCCTCAAAGTATACACACAGCTTGGGATTTCCGTGAAATTTCACACGCACATTCCCACTAGGCCGAGGAAGAAATGCCACCCTTCTCACATTGGCCTGTTATAGCGCCACCAGCAGGTCTAATTTAGCAAAACACATTTTTGGAACAAAATGCCTCAAATCATGAATGCAGTGTCAATGCAAGAATAAATGGCACGGTTGCCACCCTTTTCACATTGGCCTATTATAGCGCCACCAGGAGGCCAGAATAACGTACCTGACCTGGCGAAGACCTGTGCTCCGAGGAGCACTTTTTGTAGTTATAATATATTTTAACTCTATGATGCTCTAGAAACTGATAAACTGAGATTCTTAATATAGTACGTGAAATCATTATGGACATTAATGTATTAAATACAATGTGTGTTCCAATGCTCAGTAATATAATTTTCCATTATTAACTGTCTTGTTAATGGGGTATGATGCTACAACACTGATGATACGTCCCAGGTGCATCCATGTGATGTTTTTTCGTTATAGTAGTCTATAGTGGTAAAAGGCCTGTTACAATGTTGAGCACAGAGAGGCCCAATTTCATTATATATATGCATATAGCCTATTGCTCCAACTGACTCAGCGCCTCAGGCTTGACAGTACTGTCATCACAGAGAGCTGACTAAATGCCTTGTGAAACCTGGGGTTCTTGAACAGCTTTTGTGTGTGTGTGTGTGTGTGTGTGTGTGTGTGTGTGTGTGTGTGTGTGTGTGTGTGTGTGTGTGTGTGTGTGTGTGTGTGTGTGTGTGTGTGTGTGTGTGTGTGTGCGTGCGTGCGTGCGTGCGTGCGTGCGTGCGTGCGTGCGTGCGTGCGTGTGTGTGTGTTCATGTTTGTACACATGCATATCTTCCAAGCCAGGGGTGTCCAAACTTTTTTCAAAGGATCACATTTGAAAATATGAATATAGCTTAGGGCCGACATTATCTCCTGTCATACTGTACCTTTGGACCATAACAAAGTCACTTACAAATGCATTGCATCACAACAATCATATTAAACTACAGTGCAATATGTAGCACTAGCATATGTATCTGTGCTGTGTGAACAAAACTATAACAATTCAGCCTTTTTTCACATGCATGCTCTGCATTGCTATTATATTTATAATCCAATAAATTGTATTTTGCTCAAATGGTATAGTGTAGCCAAATGAAACCAGGTGTGGGAAAAGTCTCTCTACAAGAATATAAATTGAATGTAATAACATTGAGAATGAAAACAACGCAAGAAACGAGCAGTTAGGAATCCTTACAAATTCTACTGAAGAATCGCATATCTTCCCAGCATAGACGCCGATACTGTGGGGGCTTCGGGGCTGAAGCCCCCATCCGAAATGATTAGCCCCCACATCAATCTCAGATGTCTCAGTGGTGCCATTGTGTGAAATGTTTCACTGGACGATACATCTGAGAGGACATCATAGGCATTCCTACCCAGCTGCTGTGGTAGTCGGACACAAGCTGTACTCATTTGAAGGATACAGTAAGAACAACGGTGATCAGATTGAACTCCACATTTTCAACACAGTGTCTCTACGCTGGAGGAAGTTGCCCCCATGGACAAATGGAAGAGGAGAACATGACCTTGAGGTTCCCTGCGTGCGCTGGGGCCACACAGCTGTTCTGGTAGAAGATGTTGTCTACATCTGGGGGGGATATCCTTACTGCAACATGCTTTATTCATTTGATGTTGACAACCACCGATGGTCCAAGCCCATGTCTGGTACTGTTCCAGAGGGAAGGAACTACCACTCAGCCTGTGTTTTGAGGAAGGTCATGTATATTCATGGAGGATTCACCCAACTGACTGGACTCACTAATGACATCTACAAGTTGGACATCACCACAATGGTCTGGTCTTTAATTAACACCAGAGGTACTCCATCAACTGTTTCATCAGGTCACTCTGCCACCATCATTGGGACAAAGATGTTTGTATTTGGGGGCTATCCGGACCACGACAACAACATCAGAGTGTTTGACACAGAGACCAACTGCTGGCTGAACACGCCTTCTGCACAGCCTGTTCCAGAAGGATGCTGGTGTTATTCAGCCTTTACTTACAATGGAGAGCTGTACATATTGTGTGTAAACAACTCAAACCAGCACTTCACTTATCTGTGGACATTCAATCCACAGACCTGCTCATGGAAGAAGATTTAGCCCAAAGGGAAATCCCTGTGTGGGATGTATTGGATGACTTGTTGCATGGTGGGAGATCGTATCATCCTCTTTGGAGGATACAACACACCTGATAACCTGTATGTCTTAGATTTAAGTCCAACGCTGAAGACACTATGCAAGCTAGCAGTTATTCAGTACGGTGTAGAGCCGTCTGAACTCACACATGACATCAGGTGGGAACTGGCTGTCATGACTGCCAACAAAAAAAAGATACAAACGGTGATCCCACTATAAATAAAAAAACAAATGCATGGATAAATAAATAAACAACGGGGTCCAAGCATAATTTAAGAATATTATGACATGATGATTAAGAGAAAGCTGATGAAGAGAAAGATGATGGCTCTCAGGAGAAAATGCAGATGAAAAATAAACTTAAAAACATAAGGTGGGCTGGCAGAGGGAGAGTAGCGCCCAGGATTACAGCTTAGGCACTGGGTGAAGAAATGGGTTACAAAAATCAAGGGATAAAAAATTAAAAACAAAACAAAACATAATGTGGTTCACAGTGTCATGTTTAGACCAAGGACCAGTAGAGATTATACCCAGAGCTAAGTGGCTGATGTGGGAAGACAGATTCTCTGCTGGAACTGTTACCTCCATGACCCTCTGGATAAATGCATCAAGATGGCAAGATGGATGGATGGATGGATGGATGGATGGATGGATGGATGGATGGATGGATGGGTGGATGGATGGGTGGGTGCATGGATGGATTCACCATATTAAGACTAGAGAGACAGACGGACAGACAGACAGACAGAATACTCTCACTTGGCAGGACATAACAAGACATGACTCAGTCATGTATACCAGCATGCAGAACAGACGCTACGCAGCGCGTATGCAGAGGTGTAAAGTAACTAAGTACATTTACTCAAGTACTTTAATTAAATGTTGTCCTACTAGTCCATATCCGGTGAAGTGCGCAGGCAAAAGTATTTGCAAACTTGGGGTTATACAGACAGTAGCCTATATGCATGAGACAGGGGTTATGCGCAGTGTGATCATTCGTCCCATAGCTCGCGGGGCCATCCCTATCCCCATTGGCTTAAAGGACAATCTCGAAAACATGTTGAGAATATGTTGTCTTTGTAGACCCGCATTGCATGCTAAATACATTATTAGACATTGCTTTAGTAGTCATCTTACAGTTTGTTTTCAAGGTTCAAGGTTCAAGGTTGTACTTTATTGTTACATCTCGTGTGCAGGTACATAAGAGTAAAACTTATTTTGGTTCGGCTTCCTTCAGACAATGCAGCAGCATAAGTAATAACAATAGAATAAAGAAAAAACGTAAAAAGATTTAAAGAAACAGTGCAAAAAGAGCAAAAAGAATGAAAAGAGCATCATCAAATCAAATCAAATGTACATGTGCATAAAAATAAAGAAAAAACACTTGGTATGTTGTATACACCACCAGCATTTTTCTTCGGTGGCTATCACCTAACTTTGTGTAAACAACTTCACAGTATATTCTATATGTATGCAGATAAATACAGCGGGTGCAGCAGGTGCAGTTAAGGCATAGGTGGTTCGTTCTGGTTCTTGTCAGATCGTTCATGTACCTGATAGTACGTGGAAGCTTTTTTGCAGTCTATTGCTAGTAGCTTTGAGACTGCGTAGGCGTTTTCCATGCGGCAACATCTCGAACATACTGTGGTTGGGATGGCTTCGATCTTTGATGATTCCTCGTGCTTTGCTGACACAGCGTTCGTCGTACAGGGCTTGGATGGGGGGGAGATCACATCCGCTGATGCGTTCGGCTGTCCACACAACACTCTGCATTGCCTTGCGGTTGAGCCCGGTGCAGCTGCCGTACCAGGATGGTTCACCTTGGATGCATGCAGGTTTATTTCTTTCGTTTTTTTATCTGATAAAACATTCTTGAATTTGAAATGAATATCATTTCATGGGTCTTAATCTTCATTTATTTTCTCTCTCCCTCGCTATGAGTGTTGTGTCCCCCAGTAGATAAAGACCCCCCCCCCCCTCCACTACTCCAAATAACTTAAATCACTTGTATTCAGAACCCATAGAAGATTTTCTGTCTGTCTGTCTGTCTGTCTGTCTGTCTGTCTGTCTTGTGACAAATGCACATTATATTAATGATATTTATCTGCTTGATCTATGGATGTTATTATATCTGTTTGATATGTAACATCTGATTTACTTATGCATGTTATTGTATCTGATTATTATGTAACATGTTGGACACTGTGAAGTATGTAGACATTTCCTATTCACTTGAGGGGTAATGGGGCTGAGTGCTGTGGGTGATTGGAACATTGGAGCCACCCGACTTTACAAATAGAGGTGTGGCACGGGGAGGGGAAATCAAACAAACAACCTGTGTACTAGTGTGAACAGGTGGGAAGAGTGAAGCTCCGGAGGTGCCAGTGTTATATGGTTAAGTCACAGAATTAACTGAGCGTAAACTGCAGCCAGAAGTTACGTGCTGTCGAGCCCAGCGGAGGATGGATAGAACGGCCATGTTGCGACGCTGAGGTGATGTCAGCCAGGATTTATGGATGAACCGCCGGTCGTCGCACTGAGGATTCCGACAGAGGATTCCATACTTTCTGTTCCGGTGGATTACAAACTTTAGGGGTACCCCGAACGTATTTTTATTTGGAACGTGATTGCGGAAGACCGTTTACGGTTCGTTTGGATCAAAGGACTTAATGGACATTCTCGAGGCCGCGGAATGAAGAAGCCATTCGAGTCATAACGTGGGAATGTTTATTGTTGTTATGTAAAGCGAGTAAACGACTGACTGCAGTTGCGTTTCTACCTTATTATGTGACCTTGTTTATAGTAACGTTTGAACTTGCATTTGAGGACTTGGGAATTGTTTGGGAGGGGCTTGGGAAATAATTACTGATTGTTGATTTGTTTGTATATTTATTTTGTTTGTTAGGGACAGAGGTAGGGACAGTAGTTAAAACCAAGAAGAGTATTATTATTATTTACCATTTTTCTGTACAGTTATTATTTGTGTGGCTTTAAATATATAAAGTAACTAAGTGAACACCTGCCGATCCTGTTGTTTTTCCTGTTAGTTAATAGTTTTCCTTTCGAGGTAAAGGGCGATTGTTACAGTCTGTCTGTCTGTCTGTCTGTCTGTCTTTAGTGACGTCACAGACTGGCCTCCAACTATCACTGCCAGGGGTTTTCTAAAACAGGCTGTAGCTTCTGCCAGCATTTTTAAGCATTAAGACTAATCTTTCAAGAACCACAGAATTGAGAACCCCGACGTGGGAATTGCACCATGGACTCCCATAACAAAGTACAAATGGAACCAATGGTCCATTTGGTTCCATGTGTACATTGTCAGAGTTACAAATCTGTAAGTGTCCATTATGGTTCCTAAGCATCAATCATTTTGCTGGGGACCCACTTGGAAGACCCCCGGGGACCCCAAGACCCCACTTTGAGAGCCACTTGTTATATGCCATTTGGAGAATACAACAGCCAGTTTATACCACTGTCTGAGTAAGCTTGATGTCGTTGACTGCCATAGAAGTCCACACCTGTACTGACAACCTGCTAAACGCCTCTGCAACAAGTGCTGAGAACTGTGCCAAATCCACAAATCCACCACGACATTTAGTATGAAACATGCAAGAATGCAGCCATATCTTTGAATTGCATGTATACATAGCATCACAAATGGCCAAATATTAAGCTTGTCTGAACATTCACAAGTTATGCGGTAATGTAGTTATCAGAAAAGTTGACTGTTTTCTGCATAAGGAAACCATACTATACCTTTATGGCGTTGTTCATCATTTAAATGGGCATAGTGAATTCATGAGGCTGCACAGATGCCATGAATATTATCCCCCCCCCCCCCCCAACACCATTTTTTTGTTATTTATAAAAGAGACTAAAATACAGGGAGAACAATGTTCAATATGTTAACTCGTTCACTGCCAGAACTTTTTTTTTTGCGTTTGCCCACTGCCAGAGATTTTTCATTGAAAAAAAAAAGTACTCAGGAGCCGAGATACAAAATATTTAAGTTTTAAGTTAACAAGGAAGTGGATGGGAGTCTAGATCTTCAAAAAATCATATCTCCTTGGTCTTTGGGTCAAATAAAAAAAATAATATAAGAAAGAATAAATAAAATAAAAAACATTATTATTTTTTTAAATTAAAAGTCGTTTTAGTCGTTCTTGGCAGACAGGGCTTATGGGACAGAAGTCGTTTTAGTCGTTCTAGGCAGAAAGGATCCCATGGCTAATAAGCTGTATATGCCTTAATACATTATAATTGTCCTCTATACAGTAACTAAAATGAAAAATTGAAAACACCTTAAATAGTTTATTTATTTTAGAAATAGTTTGTAACACCTGTGTCATAAAGGTAGTAGAAGGTAGAAGTCGGACTAGTTAGGTTTGTCTACTGGAGCCAGAGGGGTAAATAATGCGGCCAGATGCAAATCACTTTTAGTTGGCCGGCTCAATTTTATATTGAATTGAATGAATATGAAATATAGAGACAGAAATAAAACAATGCGCATAAACATATGACAGTAAACAATAATTAGTTACCAGAGTATCAATAAAACCGTTTCTCAAGATTTCTAATCTGAGGGTTTTTAAATGTTAGGTTGCACCCAACTACTCTGACTGACGAATACCATAATGCAACTTAGTTGCAGTATTTAAACCAGTTCAGATCAGCGTCCAATGAATCACAATCAATCATTCAAAAATTATTGAATAAAAAAATATCACACTCCACATTTACAATGACCCAGAAAAATGTATCTCAAATATATTCACTGACAATAACCCATACACCACTAAGTGGCTATAGAATAGTCTCAAAGACACAATGTGTACCTTAGTGTGTGTGTGTGTGTCCACTGTTAAGTCCTGCACTGTTCCTCACAGGGCAGAGGGTTGTGGTGAGTATGCTTGTGTTTGTGAATCGAATGTCCAGTTCTGCACTGCTGGCAGGGTGGAAGATAAGATGGTGTGTGTGGTTCTGTGTGTATCACCATCCGCCATCCAGTACTGCACTGCTCCCTGCAGGGCAGTGTGTGTGTGTGTGTGTGTGTGTGTGTGTGTGTGTGTGTGTGTGTGTGTGTGTGTGTGTGTGTGTGTGTGTGTGTGTGTGTGTGTGTGTGATATTTTCCTACCACACTGAGGACAAGGGCTAAGCTCTGGGTCTGTCCAAGGAGAATCTAACACGGTCTGGGTTCTTCCAGTCTTCAACACGGGTAGCTCGCCATCCTTGGCTGACCAGAGTCGGGCTGAATCAAAACATAAACCAAACAAAAAAACCTGACCTGCATAAAGCAAGGTCAGAGGCATCTCTGTGTTAATGTCTAAAACAATACCATTATAAACAAAATGCTGCATAAGGTTTCACTTCAAATACTTATTGGAAATAAATACATTCAAACTTTTAAATTCACATTAATGTGACAATTACAATTTAGTTCAATAATATATTGTTCAATTATATATTGTTTCAATATTTCAAACAAAATAAAGCCTACTCTGACAACTGGTACGACGGGTGCAACGGCTACTCGACTCGAGGGTGTGGGGTGCTGTACCCGGTGTGAGGCCGGTCGGATCAGCAGTTGTCCAAAAATATCTTGTGTCAAATAAATCTTTTGAATCTTGAGTCCTTTGTGGAGTCATTTAAAAAATAACTCCATTTAAAAATAACTATGTAAAAGGTACTACATTTAAAAGTAACTACAAGTAAAGGGTACTACATTTAAAAGTAACTACATGTGAAAGGAACTACATTTAAAAGGAACTACATTTAAAAGGAATTTCCTTAAAGAGATCATCATGTGGCAAGTGTGGCATGCTGGTGTGCAAATCAGTGCCACCTTTACAATATCATCACATTACCAATTAAAAGATACCAATATATAGATAACTGAACAAATAAGGTGTCCAGACCATAGAGTTAATATATCTAGAGGGCAGACTGCCCCGCCCCCAGCTATTCATTTCAATGAAAGTTGCTCAGTGGCGTTTTGAAGCACCTGGAAGTACAATATTGGTTCCAGATTGGTTCTATGCAATATTGGGTCATGGTCAACAAGCTCATAGCGTGGCACCGAGTGCCACGCTATGAGCTTGTTGATCTGCTAATTTTGAAAAATCTTGAAAGTTTTGTTCAAATCTTTGAATATTTATATTGTTTAAAGCATTTTTTTCTAACTCAAATCTCAAATCTTTGCTTCCGGGGGTCCTTGGAACAAAATATTTTGAGATGGGGGTCCGCGGCCAAAATGTTTTTTGGGGGTCCTTGCATGAAAAACGCTTGAGAACCACTGATTATAGCAACATAAGTAAAAAATAATAATTGTAGAATCCCCAGAAGAAAAGATTTGAGATAGATATATATATATATATATATATATATATATATATATATATATATTCAAAATGTTCACAAATTTTCAAAAATAGCAGATCTACAAGCTTGTAGATCTGCTATTTTTGAATAGCCAAATAAAAATAAAAAAAAGACACAGATTCTTTCCCGGTCTAAATGGGTTAATGTGTTCAGATAATCTATTTTCATTCACCTTCTAACACCCTGTTCATACTTCTAATCATGCTTCTAATTGTTGTGGGCAATTGTTATTACAAACCTGTATCGCATGTATCAATATTCATTTTCTAAGGCTCATGTGATATACTGTTGTATCCCAATGTTAATGTTTGTACCCTGCTTGAGCATGTTGCTGCATGTTACTGCATGTGCATGTCTGTACCGGTTTGTACTTTATCATGGTTTCTTTGTGTTCATGAGTATGTCTCCATATGAATTTAGCTACTTTGGGGTTGAACTGGTGGGGTGGGAGCGGCTAGCTTTGGAAGAGCTCTTGTCTTATCTGTCTGCATGGATGTATTTTGTTGTATTGTTTGTGTATTGTATGCCTTGTTCATTTACGCTAATATGTGATGGTGGCCAGGTTGTCACATTTGACTTGCCAGTTCTTTATTAGAATAATGGCACCTTTTACTCTCTTAAATAAATAGTTCGCATTAAACTCACAACAATAAAAATATCAATTGCACAATAAAGTGCGGGGTGCGTAATTATTGTGAGAATAATTAGAATCAATACTGCAACGACTACGCCACCTTTTTGTATGCGAGGTAAGGTCCTCTATAACACTTCCTTTTTTTCAGGCTATTCACAGGTTCGAGTTTACCCAGGTAAGTGTAAAACACTTTTGAATGAGAACAACACTTAGAACACACTAAAATATCCCTTGGAGAAGACTGGACAGAAACAGGTTTGTATAAAAAGGTAAGTTAACTTTTATTGTCCTAATACAGCGGCATCTGTGCCATAAAACAATTGAAAACATAAACACAAAATAACACTATACTAATAAAACCCTCAACCTCCTATGGCGCCCACTAACTAACTAAAATCCACAAACACAGGTCACTTCCAACAATAAAGGCCTAAATCACAGGGCTTGTGCAAAATATAGCAAATAAATATAGCAATACTACTACTGAACCAGTGAAGTGACAGTGCTAATTTAAAGTGCTAATACTCATCACGGTTCACATGCAAGAGGTGGGAATGTAATGGGTGTAAGGAAAGGGGTTAGGCCAGGAATCTCCGTCTCTTCTTTTCTTCGTATGCGCCGTCTGCAATCATAGAAACTAGAACCAGTTCATCTGTTCAATGTAGCTTGCATATGAGGTTTAGGACCGTGGTTTTATAGAGATAACGTTGCATAGAAAGTTTACTTACTCGCGAGCCAGACAAATGTCTGGCTGTGAGTGTGTTGAGCGCGCAACGTGTATCGCCACTGGCCGTCTCCTCTGCTCCTTGGTTCCGTTCGTCTCACTGTTCCTCCCCGTCACTCGTCTGTCGCTGCGGCTTCTTGTCACTGGGAAGAGGGCACGTCTCAGCTCACCGTCCGCTGCTTGTGGCTGGCGTGTCTCGCTATATCACTTATTCTCCACCTCTGCTCCGTGGCTTCTCCTGCGCTGTGCACAACCTGCTCTCTTGGCTGTCACACTCACACTGCCCCTGTGTGCCTGTCTTTTCCTGTTCTCCTGTCTGTCATTCAAGTGGCCCGCGCTCACTTTTGTATTGGGTGGACCACACCCTACTCCGCTCTCATTCGTTTCTCAGACAGCGTGACCTGGGGACATTGGCTGGCTGGAGTGACACGGTCAATGTCATGCAGCCTATCATAGAGTTCAATGTCAAGTGGCTCAGGGACCGTGGGACAATACATGGCCATGTTAAAACATGCAGTGGGAAATTACAAGGAATACATTTAAGATGATGGTGGTTTAAGTGCATTATACAGGTTTTACGCATCAATAAAATAATTCAAAAAAATATTGCACCACTCATTTTTGACCCTGTCACACTAAGGACCCCCTCGAAAATGAAATTATGCCTCTAAAGTGGTGTATCCTTCTAATAAAGGTGTTATATATCTCAGGGGTGTAAATATTTTTCAAAGGGGGGCATATTTGGAAATATGTAAATACTTTAGGGCCGACTGCATATCCTGTCGTGCATGTCCTGTCGAGTACCTGTGGACCACAAAAAGTCACATACATTTGTATATGACTTTTTATGGTCCACAGGTACTCCACAATATGACAGGACATGCAGACAGCCCTAAGGTATTTAAAAATATATATTCAACTACAGTGCAATATCAATTGTCTTTTGTTGGCAGTGTAGTCACATGTAAGCCACCAATCTGTGCTGTGAACAAAACGACAACAGTAATCTGCCTTTCACATGCATACACTTCATTTCTATTATATTTACAGTGCAATATATGGTCTAATTGGCAGTGTAGCCAAGTGCAACCAGGTATGAAAAGGTCTGTATATAAATAATGTATTTTCCCAGGTTAATACCAAAACACTTTGACTGTACTGGCGGGCCATAAATAATACATTTTAGTACAGACTTTGGACATGTCTGCTCTATCTACTTTTCTTCATTATGCTCTCCAGTGTCGAGGACATCAGCCAGCGAGGCTGGACTCGACCACAGGACCACGCTGGTTTCAATACTCCATCAGTCTTCAACCATCCCTGTCCCTCATCGGCTTCAGGTTTTTCCACAGCAGGTTCATCATATTTAATTGAATACACAGGACCACAATGGAAACAAAATATGTGTTGTCCTTTTTATAGTCATCCGACCAAGTGGAGCTTACTATGTCACCGTGCTCAGGTTGTGTGTCTGTCTGTGTGTCTGTGTTCATGCTCTCATTAGCTCGCGCCCCCATGTGACTCACATGCGTGCACTGCCTGTAAGCAGCCACCCGAGTGCGCCAGAGAATTTAGACAATGCTCTCATTACAATGCACAACAGCCTGCAAAACACACACAAAAAAACACACACACACACACACACACACACACACACACACACACACACACACACACACACACACACACACACACACACACACACACACACACACACACACACACACACACACACACACAATGTCAATGTTCTCTCCCATCACGGTGAAATAACACAGATTACAAGTCCGTAAATACACAATATTTTCGAGCTGCGTTCGCTTCCAGCGTTCGCGCGTCTTACTTGTTATAGTCATTGTACAATCTTACCTCTATTTGCAAACTGTTAATAAAGTATGTCAATCAATCAATCAATCAGCTCTCTTGTACAAGGCACAGTGGTATGTGGGACTTCAGAGCAGAGCATGGAGGAAGGCGAGCCAGGTTCACCTCAGACTTGAAAGTGAGATTCTCGTCCTTCCTCGCCATTTTGCTCAGCAAATTAGAAAGGACGACATGCACTGAAGACTTGTGACTCTGTCCATACAAACAGGTGAATTGCTCCAACTGCCTCTGCACCTCAGGCTTGAAACTGTCACTGAGAGCTGATGAATGCCTTGTGAAACCTAGGGTACTTTAACAGCTTTTTCAAGGGCTCCAGGTTCCCTTTCACTTTTGTGGCACAGTATAGTCCTTTACTATAGAAATTTCCACAAGCTCAGAAAGGTTGAGAAGTTTTCGATCCGGATAATGTACAACTCTGTGTGTGTGTGTGTGTGTGTGTGTGTGTGTGTGTGTGTGTGTGTGTGTGTGTGTGTGTGTGTGTGTGTGTGTGTGTGTGTGTGTGTGTGTGCGTGCGTGCGTGCGTGCGTGCGTGCGTGCGTGCGTGCGTGCGTCTGTGTGTGTGTGTGTGTGTGTGTGTGTGTGTGTGTGTGTGTGTGTGTGTGTGTGTGTGTGTTTGTTCATGTTTGTACGCATGCATATCTTCCAAGCCAGGGGTGTCCACACTTTTTTCAAAGGATCACATTTGAAAATTTGAGAGGGGCTGACATTATCTCCTGTCATACTGTACCTTTGCCTTTGGACCATAACAAAGTCACATACAAATGCATTGCATAACAACAATCATATTAAACTACAGTGCAACATGTAGCACTAGCATATGCGTATCTGTGCTGTGTGAACAAAACTATAACAATTCACATGCATACTCTGCATTGCTATTATATTTACAATCCAATAAATTGTATTTTGTTCAAATGGTATAGTGTAGCCAAATGCAACCAGGTGTGGGAAAAGTCTCTCTACAAGAATCTAAATTAAATGTAATAACATTGAGAATTAAAACAACACAAGGAACAAGCAGTTAGGAATCTTTTCAAATTCTACTGAAGAATCGCATATCTTCCCAGCATAGACGCCGATACTGCGGGGGCTTCGGGGCTGAAGCCCCCACCCGAAATGATCAGCCCCCACATCAATCTCAGATGTCGGGGCTTAAACTTACAGTACCATTACCATTACTAAAGCGGGGCGCAGCTCTGAAGGGGCAAATGCATGGCCGCGAGAGAGCCTGCAACGCGCTGTTAAAGGGACATTTCGCCGATTTTGCAACCAGATCTTATTTTAATGAAGTTTAGGACTCAAGAAACAAGCTCCTGTTTTTTTTTTGGTGTATAATCTGTGTTTTTAGATATCTAGTAATCTTCAAAGATCTCGTGACGTTATTTACGTCACGACGGCATGGTCTCATTCCTTTCCGCACTACATGTTGTCTCGACGCGTCTCAGTCAGATCAGCTCCAAAGACAGCCCCAAGGGGTGTCCCCAATATTTGGTCCAACCTTGAACTGTCTTGGACTCCACCCCATAGAGTTGAGGCAGCGGCGGCATGCTTTGGTTTGGTTCGGATCGGGGGGGGGGGTCGCTCATCATTCGAATGCCAAAACTCAGAAGACAGTTGACTGGCAGTAAATGACTGGCTGGTGGCTGCTATTTATGTTATCAAATCACTGCATAATGTTATATCATTGCCCTAAATGGCGAGATATTGACAAGGGAAGGATGATTAAAAATCATTATGTCTGTATTAGCCTTGATGTCTGTATAAGAAATGACTTTGTACGGGTGGAAAACTTTAGTTAAATTTGCAGAGTGACGCATTACTTTACCTGAGTTACATCTTCTGATAGTTGTACTTGAATGTTGACAATAATAATCCTGTTTAGTGTTTCATAAGCGCAAGCGTGAAAGAATCCAAATACAGCGTGGAGCGACGGTAAACAAACACTGTTGAAAGGCTAGGATCACAAACAATACCAAGGATTCGACAGTTATGTCGCTACTATGCTACACGGAAGTAGAACGGCATAAAGATACCAAGGATTTGTCAGTGATGTGACATCACTAACGAATCCTTGGACATGAAGGATGAGATGGACGCATCTGATTTCCAGTGTTGCCAGATATTGTGAAAGAAATAAGAAACCAGGTCTATGAAAACAAGCACAAAAGAAGATAACTAGGCCAAGAGCACTTTAAACCTAGACATGGGATATTATATAATTGAAAATTGCCGATCTACAAGCTTGTTACCCATTGTGAGCTTGTAGATCTGCTATTTTCCAAAAAATCGTGAGGGGAAAAAGTGCAAAATGTGGAATATTTTTTAATCGTTTTAACAACACATATTTGGTAGGGGCTCCCTGGCACAAATTATAATTTCAGATGGGGGTCTGTGGAAAAATACATGAACATGTTTGAGAACCACTGGTTTAAACAACAATCAAAACATTTGGATACAAGCCCAAATATCAACTACATTTTAGAAAGAAGCCGCTTATAATAAGTAGACATGGCAACACTGTAGAACATGTACACATGTTGTGTGTTGTTGTTGAAGATCACACCCACATGCAGCCTCCACTCCCCCCACAAGGAGGGGCAGTGCACCAAAGCATTATCGTCATTGTAGTATTGCAGCAGTCCAGTCAAACCCTAGTCAAACACACACATTTCATTATTTTTCTGGCCATAGGGTGCACATTTTAAATTGTTCTACTGTAATCTACTACAAATACTATTAACATTGAGTGATTGCAGTTTCTTCCAGGGGTGAAATGCTCCTTTAACACCTAAAACAATAGCCCAGACAGTCGCGGATGGGGGGGGGGGGGGGCTAGTGGGGGTCGAGTTTAGCCCCCGCAACCGCGCACATAAATCGGCGCGCTTCCCAGGTTAATTGACCTGTCTGATCGATCAACTTGGTGTGTGTAGGCTATCGCCGAGGGAATGATGTGTCGAGTGGGACGTTGGTCAGATCGGTCGTTGTCCAGATACACTACAGTAGCCTATAATCTATAAATCAACAAATCTCTGTATCTTTCTGTCTTGTCTGTCTGTCTGTCTGTCTGTCTGTCTGTCTGTCTGTCTGTCTGTCTGTCTGTCCCTTGAATGCCCTGCACTAAGTAGCCTATACTCTGACAACTGGTACAACGGGTGCAACAGCTATACTCGACTCAAGGGTGTCGGGTGCTGTATCCGGTCGGATCAGCAGTTCTCTGAAAACATCTTTAAACTCCCCATTGAGATCCCTGACGTAATTAATATGACTAGGTTTGGGCCGCTTTCGCGGCCCTCACATCTAGATGTTAAAAAATAAATAAGAATCCCTCCCCTCTCCCCCCTTCTCTTCTCTCCTCCTCTCTTCTCACCCCTCCCCTCTCCTCCCCTCTCATCTTATCCCCCTTGTCTCCTCTCCTCTCCTCTCCTCCCCTTCTCTCCTCTCCTCTCCTCCCCTCCCCTCCTCTCATCCCCTCTCCTCTCCTCTCCTCTCCTCACCCCTCCCCTTCTCCTCTCCTCTCCTCCCCTTCTCTTCTCCTCACCCCTCCCCTCTCTTCCCCCTTCTACTCCCCTCTCCTCTCCTCCACTCCCCTCCCCACTCCTCTCCTCTCCTCTCCTCTCCTCTCCTCTCCTCTCCTCTCCTCTCCTCTCCTCTCCTCTCCTCTCCTCTCCTCTCCTCTCCTCACTCCTCTCCTCTCCTCTCCTCTCCTCTCCTCACTCCTCTCCTCTCCTCTCCCCTCCCTCCTCTCCTCTCCTCTCCTCTCCTCTCCTCTCCTCTCCTCTCCTCTCCTCTCCTCTCCTCTCCTCTCCTCTCCTCTTCTCAGTCAAGCCGAGAGTTTGATCACTGATCAAAATGGGGTAAGAAGCCTAAATAATAGCCAGAGCTCTGATAAATAGTCTGTGGCAAGTTTGGAGGCAAGTGGAGTGATCCTGTGCTGACCAACCCCAGATGTACTTTGGAGGCCTTGTCAATTATAGTAGTAAGATGTCTGCATGTCTGTCTGTGTCCCTTTTGTGCCCATATATGGAGATCCTAGATGTCATCAATATGATGTCATAGTGCTGACATCAGATGTAATTGTCCTTTTAAATGTCATGATTGTATTTTCCAACACAACACCATTCAGGAGCTTCTGGAAACAAATTGACCTGCCTTCTAACAACCTCTTCTGTAAATTAGTTGCACTGATTCACAAAATGGTGCTGGTGTGTGAAATGTTTCACTGGACGATACATCTGAAAGGAGGACACAGGCATTCCTACCCATCTGCTGTGGTAGTCGGACACAAGGTGTACTCATTTGAAGGATACGGTTACAAGAACAACAGTGATCAGATTGATGTCCACATGTTCAACACAGTGTCTTTACGCTGGAGGAAGTTGCCCCCAGGGACAGATGGAAGAGGAGACCATCACCTTGAGGTTCCCTGCGTGCGCTGGGCCACACAGCTGTTCTGGTAGAAGATATTGTCTACATCTGGGGGGGATATCCTGACTGCAACGTGCTTTATTCATTTGATGTTGACAACCACCGATGGTCCAAACCCAATATGTCTGGTACTGTTCCAGAGGGGAGGAGCCACCACTCAGCCTGTGTCTTGGAGAAGGTCATGTATATCTATGGAGGAGACACCCAGCTGACTGGACGCACTAATGACATCTACAAGTTGGACATCACCACAATGGTCTGGTCTTTAATTAACACCACAGGAACTCCATCACCTGTTTCATCACATCACTCTGCCAACATCATCGGGACAAAGATGTTTGTAAGTAAGTAAGTAAGTAAGTAAATTTTATTTATATAGCACTTCTCACAGAGATGGCTCACAAAGTGCTTCACATACATAGAGATTAAAAACAAACCAGGGTATTAAAATAAGTAGAGCAGTAAAAGGCCTGTACAATAAACTCAAGTATACAGCAAATAATGATACAACATATACAATCAAGTAACATTTGTAAAAGCTTGTTCAAATAATAGCGTTTTAAGATTGTGTTTAAAAATGTCAACAGAAAGTGCAGTTCTCAAGGCAAATGGAAGAGCATTCCACAGCTTGGCAGCTACAGCCCGAAAGGCTCTGTCACCTTTTGTAACTAGATTAGTGTTGGGCACTATTAACAGACCCTCTTCAGCAGACCTAAGGGCCCTCCCTGGCACATAACGTGGGACCAGGTCGGTTATGTATTTCGGGGCCTGATCATGCAAAGCTCTGTAGGTGAGCACCAGGACCTTGAAATGGACCCTAAAGTGTACAGGAAGCCAGTGTAATGAGGCCAGGACTGTGGTGATGTTTGTATATGGGGGCTTTCCGGACCAGGACAACAATATCATCAGAGTGTTTGACACAGAGACCAACTGCTGGCTGAACACGCCTTCTGCACAGCTTCTCCCAGAAGGATGCTGGGCTCATTCAGCCGTTGCCTACAATGGAGAGCTCTACATATTGGGTGTAAACAACTCAAACCAGCACTTCAATTATCTGTGGACATTCAATCCACAGACCTGCTCATGGAGGAAGGTTGAGCCCAAAGGGAAAGCCCCGTGTGGGATGTATTTGATGGCTTGTTGCATGGTGGGAGATCGTATCATCCTCTTTGGAAAATACCACACACCTGATGACCCTTAGATTTAAGTCCAACACTGAAGACACTATGCAAGCTAGCAGTTATTCAGTACGGTGTGGAGCAGTCTGAACTAACACATGACATCAGGTGGGAACTGGCTGTCATTACTGCCAACAAAAGAAGAGACAGACGGTGATCCCACTATAAATAAATAAACAAATAAACAAATGCATTAATAAATAAATAAACAACGGGGTCCAAGCATAATATAAGAAGATTATGACATGATGAATAATGACACACAGACAAGGCAGCTTCATACCATATTGTTCACTACTTTACTTCTGTATCCTTCTCAAGACAATACAATATACCTTTCCTCAATAGGGCCCCCTAGGCTACAGGTAAGTGCACCTAGTGTTACACCAGATCACATACAGTATATCACATCCTCCCTTTTCTCAAGAGAAGAACATCACTAAATTCAAAAACTTCAGAATCAAAATATCTGTGCAATATGAGATGTAACAGCATGGCATATGAAAAATATAGAACATGTCTGGAAAAGACTGGCAAAAATATGAAATTCAAATAGTAAATGGCAAATCTTTTTGTTATTCTTTTCAACACAAGTGATAGCAAGCAATCACTGGCACATTCTTAATCAAACAACACTTCTTCACTGGTACACATTATTATCAACATGTCGTTTTTTGTCAACATTGTCATTGTCAACAATGACAATGTTAAATCACATAGCAAAGCTACCAAAGTGTACTCTGTTTTCAAGTCTCTAAGTCACACAGTCCTTGAGCCATATTGGCTTGCTTCTCACCCTCTGAGGTCTGCCCTGGGTATCATCATTTGGCTGTGGTTGTGCTCTTACTGAGGGCCCAGGTACAGGGAGTGAGTTATCAACTGGTGGGACAGGTTGGGTGATGTCACCTGGAACAGCGCTGTCAGGGAAGAGTGACAGGTGGATTGCATTCCACTTTCTTCCATCCTCAAGGATGTATGTGCTCTGTCCAGTCTTTTTCATTATCTTTGTAGGCTTTCCGAATTTCGGATCTCCTTTCTTCACATGTAGTGGATTTCTGACACAGACCATGTCCCCCTGTTTGAAGGACGACTGCTTGGCCCGACGTCGCTCATCGGTATATTCCTTTGACTTCTGTTGATTAGCGAGGACGCGTGCACGCACCTCCGTGTCCGCGGGAGGCGGGGTCGATTCCACCAACACACTGTTCAGCTTGGTGCGCATCTTGCGTCCATGCAGGAGCTCGAATGGTGAAACACCAGTAGTTGCATGTGGCGTTGCTCTGTAGTTCTGCAGAAAGTCCAGCACGTAACGTTTCCATGGTCTCTGTTCCTGATTAGCGCTCTCAATACAGTCCTTAAGCACACGGTTAAAGCGCTCCACGGCCCCGTTTGCTTGCGGATAGTAAACAGAAGCTCTGCTGTGCGTAATGTCCCTCTCTTTCAGGAACGTGGCAAAAGCAGCAGCAGTAAATTGGGCCCCGTTGTCGCTGACTATGTCCAAGCAATTTCCATGTTTGCTAAACACAGTAGCCAGAAACTTGAATCACAGCATGTGTAGTAATGGTTGGTGTAAAAGCGACCTCAGGCCACTTACTGTAATAATCCACCAAAGTGATTGCGTAACGGCAGTCCATAGGCGCTGTTTCGAACGGTCCACAGATATCAATCCCCAGTTTCTGCCACGGTCCATCTGGAAACGGAACCGGCTGCAGTGGGGCAACGTGTGTCTTTATAGTTTTGTCCGTCAGCTCAGCTGGCATGTGAGGCAGGAAGAGATGGCAGCTTGGACACAGGCATCCATGCCTGGCCACCAGTAGAGATCACGTAGGCGCTGTTTAGTGCGCTCTATTCCCTGGTGACTTTCATGGGCCAATGCAACGATAGACTGTCGGAGTGCGACAGGTACAATGAGGCGATACGGGCCTCGGTAAACAAGCTCGTTGTGTACTGACAGTTCATCTCTGATCGAGTAGTATGGGGCCAGCTGGGAATGAAGAGCTTTCTTAGCTGAGGGCCATCCATTTTGTATTTGTGTTTTGATCGCGCGCAGCTCTGGGCACACAACACATGCAGCGGTAAAGTCAGATGCAGAGATAGCATGTAGATCAGTTGTTATGTAGGCGACTAGATCCGGTTCAGGTTCCTCATCCCCACAGTAGGGCAAGGGGAGACGAGATAAGCAGTCGGCGGTCACGTTCTGTGCTCCTGGGCGATAACGTCATAGTTGAAACACAGCAAACGAGCCGACCATCTCGCTATGCGCATGCCAGCGCGTCCTAGACCCTTTGTAGCGAGGAGAGTGGTAAGAGCCTGGTGATCTGTGCGTAAAATGAAGTGTGTGCCCCAGAGGAAGGTTCTCCACCTCTCCGCAGCCCACAAGCACGCCAGAGCTTATTTTTCCACTATGGAGTATTTTCGCTCTGTGGCTGTGAGAGACCGCGAGGCAAAAGCGACTGTGCGCTCTGTTTGATCAGGGTGAATTTGGGCAAGAGCAGCACCCAGCCCGTAGTCGGAAGCATCCGTGGAGACTACGGTTGGCAGAGCTGGGTCAAACATGGCTAAAGCAGAACTGTTTACAATTAGTTTCTTGACCTGCTCAAATGCTTGTTGGGCAGCATCAGTCTATTCAAAGTCCTGTTCGCCCCTCAGACACGCGCGCATTCCCTCAACAAGGGCTGCAAGAACGGCTCTCAGATGGCGGTTGTGGGACTCAACATCTTTTCCATAGAAAATCAAGTCATCCAAGTAAGCCTGTAAGCCAGGCATGCCCTTCAGAATTGTTGCCATCATTTTTTGAAAAGCAGAAGGAGCCGATGCCAGCCCGTATGGCACACGGCGGAATCTGAATAATCCTTCGTGCGTAATGAACGCTGTCAAATCACGGCTGTCTTCGTGGAGAGGCACTTGGTAATACGCATTGGCGAGGTCTATTGTGGAGAATAGTTTAGACCACCGTAGTTCAGAAAACAGGTCCTCCATGTGAGGACTGAGGATGAAAACTAGCATCTTTGCTAATTCCGGTGTATTTACGTCTTGACGTTCATTAATATGCATTGTCCTGTCCAAATAAACAAATGAATGAATGAAAAAGGAAGAGGGTAACAGTCAATGACAATGCCCTTGTTAGGCTCACGTAGATCAACACACATCCGTATGCTGCCGTTTTTCTTCTGTGTCACTACAATGGGTGAAACCCAGGGAGATGCATCAATCTTTTCAATGACACTGAGTGTCTGTAAGCGATCCAATTCTTTGGTCACGGCTTCTTTGACAGAGTAGGGGAGTCTGCGCAATTTTTGTTGTACAGGAGTAACTCCATCTTTCACTTTTACGCGGTGCACAACATCATCAGTGTAGGAGGTGCGGTAACTGTGGTTGCTACCTGGCAGACAGGAGCGCTCGGGAGAGGCATGTTTTTGGTAATTACCTTGTTGCCGACGACACGTAGATTGAGTGCCATAAACAAATCCATGTCCAGTAAAGGTGTCCCTGCTTTGACAACGTAGAGTTGGGCATGCACCGCGGTGCCATCATGGAGCACAGTAGCTGGCAGACATCCAAGAGACTGTATTTTGGATTTAGAGTAGGTCAACAGCTGAGCAGGTGGTGCAACGAGAGAGGTGCAGTTGAAGTGGTCATGGTACATTTAACGGGGTATAATGGAGGCAGATGAGCCAGTGTCCACCACTAGGTCGACGTTGTAAGGAGCGGACTCTTTCGTATGTATTGTGACTCGGCACATGATTCTGTCCTTTCGCTCTGACTCATCCTGTAAATAAAGGACTGTAAGTTCTGGAAGCTCACTCTCAACCTCCTGAACTGTCTTCTTTTTGGAGGAGCGGCATACCCGTGCGTAATGCCCTTTTTTGTTACACAGTTTACATGTCACCTTCGCTGCAGGGCATCCTGGAGAATTAGCGAGGTGATCACCGGATCCACACCGGTAGCAGGAGGAGCGGCTCGTTTTTGTCCTTTATAGTCTGGTTTCCCCTCACGTCCTTTCTGTGCACGGAATGGTTTTGATTTTACTGCCTGTACTGGCATTGATGGGTTGGCATGGAGAGACTGAGCATGCGCCATTGTAGATTCAATTTGGCATGAAAGCGTAATGGCCTTATCCACTGTAAGAACACCATCAGTTTGCATTAAGAGTCTTTCCCTAACTCTTGGGCACGATGCTTTCTCTATCAGTTGATCTCTCAGCATTTCGTTAGCTCTGTCACCGAAATCACATGTTACAAGCAGTTCACGTAGTGCAGAAACATAATCTGTAACCGATTCTTGTTACAGCCGCAGCATAAGTATCACCTGTCTCAGGAATACTGTAGAAAATCCTTTGGCCTTCTGCGCCGAGGCAGTGGAGTAGAGTAGCATTCTTTTGTTTGTCCGGCCAGGCGTCTCCTTCCGCATGTATGACAAGCAAGTAATTGTCGAAAATCTTCATCCACGTATCAAATGGAAAGGAAGGTTGACCAGGGCAGGGCAGGAATAGTGCAGGTAGATGTATAGTCTCTCCATATACATTTTGCTACTTTGGGTTTGAACTGGTGGGGTGGGAGCGGCTAGCTTTGGAAGATCTCTTGTCTTGTCTGTCTGCATGGATGTATTTTGTTGTATTGTTTGTGTATTTTATGCCTTGTTCATTTGCGCTAAGGACCCCCCGAAAATGAGATGATGCATATAAAGGGGTTTATCCTTCTAATAAAGGTACTATATATCTCAGGGGCTATTTTTCAAAGGGAGGCATATTTGAAAATACGTAAATACCTTAGGGCCGACTGCATGTCCTGTCGTATTGTAGAGATCCTGTGGACCATAAAAAGTCACATACAAATACATCACATTTAGAAATATATACTACAGTGCAATATCAATGGCCTTTTGTTGGCAGTGTAGTCACATGTAAGCCACTAAACAGTGCTGTGAACAAAACGACAAAAAGAATCTGCCTTTCACATGCATACACTTCATTTCTATTATATTTACAGTGCAATATATGGTCTAATTGGCAATGTAGCCAAATGCAACTGCAGGTATGAAAAGGACTGTAGACAGTGGTGGAAAGTAACTAAGTACATTTATGTAAGTACTGTACTTAAGTACAATTTTGAGGTATTTGTACTTTACTTATAGAGTTTTTCCTATTTCCAATACTTTTACTTCTACTCACTACATCTCAGAGGCAAATATTGTACGTTTACTCTACTACAATTATTTGAAAACTTCAGTTACTAGTTACTTTGCAGATATACGATACGATACGATAATACTTTATTGTCAGTTCACACTGATATTTGTCTTGCGACCCAGCAGCCATGTATGCAAATACAAATACAAGTTACAATGAAATGTCACAGGTACGAGTACACCGTTACAAAACAAGGCACGCTTGGTCGCAGTGCAGCCGGTGTGCGCTTTAAGTACATATTGATACCAATACTTTTGTACTTTTACTCAAGTAAATTTTGAATTCCGGACTTTTACTTTTCTACATTGCAGTATTGATACTTTTACTGAAGTAAAACATTTGAGTACTTTTTCCACCACTGTCTGTAGATAAATAATGTGTTTTCCCAGGTTCATTCCAAAACACTTTGCCTGTACTGGCGGGCCATAAATAATACATTTTAGTACGGACTTTGGACATGTCTGCTCTATCTCCTCTTCTTCATTATGCTCTCCAGTGTCGAGGAGATCAGCCAGCGAGGCTGGACTCGACCGCAGGACCACGCTGGTTTCAATACTCCATCCCTGTCCCCATATTCAGGTTTTTCCACAGCAGGTTCATCATATTTAATTGAATACACAGGACCACAATGGAAACAAAATTTGTGTTGTCCTTTTAATAGTCATTGTACAATCTTACCTCTATTTGCAAACTGTTATAAAGTATGTCAATCAATCAATCAATCAATCAGCTATCTTGTACAAGGCAACACAGTGGTATGTTGGATGTGGGACTTCAGAGCAGAGCATGGGGGAAGGCGAGCCAGGTTCACCTCAGACTTGAAAGTGAGATTCTCGTCCTTCCTCACCATTTTGCTCAGCAAATTAGAAAGGACGACATGCACTGAAGACTTGTGACTCTGTCCATACAAACAGGTGAATTGCTCCAACTGCCTCAGCGCCTCAGGCTTGACAGTACTGTCATCACAGAGAGCTGACTAAATGCCTTGTGAAACCTGGGGTTCTTGAACAGCTTTTTTCAAGGACCCCGGCATCCCTTTCACGTTTGAAGAGTGGCACAGTATAGGAATTTCCACAAGCTCAGAAAGGTTGACAAGTTGTAGATCCAGATAATAACTTAAGATGTACAAGTTTGTGTGTTTGTGCGTGTGTGTGTGTGTGTGTGTGTGTGTGTGTGTGTGTGTGTGTGTGTGTGTGTGTGTGTGTGTGTGTGTGTGTTTGTGTGTGTGCGTGTGCGTGTGCGTGTGTGTACGCATGCATATCTTCCAAGCCAGGGGTGTTTCAAAGGATCACATTTGAAAATATGAAAATAGCTTAGGGCTGACATTATCTCCTGTCATACTGTACCTTTGGACCATAACAAAGTCACATACAAATGCATCGCATCACAACAATCATATTTTACAATCCAATAAATTGTATTTTGTTCAAATGGCATAGTGTAGCCAAATGCAACCAGGTGTGGGAAAGGTCTCTCTACAATAATCTAAATTAAATGTAATAACATTGAGAATGAAAACAACACAAGGAACAAGCAGTTAGGAATCCTTACAAATTCTACTGAAGAATCGCCTACCTTCCCAGCATAGACGCCGATACAGTGGGGGCTTCGAAATGATCAGCCTTCACATCAATCTCAGATGTCGGGGCTCAAACTTACAGTACCATTACCATTACCATTACCATTACTAAAGCGGGGCGCAGCTCTGAAGGTGCAAATGCGTGCCCGCGAGAGAGCAACGAGGGCAACGCGCTGTTAACACCTAGAACAAGGGGCGGGGCTAGTGGGGGCTAGTGAGGGTCGAGTTGAGGCCCCGTGGCCGCGCACATAAATCGGCTCGCCTGCTTCCCAGGTTAATCAACCTGTCTGACCGATCAACTTGGTGTGTGTAGGCTATCGCCAAGGGAATGACGTATCGAGTCGGACGTTGGTCAGATCGGTCGTTGTCCAGATACACTACAGTACCCTATCTATAAATCAACAAATCTCTGTATCTTTCTGTCTGTCTGTCTGTCTGTCTGTCTGTCTGTCTGTCTGTCTGTCTGTCTGTCTGTCTGTCTGTCTGTCTGTCTGTCTGTCTGTCTGTCTGTCTGTCTGTCTGTCTGTCTGTCTGTCTGTCTGTCTGTCTGTCTGTCTGTCTGTCTGTCTGTCTGTCTGTCTGTCTGTCTGTCTGTCTGTCCCTTGAATGCCCTGCACTAAGTAGGCTACTCTGACAACTGGTACAGCGGGTGAACAGCTATACTCGACTCGAGGGTGTCGGGTGCTGTATCCGGTCGGATCAGCAGTTCTCCAAAAATATCTTTAAATCCACATCGAGATCCCTGACGTCATTAATATGATGTCTGTATGTCTGTCTGTGTCCCTTTTGTGCCCATATATGGAGATCCCAGATGTCATCAATATGATGTCATAGTGCTGATGTGACGTTACATCAGATGTAATTGTCCTTTTAAATGTCGTTACTGTATTTTCCAACACAACACCAGTCAGGAACTTTTGGAAACAACTTGCCCTACCTACCTTCTAACGACCTCTCTTTTAATTAGTTGCTCTGATTCACAGTGGAGCTGGTGTGTGAAATGTTTCACTGGACGATACATCTGAAAGGAAGACATAGGCATTCCTCCCCAGCTGCTGTGGTAGTCGGACACAAGCTGTACTCATTTGAAGATTGCGGTAACAAGAGCAACAGTGATCAGATTGAAGTCCACATTTTCAACACAGTGTCTCTACGCTGGAGGAAGTTACCCCCATGGACAAATGGAAGAGGAGAACATGACCTTGAGGTTCCCTGCGCACGCTGGGGCCACACAGCTGTTCTGGTAGAAGATATTGCCTACATCTGGGGGGGGTTTCCTTACTGCAATGTGCTTTATTCATTTGATGTTGACAACCACAGATGGTCCAAACCCAATATTTCTGGTACTGTTCCAGAGGAGAGGTACCACCACTCAGCCTGTGTCTTGAGGAAGGCCATGTATATTCATGGAGGAAACACCCAGCTGCCTGGAGGCACTAATGACATCTACAAGTTGGACATCACCACAATGGTCTGGTCTTTAATTAACACCACAGGCACTCCACCACCTGTTTCATCAGCACACTCTGCCACCATCATCGGGACAAAGATGTTTGTATTTGATGGCTACGGGGACCAGGACAAAAAAGTCAGAACGTTTGACACAGAGACCAACTGCTGGCTGAGCATGCCTTCTACACAGCTTCTTCCGGAAGGACGCTGGAATCATTCAGCCTTTGTCTACAATGGAGAGCTGTACATATTTGGTGGCTACAACTCAAACCAGACCTTCAATGATCCGTGGAAATTCAATCCACAGACCTGCTCATGGAAGAATATTGAGCCCAAAGGGAAAACTGATAGGACGTCTTGGATGACTTGTTGCATGGTGGGAGATCGTATCATCCTCTTTGGAGGATGCAACACACCTCATGACCTGTATATCTTAGATTTAAGTCCAACGCTGAAGACACTATGCAAGCTAGCAGTTATTCAGTACGGTGTGGAGCAGTCTGAACTCCCACATGACATCAGGTGGGAACTGGCTGTCATGACTGCCAACAAAAAAAAGATACAAAAACGGTGATCCCACTATAAATAAATAAACAAATAAACAAATGCATGAATTAATAAATAAACAAAGGGGTCCAAGCATAATATAAGAAGATTATGACATGATGATGAAGAGAAAGATGATGGCTTTCAGGAGAAAATGCAGATGAAAAAGAAACATAAAAACATAAGGTGGGCTGGCAGAGGGAGAGTAGCACCCAGGATTACAGTTTAGGCAATTGGCACTGGGTGAAGAAATGGGTTACAAAAATCGCAGGATAACATTTAAAAAACAAAACAAAACATAATGTGGTTCACAGTGTCATGTGTAGACCAAGGACCAGTAGAGATTATACCCAGAGCTCAGTGGCTGATGTGGGAAGACAGATTCTCTGCTGGAACTGTTACCTCCATGACCCTCTGGATAAGTGGATGAAGATGGATGGATGGATGGATGGATGGATGGATGGGTGGATGGGTGGATGGGTGGATGGGTGGATGGATAGATGGATGGGTGCATGGATGGATTCACCACATTAAGACTAGACAGACAGACAGACAGACAGACAGACAGACAGACAGACAGACAGACAGACAGACAGACAGACAGACAGAATACTCTCACTTGGCAGGACATACAAACATTATTAGACATTGCTCTTCTGCATTATCGCGGAGCAGTGCTACGATCTTTCAATTTATGATAAAAGCGTGAAAATTAGCATGAGCAGTCTCCATGTAGCCTGGTAAACCCTCCCTCCAGAAATCTCATTTGTATTTTATTTCAGGAGTGAGTCTGGCCTGCAGACCTATATGGGCAATTTGGCTGTGGGCTGGAGCTGGGCGGGAGTAATGTAGCTTTGATGTCCAAGTGGCCCTTTGATGTCCAATTAAGCCACTTTAGGCTGCAGTGATTATCACCAGGAGTAATTGGTTTGTCTTTGATGTTAAAGCTTTCATGACATTCACTTTTACACCACATTCAAAGTCTTTGTCCTGGTCCTTCAAAAGTGTACAAAAAGTTTTAAGTGAAAATTCCATTCCAGTGATCCATGGCAGGTGTTTTTCTCTCACATTTCTAAAGCCTTTTCAACTGCAATGAAAAAAGAAATCTTTGCCTGCGGGTGTCGCTGGTGAGGGATTTTGCCTGTCAATCATCGCCTCTGCTCCGCCCCCCCCCAAAGGAAAGGATAGGGGAGGGGAGGGGCGAGGAGGAGAGTGGGCGGGATTAATCGACTGTGACCTCACTGTCGAAGGGCCAAGCTCAGATTACTTTTCAGCCTAATTATTCAGAAAACCCCAGACCACAGAAAATCCACTGAATGTTCTAAGTTCAGGTTTTTTGGGTGTAATTGAGGTCATAAAACCCCAAATAAAACATTGAAAATAAAAAAAGTGAAAATGAATGTCATGATACCTTTAATGAGCAGCTTGTATGAAAGGTGTATTGATTAATGACGTGTGAACCACTCGGGTTCCACCTGATTGGCCTACCCCCGCTGTCAATCACAAAACAATGAGCGAGGACGCTGATTGGCTCGGTTATTTGGTAATGCAATAGAAACGCCCATACAAGCCTTCATGCCAGACTCACTCCTGGAATCAAATGGAAATGAGATTTCCGGAGGGAGGGTTTACCAGGCTAGTCTCCATGGGTCACTTGACAAGAAATTTGTCTGAGCCATTTGTAATTTCAAGATGGCGGCCATTTTTCAAGATGGCCGACACCTTAGTAATTGTAATTGTAATTGTAATTGTATCCTTGCTCTGTAAAGCACTTTGAGCTGCATTTCATGTCATGAAAGGTGCTATACAAATAAAGTTTATTATTATTATTATTATTATTATTAGTGGGCAGTTAAGTGATATGATGGTTTATTTGGTGATACAAGCATGAAAATTGGCATGAATAGTCTCTGTGGGTCACTTGACAATAGGCCACCCACAGCTACTTGAAATTTCCATTTGTCAAGATGGCCAACACTTTATAGGCTGGGCTAGGTTTATTTGGTGATACAAGCATTACATTTGGCTTGAGCAGTCTTTAAGGGTAGCTTGACAAGAAAACACTCCCAGCCACTTGAAATTTCTATTTTCAAGATGGCCGACCCCTGGATCCTCAAAAGATAAATTTTCTCATCGAAATGTATGTTTTTTTTTCATTAAGGACGATTATACGATTATTATTATTATTATGCTAAAGAACAACTTTTAACATATCACAATACAGTTGTGTTGATTTGTTGATCATAGATAGATTAGATAAGAGTGAATATCTGCACTACCAGGGCACACTGGTGATATATCACTGCTGTTAAACTCAGAGTGGGGTTCAATGTCAGCTAATTGAATGTTAGTATCCCAAATGCTGTCTAATTTACCCCAAAACAGTTAGATAGCCGCACCTGAATTGACAGGTTAGGTTGTGCCAGCGCGGGAGAGCCGAGCCAAGGTTAATGGGGTTTAGTTAACCGGATGGTGTACAGATCGCACAGGATTTAAATGGCATTGGATGAACGATCGGACTAAGTGTAGGGTTAAGGCACGAACTTAGTTGTATCCCATACATCAAAGTGCTTGGTAAAAGGTGGTAAAAGGATAAACCCTCGGCCTCTGTCTATGCTGCAGACATGGCAGAAGCCATCAAAACAGTTGTGAAAACTAACTGGGACAGATGTTTCATTTGTCAGCAGGTCACCAAGGAAAAACTCATTCAGCTGAGTTTATTCAACAGAGAGCACGATCGTATACTGGTTATGATGATGTGACAAGGTTGAAACGGGGGTTTTCTTATTTTTTGTAATTTCTATTTTATTGGTGCTTAATGTATAATTATTGTGCACTTAAACCATCATCTTGTTATTTTCTGTGTAACATTAATTGCGCTGTATTATATTTACAAATGTTTTCCCCCGGTCCCTTAGTCACTTTGCCCTTGAACACTGACTGGCTCTAGGTGACCACGAGGTCACGCCCAAGGGACACGGTCATGGCCAATGCAGCCAGACGTTCTGTCACCAAGGACAAATGAAAGAGGCGAGAGGTGTGGTCTAACAGGTATAAAGGTGGAGGCGGGACCGTTTGAAGAAGCAGAGCACCAAGAGAGAGCAAGCCTGTCAGTAGGAGAAGGATCTTTGAATCAACTGAAAGATTCTGCCAGAAAAAAGCATTTAGCCGCTCCACTATTAGTAGTCATCTTACAGTTTGTTTTCAGCTTGGATGCTGGCAGGTTTATTTATTTCCTTTTTTTTAATCTGATCAAAGATTCTTGATGAATATCAGTTCATGGGTCTTAATTTTCATTCTGTCTGTCTGTCTGTCTGTCTGTCTGTCTGTCTTTAGTGACGTCACAGAATTTACCAGGCTATCACAGACTGGTCTCCAACTATTAAGAGAATGGGTAAAATTATTATTGAATAACCAGAGGGGCATGCCTTCCTATCTTCCATATATTATATTATATTATATTATGATATGATTAAATGTACTCCACTGCTGCTTTTCTTTTGTTTTGTATTATATAATGCTGTTGCATAGTCTGGTGTCACTGTTCATACACATGTGACAAATAAAGCTTATTGAATTTAGAAATTGAAAAAGAACTACATAAAAAAAATAGCACATCAAAGGAATTTCAACCACTAAATGAACTACATGTAAAAGAAACTACATTTCCCAAACGTCCTTTATCGGCATGACGGCGTCACATCCGGTCCCACCGGCAACCAGGAAGTACAAAGTAGCAGCTGAGAGAGAGAGGAGCGAGTGGCTAATGCTAATGCTAACCACAACTATTATGAGCCTGAATGTTTTCTATCTGAACAGTAAGTTATTCGTTGTTATCATAATTAACTCTAATGAGCGTCAGCTGTGTTTCCATTGAGTGTCATTATCAGTATTTTAGTGTTCATACAGTCCGTGGAACTAACGTTAGATTGACGTCCATGTAAACATAATGCAAATGTACAGTGTATATGCTTATATTACAGTATGTACACAACATAACATCATATTTATAAACCTTTATAAAGCATAACGTCATGGTATATTTCAGTCTGACTGTCCGGTTTCTACTTCACGTCTATAAATAACTATATAAACAGCAGAATGGAAACATGTTTACACAGAATTATGAGTAAACATAATTATGTCCAGTGGTGGAAAAAGTACTCACATTTAAAAGTATCAATACTGCAATGTGTAAATACTCGGTTACAAGTAGATGTCCGGAATAAAACATTTACTAATGTACTAAAAGTAATAAAGTATTGGTAAGATGCACTTGGAAGTACCAAAGTAGAAAGTACTCATTAAGAAGCATGTCCCATTTCACACGTTTTCAAATGTATGACATTTTAGAAAATCTTTTGAAAATAGCAGATCTACAAGCTCACAATGTGTGGCATCGAGAGCTTGTAGAAATTTGTATATAGGGCTGAAGTGGTTAATGTATGTTTTGTAATAATAATCAAAATCTACAAAGTAACAAGTAACTAGTTTTCAAATAATTATAGTGGAGAAAAAAGTGCAATATTTACCTCTGAGATGTAGTGGAGTAGAAGTAAAAGTATTGAACATTGGAAATACTCAAGTAAAGTAAAACATACCTCAAAATTGCACTTAAAGTAAATTTACTTAGTTACTTTACACCAATGACAGTGGTTCTCAAACTTTAATTTCAGAAGGACAAATGGAACCAAATGTTGTACACTCAGAGCTAACAGACCTGTGAGGGTCCATTTAGAATCCCCTCGAGTCAAGGGACCCGTGGCCTGAGGGTGAATTGATCTGAATCTGATGAATTGAATACACAGAACCACAATGGAAAAATGTAATCCATGCTCATATGAGCTTGTAGATCTGCTATTTTTGAAACATCGTGAACATTTGTGCAAATCTTTGAATATATATATATTTTTAAGCGAACATTTGTAACTCAAATCTTTGATCTATGGGATTCTAATGTCTTCTAAATCCTAACAGTTTTCTGAAAAAACTATTGACCTTTTCATGTCAACGACCCCCAAAATGATATGTATTTGGCCACGGACCCCCATCTCAAAATATTTAGTTCCAGGGACCCCCATGAAGCAAAGATTTTATTTAAAAAGTTCCCTTTAAAAATTACATGTATTCAAATATTTGACTCCTGTTACTGAACACACACTCTGTAGCAATGAGTACTATCAGCATATAGAGCTATTTAACACTTATTTTAACCAAAGAAAATCACTTACCCTACCTTTTAAATCAGGGGTGGGCAACTTTGATGATGGAGAGGGCCACATTTCCAAACTCCAGAGGGCCACATTGCATATACTGTTGGGCACCTCTTATCTCCGTATTTTTACTGTTTTTGCCATTCTATGTCACACAAAAGTAGCAAAAATAGCCGATCTACAAGCTGAAAACTGCGACGCGTTTTTAGCTTGTAGATCGGCTATTTTTTGCTATTTTTGAATGGAATCCTGAAAAGTAACATTTGTATTTAATTTCAAATGCATTTAGTTATACTGTTAACTTTATAAACTTAAATACAAATACATTGGACATAAAATAGACAATATATTGTTTATACTAGTCATAAAGCTACTTATAAAGCGGGTCATGTTTGCATGTTTGGAATTGTAACAGCTGAAATCAATAATCTATCAGTATTCCGATATTAACCTGCGGGCCGCATTAAGTGAAGGCGGGGCCGCATGTGGCCCCCGGGCCGCCAGTTGCCCATGTATGCTTCTGGGGACACCCCCAACTGGACCTGAGTTGGCTCTGTATTTTGACCGCTTTTTTCTGTCCACACCAAATCTCTTTATAGTGGTGCAACGATTAATCATAATCAAATCGATTATTTAAATAGTTGCAAACTAATTTAGTAATCGAATCGACAACCCTCGCTGGAGGGTTTTTCTTTTCTCCCATTTAATCGTGGGTGTTTTTCCACATAACCATAGTTTTTTCCAGCGTTAAATGTAACTAAGCTTAGGAGTAGTGAGCCATATCTCTTCCCTAAAGGCCAGTCCACACCAATGCAACTCCTTGCAACCATTAACCCCAATGCAGTGGTGTAAAGTCACTAAGTACATTTACTCAAGTACTGTACAATTTTGAGGTATTTGTACTTTACTTGAGTATTTCCAATACTTTTACTTCTACTCCACTACATCTCAGAGGCAAATATTGTACTTTTACTCAATTATTTGAAAACTTTAGTTACTTTTAAGATATAAATTATTACATTATAAAACATACATTAACCACTTTAGCCCTATTTTATACATAGGCTATTTGAAAATAGCCGATCTACAAGCTCACAACGCGTCGCGATGAGCACACTGCGTGGATATTAGTCTGGTCCCTATCAACGATAGATTTTTTTCCAAGGGGCGGTTACAAAAAGATCCAAACGGACTCTATTGGTTAGACCTAAACCAATCAGAGCAGTGCTTCCTTGTACGAACGAATCAGAGCAGTGCTTCCTTGTACGTCATTGCTCCAAATAAGGTGATAAGCCCGCCCACATTTGGATACTGGGCCCTGATTGGTCCCGCACAACCTCTGCGGGAGAGAAATAAATTCTCTATGGATGGGGGCCAGACCTAATCTGCCGAGGGCTAAAGTGCATGCAATTTTGCAAAGGCAGATTCGTCTGGAACCAGGCTACTATATTTCAGTATTGGTACTTTTACTTAAGTAAAGAATTTCACTACTTTTTCCACCACTGCCCCAATCAATGACAGTTGCAAGGAGTTGCATTGGTGTGAAGTTGAACTGGCCTTAACAGGCATCTGTAGAATCGTCCCCAGGTCTTAATGGGTTAAAACTGTTTTGTTGCAAGGAGTTGCGACTAGTTGCATTGGTGCGGTCTGGCCTTTTGCCATCTGCCGATAGCTGCACATGCACAGTTGCACACTATGGTAGTGACAGCAAAGCAAAATATGGTGGTGCCCTATGCAGATGGCTTCCAACATCATCTAAAGCAGGGGTGATGCAACTTTGATGATGGAGAGGGCCACTATATTTCCACACTCACTCCAGAGGGCCACATTGCATATACTGTCTCTCCGTATTTGATTTTTTCCCCCGCCATTATGTCACACAAATGTAGCAAAAATAGCCGATCTACACGCTCAAAACGCATCGCAGTGCGACGCGTTTTGAGCTTGTAGATCTGATTTTTTTTGCTATTTTTGAATTGGAATACAGAATTTGTTTTTGCTATTTTTCAATAGGCTCTATTCACAGCAGCCGTATTATGAAGACATTCACAGGTGTTACCAATGATACTAATGAAGGCTCTGTTCCATTCTGGTCAAACAGAGTCAGGGTGCTGATATTGTGTGCATGTTGGCTCACTGGAAACACTCTGCTACACCAGTGGGTCTAAAGTTGGGGTCCAGGGACCCTCATGGGCTTCCAAATGGCCCCTTACGGATGTGTAACTCTGAGAGTGTACAAATGTTTGTACACTCTCAGAGTTATGGGGGTCGTGAAACCATAGATATAGAAACCTAGATACCTCATTGGCCTCTGCAGTTCATTGGAGCGACTTGTATCTCAATACAAGGCTCTTCCGCGGGGCTGTTTGACTACTGACCAATCACATCGCGTTAACTACTGGCCAATCACAGCGCGTCTAACTGACTAGTTGCTGCGCGGCTGCCTCTTAAGAAAAGACCCGCCCCACCTGCCTCTGATTGGCCTACCGAACGCCCCCTTCTGTGACGCACACGGAAGTTTCCAGCTTGCCCCCCACAAGCATAGAGGAAGCGGAAGTGCGTCCGAGATGCCGACGCTTCAGAGCCAGAGGAGGCGTCTACCTTTATATGTCTATGGTGGAAACCACTGTCCTAGACTAAATGGAACAGAGCCTTCATTAGTATCATTGGTAACACATGTGAAGGAAGTGCTAATATGGCTGCTGTGCATAGAGCCTATAGGAATCCTGGATAATATCATTTTTATTTAATTTCAAATGCATTTAGTTATACTTATGTTAACTTTATGAACTTAAATACAAATACATTGGACATAAAAAAAGACTATAGAATTTTAATACTGGTTGTTAAGCTACTAAAATATAGACTGAAGTAATGAAAGTGGGTCATGTTTGCATGTTTGGAATTGTAACAGCTGAAATCAATAATATATCATTATTAGGATATTAACCTGCGGGCCGCATTAAGTGAAGGTGGGGGCCGCATGTGGCCCCCGGGCCGCACGTTGCTCATGTATGGTCTAAAGTCTGAGGCCATTTGCCCTCTCAACATCATAAATAAAAGGATTACCTGCAGTCATCTTAAGTAGGGCTGTCACGATTACAACACTTAAGTTGACGAGTAATTGTCATACAAATAATTGCGATTAATGATTTAAGTGTGTTTGTGGCATTGAACGTATGAACACAAATTATTACATTCCTGTTTGGCATTTTACTAGGCTTTATAATAAAAAAATTCACAGGGCAGATATGACAAATTATGTATACAAAGAAATTACTGACACATTTATTACTTTTATTTAAAAGAATAAAGAAATAGCTTATATAACCCGTCACAAAGTTGAAATTGTATGATCATTTTTCAACATGGAAACAATTATGACGATTATCTCCAATAATTGCAATTAGACGATTATGTAATAATTGCGACAGGCCTATTTGTAAGATGGAGTTTCCACTGTACTTTAACATTTAAGCCAATACAACAACGTACCTGCGTGCAGCGTTATAGGATCGAGAACAAACAATATGGCTTGGATATTTATTTTTAAATGACCTAGTTCAGTTTTAAAAGTGTACAGTCACCCTTTAGCCTGACAAATGTGTATTCTATAATAAGATTAATGCAGTCAGAATGGGTGGCTTTTATTTATTTAGATTTTATTTGTCTTATTTTAATAGTCTATTCAGCAGCTGAGCAAAATGTTATAAAATATGTATTTTTGAATGAATGATTCGTCTTTATTGTCTTTATTTTTTGTTAGTTAGAATAAAATAAAATAACTTAAAATGTATACGGTAAATAAGTGCCATAATCCGATCAATCGTTTCCAGTGGTGTAAAGTAACTAAGTACATGTACTCAAGTACTGTACTTAAGTACACTTATTTTTACTTTACTGGAAGTACTTTTACTACTTTTACTTGTACTCCACTACATCTCAGAGGCAAATATTGTACTTTTCTACAATTATTAGAAAACTTTAGTTGCTAGTTACTTTGCAGATATAACTTATTACATTATAAAACATACATTAACCACTTTAGCCCAATCTAAACTATCTGAAAATAGCCGATCTACAAGCTCACAACGCGTCGTGAGCTTGTAGATCTGCTATTTTCAAACATTTTACTACTTTTACTTTTGGTACTTTAACTATATTTTTATGACAGTACTTTTGTACTTTTACTCAAGTAACATTTTGAACACAGGTCTTTTACTTGTAACAGAGTATTTCTACATTGCAGTATTTTACTTAACTTTTACTTAGGATTTTACTTAAGTAGAATATGTGAGTACTTTTTCCACCACTGATCGTTTCGATAATCGGCCGATTAGTCAATTACGAAGTGTGTGTGTGTGTTTGTGTGCGTGTGCGTGTGTGCGCCTGTGTGTCCATCCAGGTGCCTTAGCGTGCGTTGGGCGGCGGTGAGGTCACCACAGAGAGGTCAAAGGTCATGGCGGTGATAGAGGGGGTGGGGGACGAGGTCACGCTGCTGTTTGGCCTCCTACTGGTGGGTCTGGTCCTGGTGCTGGCCTGGCTGTCCACTCACACCGCGGAGCTGCACGCGGAGCCCGCCCCTTCTTCCTCTGCGAGCTCCGCCCCCACGCCGGAAGATGCCGCGGTTCCCGTGGCAACCCTGGCAGACTCTCTAGCTCCGCCCCTTGGCGACGAAGCAAAGGCGGAGGCTGACGGAGAGGGACGAAGGTAGACACGCACACGCACACACACACGCACACACACAACACACACACACATGCACACACTCGCACACACACGTAGGCCTGTCTCCATTATTACATAATTGTCTTAGTCACAATTATTTGAGATGATAGCAATTATTTTGCTTAATCGTTTCAAACATTACAAATTAAAATAGTGGAAATAGCAGATCTACAAGCTCACAGTGCGTTGCATTGTGACATGCTGTGAGCTTTTCACTATTTTTATTTCGAAAGTATAAAATATAAAATATGTCATTTCTTTGTATGTTTAAAGGACCGCTTCACCCATTTTTAACCTTATCTTCATATAATTGGTCCTCACCCGATGCTCACTATAACATGGCACCGTTTCTGTCTATTCACTGTGTCTCTTTGGAGGGCTGTTAGTCTCACGTAGTCAGTAGAGATGCGCGGATCGCGGTTTTAGCCGTGGTTGCCGCAGTTTGGGTGGATTTGGGTCAATCAAATATAATTATTAATTAATATCGGATAAACCGCGGGTGAACTATTGCGGTAAATAAATTAATGACATCTAATATATCTATCCATAAAATAGCTAAATCTCTGCGTGCTTGTGTCTGTGTGAGTGTGTAGAGCAGCCTCTGTGCGATGCGATCACAAAATGCATTGATTTAGCCTATGGAATGTCGGTGCGTCTTTTTTCTTTTTTTTTAACCGGTGCTGCTGTGCTGCGCTGAAGAGCAGTGCGCTCTGTATGTTGGATGCCGCATGTGCGGCATCCAACATACAGTTGGATGCCGCACAGTTGGATGCCGCACCGACATTCCATAGGCTAAATCAATGCATTTTGTGATCGCATCGCACAACTAATACTAAAACTAACGGGGAATACCAGAAAATAATAATATTTTGACATACGGGAAAAACGGTTGATGCGGATATTAAAATTGGATAATATAATTATTGCGGTTGGATAACGGGTGGATAATTAATTTGTACCGTGGATTCGGATGACCATGAGAGGCCATCCGCGCATCTCAACTATTCCACAATCTCTGAATGCTATATAGAGTCTGGAACTACAACTCCCGAAATCCGAGAGAGGAAACTGGCACTTCCGTTCACGAAAATATATTTTAAAATATCTTTACATTTTACTTTTTAATTTCCATTTCTGTTACGCAGCAAGCTAAATACACTTAGATGATTTCTATTTATATTAGGATAAATTTGCGCGATGGTAAAGAAAAAACGGAAGTGGGGAGGAGGCTTCACATCCGGTTTATATTCTAATCATGATCAGAGCTTCCGAGTCCCAGACTGTATGACCGGAAACATTTGAAAATTGTGGGAGGCAACAGTCTGGCCACGCGAGACTAGAGGGCTGTGGACAGTTCAGTACCACTGACACTTTTTTAAATGAATGCAAGAGCAATGAATTCTGTTTCTATGCTCTTGCATTAATACAAAATAAAAACAAAATAAAACAGATGATGTCTCTGGGAGGCAGGTTTCTGAACTGTCCACGGCCCTGAGACCAGAGATGGGCAGTATTTGAAATACATGTATTTGAAATACGTATTTGAAATACTTTTTTGTATTTTGTAATTTGTATTTGGCTGGGATGGAAAAAATTAAATGTAATTTGTAGCAAAATACTTTCAAATACTTTTCAAATAGTATTTTCTGTATTTGAAATACATAAAATACTTTTCTTTTTTTTCCCACAAATTGACACGTTTTAAACATTTACACAGGTTTAAACTGTAGGAGAAAAACAAACAAACACACACACACACACACACACACACACACACAATGTGTGATGTCACTTTTACTCTGCCTCTGATTGGCTTACCCTCAAATTGAACCACAAATGAGAGGCAGAGTAGGGCGGGCCTTGAGTTGAGACAGACAGAGTTCACATCAGACTTTTTGTGAGATTTAACACCACTTTGCCATCATCTGCACCAGTTGAACGGCTCTTCTCCTTTGCTGGTATGGTGAACCGCCCTCACAGAAGGAGATTATCAGCTGAACTGTTTGAGAAATTAGTCGTACTCAAAAACAACTAACTTAACTCAGGGTCAATGTGTCCACACACATGTGACAAATGTGTCCATGGCAAGACTTGACCATGTCTGTGACTGATGAAAAATGTTTTAACAAAAAAAAACATAATTTTGTTTTTGTGTAATGTGTGAAGAAAACACGGATAGTACTCAACCCTTTTTTTTCACAATAGGTAAGGTATGTTTTGACAAACATGACCCCCACAAGCCACTGAAGCCAGCATAGTGGACTCAGTTTCTCATAATACCCAGTAATTGAAATTCCAGTGTCCAGGTTTTTTCTTTTTTTTCACAATAGGTAAGACACTGATTTAATGAGTACGGAAATAAATATGTTTGTCCACTAGTAGGCTACACATTTAGGGCTAGGCCCTATGTGTTTCTGGAATATATGTCCATGCCAATTTTTGGGCGGTGAAACCGCCCCTATATGTGAGGTTTGGAAATTGCACCCCCCCACCCTGCGCTGTGATTGGCCACCAGTGTACCCCCCTAACCCTGCACCGTGATTGGCCAATCACAGTCTATTCAGGACTGTGATTGGCTAGTGAAACATGACACATGTGCATAGCCCTATAATTAGGACTATGCACTTGAAAAAAACACATTTATGTTTTTTTTTAAGTTAGGGGTGTACAATGGTTGGTCCACAATATTACTTTTCTTTAAGTGAACTTCCATCACTGTGATGACCACTGTGACCACACCGCCCACTTCACACTGGGTGTGATTTTGTATTTATTTTTGACAAACCTGACCCCCACAAGCCACTGAAGCCAGCATAGTGGAGTCAGTTTCAGACTTTCAGTTTTTGACTTGATTGTGAATTGATTACCAAATAATCTACTAAATAAAGTTCAAGTTGTGGCTTCTGTGCAGTGCAGCTTTTTTATTCACCATGTCCATGGATATGACAAACACAGCCACAAGGTTTGGTTTCCTTATGCATTAAAGATAGTTTACTTTTGTAAATTACTGCATAACACATAAATGGTCAGACAAGCCTAATATTATTTGTGATGCTATGTATATACAGCATGCAGTTCAATTTAATTTGGTGGTGGTGGATGTTTGATACAGTTATAGCACTTTGATTTGCTTAGAATTTCTCCTAATCATTATTATTATTAGGCTGGCAGAGTGGTTTTGCAGGCTTTGAAGTACAGATGTAGAGGCAGCTGTGCATTCAGTCTCATGCCATAGTTATTGTCTAGTTTTTGATGATAACGTTAACTCTGGCATGCGCTCTCACTCACAGTGGTAAACATTTAGGCTGCGTGCTCCAAAGCCAAACACCATCAAAAACACTCTGCTTGTATGGTCAATTTATTCTTAGAAATTCTGACAGGCAATTGATTTAATATTTGGCAATCAATATATTAAATAACTAATCATTTCATAATTTTTTATGAAATGTATTTTGTGTATTTTCAAAATACAAAATACTTATTTTGTATTTTCAAAATACGTATTTTGTATTTTCAAAATACAAAATACAATTTTGTGTATTTTCAAAAAACAAAATACGTATTTTGTAATTTCAAAATACAAAATACGTATTTGTATCTCAAATACATTTCTCTGACCTGTATTTATATTTTGTATTTTGATAAACTGTTCGACCCAGTATTTGTATTTTGTATCAAAATACTTTTCAATGTACAGAGTGAGTAGACAGATATGATGCCATCTCATAATGAGCGTTAGTGAGGACCAAAATGGTTGAAAATGGGTGAAGTGCTCCTTTAACTTATTTGTCATATCTACCCTGTGATCCAAAAGCAAATAAATGTATTTTTCATGTATATGCTCCAATGTTCAATGCCAAAACACATCATTATTGTGACAATTAATCGTTGAGCAACATTTCGTGGTCGTGGCACAACCCCCAGGCAGAGCCTTACGGGAGACGGGCCAGTAGACGACGGCGTGAGGCATCGGGACTCCGCCTCCTCGTCCTCGTCCAGCCTGCTAGACGGTTCGAGTCCCGCCGCCCCGGACCCAGCCGCCGCCGCCCCGGAGGTGCAGCGGAACATGGTGCTGAGGTTGAAGTTCCTCAACGACACGGAGAGAATGGCACAGGTCACGCCGCAGGACACCATCGGATACATCAAGAGGTAATTAACGGGTCTAATTAAATTCAGCGTAGCGAATAGCGATTGTTCATGTAGGCACGGAAGGCAGGAGGTTTATATGCTACGTTCACTCTCCCCAGACCCCCCCCCCCCCCCCCCTCATTCATTCGCTACGTACTCCCACAAGTCAGTACATTCAACCTCACGCCGTTCTCATTCGCTACAAGCAAACTCACTCACGCCCTCATTCCCACAGTGCAACTCTGGCGGTTCATTTAACTCTTTGACTGCCAGAGTATATTCATAATATACTCACCCAGTGCCAGCGATTTTCGTGTTTTATAACCTTTTCAACCGGTCACAGAAATGTTATATCCATTATAATCCATCGTCGGATCGTGTGTGTAAACAAAGACGATCCATGTACCAGCCCCCAAAGGGTTACGTTTTCAGAGCCGAGCTGTCGTGAAGTAGTTTTCACCCGCGCAACCAGGCTGCAGGCACCATATACCGGCAATAACGCACGTACCCCCCCCCGCTGGCTACTGAACATTTATATATATATTATGATCGCGTGTCAGACCGTTGGCAAACACAAAGGGGATAACTGCTCGTCGTCCAGAGAAACCGGAGCTCTCCGAAGGCAGTCAAAGAGTTAAGCAGCCTCTGTTCTCTGTTCATTCTACGTGCCTAGCTGTCATTGCCGGTTGTACAGCTGTTGGTTTTCAAATTCCCTCCACCTCCCTGGCCTCCTCCCTGTGGCATTTAGTTCATATTGTTAATAATAGGTTGATTCTGTGGATTGTTCAGTGGTTCTATGGATTGTACTATGACTATGATATGTGGTAGTTCAATTATGCATTGAGGGTTCAATGTCATGTTCATGTAAAACTGTATTTTATGCTGTCATGCTTGCGCAGGTAATCTGTGATATCACATGGGCAGAGTCACACCGCCAAACTGAATGCAACGTCATTGCAGTAAATGGTTAATATTGCATTAAATGACCCTAGGTGGGGTTGGTGAAAGGGCCTTTCTGTGTGGAGTTTGCATGTTCTCCCCGTGTCTCCTAGGGTAGTAGTTCACAAAAACATGCAGTAATCCTGGTCACTATACTGCCTCCCCCTGGCCAGCCGGGGCGCCTGATGGAGGGGAAAGGAACTGGTTGGAATAACGTGTTCCTTCCACGCGCTACGTCCAACCAGGGAAACTCTCCCCTGTCAGGTGACAAGAAGGTCAGTTGGCTCTCATGCTTTGAAGGAGGCATGAGCTCGGCCCTGGCCTCTCTAGGTTGGCAGAGGGAGTGTAGTGCCCAGGATTACATAGACAATTGGCACTGGGTGTAAAAAATAGGGTTACAAAATCGTGGGATAAAAATAATAAAAAAATAAATAATAATATTGCATTAAATGGTTATATGCAATACATGGTAAATTGTTAATAAATGGTAATGTTTCATCCTGAGCTGAAGTGTCTAAATGAACAGTAGAGATGAACGATGGGTGGGCCACAACCGCTTTCCCCATTTCCAAGTGGGCCCTGATCCAGAAAAGGTTGAAAACCTTCTTCACTTCACACAGTTTGACTCTGCTGTGTGTGTGTGTGTGTGTGTGTGTGTGTGTGTGTGTGTGTGCGCGCGCGCGTGTGTGCACAGAACATATTTTTCAGGTCAGGAACAGTGCGTGCGTCTCATCTATCAAGGTCAGCTCCTGCAGGATGACGGACAGAGCCTGCAGTCCCTCAATCTGACCCACAATGCCGTGCTGCACTGCTACATCTCGCAGCACGCGGCGCGGGGGGGCGTCGGGGCGGGGCCAGCCGGTGGCGGCGTGGGCGTGGCCTCGGAGCAGGTAAAACCTCTTTTAACCTCTGATCACTTCAAGTAGCCTAGGATGGGCTCGGGAGTGGAGGAGAGAGTTTCCCCCCCATCTTTCATTGTGTTTGGTTTTTAAGATTCTAAACGGCATAGTTCCCGAAATACTTGCTTAACCCTTATAGACACGAGGGCCGATTCTACAAATCGTCTCTGTCGGGTGGAAACCAAATCCAAATCTGTTACATTTCAGGATTCAAATAGAAAAATAGCAAAAGTAGAGCTTGTCGATCTGCTACTTTTGGTACTTTTTGTGTGACGCTGCACTATGATCAAGTAGGGCATTGATTTACGAAAAAACACAACAAGTTAGAAGATGGAGGTAAGAGGTTTGTGCCCGACAGCAACGAAATACCATCTAAATCTTCTGAAAAACCTATGATGTTGCTATATTAGCTAAGATCGAAAATGACACGGATGCTTTCCAGGTCTAAATGGGCTAAGGGGCGTGACCACAGAGAACGCCTTTTTCATTAAGCCATTAACACATTGACTGCCAATCGCGTAGATCTACGCGAACCTATTTAAAGCCGCCACGTGCCAATCGCGTAGATCTACGCGAACCGGTGTTTTTCTCGAAATGAACAAAAAGTGCACAAATTTTTGATCCACTTCCGTTTCCGGTAGCACCACCGGAAACGGAATTATTCGGGTTCCGTTTTTTTTCGATCGTATCCGCTTCCTGTCTGGGATCCTGTCTAAAACTCGATTATCTCGGTTGTTGTTTTTCTCCTCGCTGATCACTGTTTAGCGCTCACCGCTGTATCTTCAAGATGGCGGCTCGTATTTGGAAAGGGTTTTCGCTGGCCGTTTCACACAGATCCTCTGTGTGTTTAGAACCAAATGAACGCGCACTTGTAACTTATTTAGCGAGGTCTGTGGCGACATGAAAAAAACAAAAAAACAACAATAAAACGCTGGCACTGGTGAGTACATTATGATATTAACCTCTGGCATGGAATGTGTTAAGACCTGAGGGCGATTCTACAAAATGTATTCTAAATCCCTACAGTTTTCTGTTTCTATATCAGTGGTTCTCAAACTTTTTCATGTCAAGGACCCCCAAGATGGTATGTATTTGGCCGCGGACCCCCATCTCAAAATATGTTGTTCCAGGGACCCCCCAGAAGCAAAGATTTGAGTTAAAAATGTTCGCTTTGAAAGAATATAAATATATTAATTTGCACACATTTTCTCGATTTTTCAAAAATAGCAGATCTACAAGCTCGTAGCGCGGCACTCGGTGCCGCGCCATGAGCTTGTATATCTGCTATTTTTGAAAAGCCAAAGTGTAAAGTAATACAATTTTTTTTTTAGCTCAAATCAAAAAGTGACATAGATGCGTTCCAGGTCTTAATGGGTTAATACTTTTTTAGAAGTTGGGTACAAAATCAGTTCACTTCTGTATGATTGCTGAGTTGGCAGCAGTCTTCCATGTGTTTCTATGTGATAAAGATGCGCTGATGCGCTCAAGCTGGAAACGGTTCAACTTTTGGAGAGGAGCGCTAGTCATTTGATCCTCCTTATTGTGTGTGACAACCCGATAACTTACAACCCGACTTATATTCATTACTACAACTATGAGAAGTCCATGTTTACATTGTTTCAACCAAGCTATTTGTGCTAATTACGCACTAGGACGTTTGAGCAGTGAGCACCTCAATAGTTGGTTTAAACAGTGCGGACGTCGCCCTGTGTGCGAGCATGCTATCCAAAGCACTGCTCAGCTTGTCCATAGTGAGAGATGCTCATAGGTACTCCACCCAGGTTCAGGACCCTTACGGGTAAGAATGTGTTTTATTACGCGAGCCGCTACTCAGTGGAATGCTCTGCTCAGCAGATCTGAAATCCATGAATTCCTTTCCAAAGTTTCAAACTGATCTTGAATCATGGCTTCAATTAAATGCTAATTGAACTACGATGAACTCATCCCCTGCCTGGACTGCCCCTTAGATACAGATGGCTCATTCTCTCGTGTGCCTTTTGTTAAAGGGGACGGCCACCCATTTTCAACATTAACACATTAACCGCCAAGAACGTAGTCCTACGGTCCGTTAAATCCAACTGTTAAGCGCCGAGACCGTAGCCCTACGGGCTGCGGTCTTTTCGCGCATGCGCGGTCCGGGTGCACTTTCGGATTTTTTTTGATCCACTTCCGTTTCCGGTTTGATGACCGGAAATAGAATTATTTGGGATCCGGTTTTGACGATCACGCCCGCTCCCATTCTACAGACGAAACTGAAACTCAATTCTCTTCCTGTAGTTTTTTCTCCTCGCATTTCACTGTTTAACGTAATCCACTCTAACTACAACATGGATACCCCGTTTGACACGCGATCTTCACTGGGAGATACAGGGAGATCTCGCGGATGTAAACAGACCGTGTAGAGCTCAATCTTAAGGATTTTAACAAGATCTATGGCGACATGAAAAAAAGAAAAAAAAGAAAAAAAACACCTTGGCACTGGTGAGTACATTATGAGATTAACCTCTGGCGGTCGATGTGTTAAAGAAGTCCTACACCCAAATAATTACTTATTTTCTATCAATTACACACCCAATGAAGCCTTACATTCATGGAGATTTGTTTTTGTTTTTGCCGCATTCCCAAGCCAATCTGTCAGTAGGAGACTCGGTAGGAGACTCAAAGAGTCAGACTTAGCTGGTCATCAAATTATTGGCTCAGGAATGCGACAAAAACAAAGAAAATCTCCATGAATTCAAGGCTTTGTGGGGTGTGTTATTGATAGAAAATAAAAAATGTTTTGGGTGAACTACTTTTCCACATTATGGACAGCCTAAAACCAGAGATCTTTTGGGGTCTTGTGATCAGTGACTTACGGTTGCTGTAGTCTTTGGCCCGCCCTCTAGACTGCCCTCCTGCTAGAATCATCTCGCAGAAACAGCGTGGCTCGCGGCAAGAACAAAATAGCATTTTCATGTCTTGTGAAACAGAATATATAATCATATGCCATTATAAACTACTATGATTTACGTTTACATACATACTGGGACCACAAAGGAAACAAGCTTTGCCTTTTTTTTGCTGTTTATTCCGTTTTAGCGCTTTTAACACATCAAGTGCCAGAGGTTTTTTAAAACAGGGTACATCCAGTGCCAGCGTTCTAACTTCTTACCGTTTACGCTGATCTGTTTAGAGCTGTAGAAGCCTCCACGAGGACCCGGATGTAAACAAAGGGTGTCTGCACGATGGCCGAGGGTCGAAGATTCTTGTGTTTGGCACTCAATGTGTTAATTGGGTGATAGTGTGATTTTAACTGTTGCAAATACAGTCTCCTGTTCTTTTTCTTTTCCACACACACAGGTGCTGAACGTGGGCAGCCTCATGGTGCCAGTGTTCGTGGTCATGCTGGCCGTGTTGTGGTACTGCCACGTCCAGTACCGCCACGTCTTCACGGCGCCCGCCACCGCCTCGCTGATGGGCATCACCGTCTTCTTCAGCTTTGTCGCCTTCGGAGTCTATAGACGATGAAATCCTCAATTAATGAATTGATGAATTAATTAATTAGTCTACAGACGATGCATTATATTACACACCATGCTTTACAGGGCCGTTCATACACACCCCAAGCGCTCTAACCGTAGTCTATAAAGCAGTTGGTTTCTCAAACTTTTTTTTTTTTTCATTTCAAGGACCTGCCAAATTAATGTGTAGTTGGCTATCGTTGCAGTCGGGCAGAAACCTTGTATCCATATTTCAACTTTTTATGTTTAGTTTTTTCGTAAATGAATGCCGTTACTTCATCATACAAGAGTGTCACACAAAAGTAGTGGAAAATAGCCGATCCGCAAGCTCACAACGGCTCGCGATGCGAGCTTGAGGATCGGCTATTTTCCCTACTTTAAATCGTTTCGAAAAATAAAACATTTTTTTTTTTTTTTAAACTTGCAAGGTTTCCACCCCGACAGCAACGCTATACTATAATGATGTCTATAGCTGTATCATTGGTTATAGTTGTGATGAATAACCATAGCTATAATGACGTCTATAACTGTATGGTTCATTATGGTTGGTGGTGTGTGGACTCTCCCATCCACTGGAACCATTTTTTAAAACTACGTCTTTATAGTTATCATTATAGTTCCTGGCTGTGGACAGCCTGTATCACTGAGCTGTCTGTCTGTTTACCTGAATGTCTGTCTGTCTGTCTGTCCTGTTTTGTGTGGAAGACATGGCATAAAACCGTAGCTTCCACAGCGATGGCTGACAGGCTGTGTGTGTGTGTGTGTGTGTGTGTGTGTGTGTGTGTGTGTGTGTGTGTGTGTGTGTGTGTGTGTGTGTGTGTGTGTGTGTGTGTGTGTGTGTGTGTGTGTGTGTGTGTGTGTGTGTGTGTGTGTGTGTGTGTGTGTGTGTGTGTGTGTGTGTGTGTGCGCGCGTGCGCACGCACACGCGTGTGTGTTTTTAGTGCCAGACACACCTCTCGGAGGTGTTTTTTTTAAGGAGGTCAAAAGGTCAACTTCCTGACTCCACACAGAGCAGCGTGTAGCTATGCTGCTTTCTCATTGGCTGAAACCCAAATAAACTGTCTGGTTTCCGTGCTTCTTCAGCGCTACAGCAAGAGGGTAAGAGTTTGTGCATGCCCTGTTTGGCGTGGGATTCAAACCCTCAACATAGTCATTAAAGTTGGTGTAAGTGATATTATTTGGTTAAAGTTACGGCTCTATATTGTGATAGTAATCGTTGCTATAGAGTGTTCGTTCAGTAACAGGGGTTTCCCCGTCTCTCCAGCTCTTCAATAAACAGATAATACATTTTCAGGTGGGACTCCAATTTTATCCAATCAGGAGAGCGAACCCATTTGTCAGCTTCAATTTCATAGTGTTCCAGACCAGTTCCAATTCATATGTTTTGTTTCATCTCTTCCATTTTGGTTCAAATTGGTATCCAGACTTGAAAATGTATTTTCTGTTTATTAACCCATTAATACCTGGAACGCATCTGTGTCACTTTAGATTTCTTTGGCCGCGCTATGAGCTTGTAGATCTGCTATTTTTTGAAAAATCTTGTTTTTAAACTGTCAGGATTTAGAAAACATTTTTACGAATCGCCTCAGGTCTTAATGGGTTAAAAAGCTGGAGAGAAGGGGAGAACCCCGTTACTGAACTCTAAGCAATGATTACGATCACAATATAGAGCTTTTTAAAACTTTGAGGCTGCCGGGTGGGTACCTTTATATGTCCAAAACGGTTACTTTTCAGGAAATGGGAAAACAATAACCTGTGTTCCAATGGAACTATATAAGTTATTATTTATTCACAAGCTCTTGTTAATACTTTGCATTGCTTCAGTATTTATACAACCCATAGACACACTTAACCACATATGCTTTCACTCAAAAAAACAAAAAATACCCGATCTACAAGCTCACAACGCATTACATTGCAAAGCGTTGTGAGCTTGTAGATCAGGTATTTTTGCGAGACACTCGCGTGCGTCAAAGTAGGGCATTAATTTACGAAAAGATTTGAGGTTTCTGCCCGACAGCAACGACCGAACAACTAAATATCTCTTACTGCACCTTTAAAAAAAACGAGGTCAACCTGGAGGTTTGCAGAGTTGAGCTGTGGGCTCAACACTGACCTTGACCTTTTGACCCCATGTCTGACTATACTCCATGGTAGGAGTACATTAACCACTTAAACCCCAGGATCCAATATTCTGAGGGAAAACCTTCGCAGAAAATAGCAGATCTACAAGCTTATCTGCTATTTTCAAAAGATATTTAATGTCGAGCGAAAACAGAAAAGCTACTAGAAGAGGGCCCTGAGGGACTCCACTTAACCATATGGGGTTTAAGTGGTTGAAGTCACGTATTGTTGCCGTCGAGCAGACACCTTGTGTATCCATATTTCAACTTTTTATGCTTGTAGATCTGCTATTGTTTTAGAACGGCTTTGGACATCCAAGGTTTCCACCCTACCGCAAGGACAGGTCACATAAAGACTTAGAGATGTAATAAAATGAAGTTTCACGACCTCGGCTCGTGATTTGACGATACAGTGTATTGTATCGTACAGACATACATACGTACATATACCCAGGGACGTACGTATCATGTCTGAAAATAAAAAAACAAAAAGAGCTGTCCTCTTCTCTCTCCATGTTTTCTTCATCTCTGCTCGTCACAAAAGAACGTCACCGAGATGAAATTGTTTCATTGATGCTTGATTGATTCGGAATTAGGATTTGGAATTATATTGTTTGATTTCTAGTAAAAACTTAAAAAAAATGTCTTAATGTGCGAGATTCACTCACTGTGCCTCTGTCTCACATCTTGTCTGTCTATGTCTGTCTGTTTATATGCATCTGTCTGTCTATCTGTGGTAAAAGGTTGTCAGTAGTTGATCAGTATGCGAGGCCTGGATGTGGGAGTGTAAAAATAATCTTTTATGTAAAATATGGAAGGAAGTACAATTCTATTAAATCATTCTTTTATGAATGCCTGTGTTTTTGTTGTTTTTCTTTCATGTAGTGAAGAGATGCTGTGGAAACCAGTCCGCTTTCTGCTTCATCTCTTTTACACTTAAAATTCAGCCAGTAATACTAATTATATAAACCATCTTAATTATAAACTAATTATATAAACCATCTTCATTATTTATATACTTATGTACAATTTTGAGGAATTTTTATTTTACTGGAGTATTTCCAATGTTCAGTACTTTTACTCCACTACATATCAGAGGCAACTAGGCTATTATACTTTTACTCCACTACAGTTAAATGAAAACTAGAGTTACTAGTTACTTTGTAGATTTTGATTATTATTATTACAAAACATACATTACCCACTTCAGCCCTATATACATTTCGGCCATTTGAAAATAGCCGATCTACAAGCTCACAATGCACATTGCCTGTAGATCGGCTATTTTCAAAAACTTGTGAAATGGGACATTCTGCATAATGAGTACTTTCTACTTTTGGTACCAATACTTTTGTACTAGTGAATTCCAGACTTTTACTTGTAAAAGAGTATTTCTAAATCTAAACACATTTACTTAAGTAAAACATAATTACTTTTTCCACCACTGCATAGGACAGAAAAACACATACAGAAACGTTTCTAGAGGGACTGTTCAGTGTTGCACCCGGGGTCACCCGGACACATTTAGCGGCTGTACTGACAAGCAAACATGGCGGACGTTTCTTGTTAAAATAGAATTATGGAATAAACGGGTTAAATAATAGGATGAATTGCAATAGAAAGGTCATAAGAGAGTGTAAATCACAGTCATGTGATAAAACTCCTTCTGAATGATTACATTTGTAAGATAAGTGCTGAATCTGAGTCACTTTGAGTGAACACTGAAAGTTCTCACTGTGACCATATTAATCCAGTAGATGGCAGTATAATGCAATGAAAAACAAGAATGAGTCACACAAGTAGGTGCAGAGCAGAGGGAGAAGTTTAACAACAGTTCAGTGGTGGGAAAAGTACTCAAATGTTTTACTTAAGTAAAAGTATCAATACTGCAATGTAGAAGTACTCTGTTACAAGTCAAAGTCCGGAATAAAAAATTTACTTGAGTAAAAGTACCATATTATTGGTATCAAAATGTATTTAAAGTACCAAAAGTAGAAAGTGCTCATTGTGCAGAATGTCCCATTTCACAGGTTTTTAAATGTATACAATGTCTGAAAATCTTTTGAAAATATCAGATCTACAAGCTCACAATGTGTCACATCGCGACACATTGTGAGCTTGTAGATCGGCTATTTTCAAATGGCCAAAATGTATATAGGCCTGAAGTGGTTAATGTATATGTTTTGTAATAATAATCAAAATCTACAAAGTAACTAGTAAATCAAGTAATATAATTCATATAATTGTAGAGGAGTAAAAGTACAATATTTGCCTCTGAGATGTAGTGGAGTAGAATTAAAAGTAGGCTATTGAAAATTGGAAATATTTAAATAAAGTAAAAATACCTCAAAATTTTACTAAAGTACAGTACTTGAGTACATGTACTTAGTTACTGCAGTTAAACATAAAGAAAGAAAAAAAACATGTTTGTTAAAGGGATATTTCACTTTGAAATGAAATAAACATTAAAAAAAAAGATATGAAAAACGAATGCAAAAGTAATGGAACAATCACGGCCCCTCCCGCATTAGCATGTCCTTCTAATGTGTGAGGGGGCCGTGACTGTTTCAGAAGACTTTGTTGAAGTTTTTTCCATAATTTTGATAGACAGCAACAAATGTTTTTTCTTTTATATATTTCGAATGGCTTTTATTTGTGTGTGTGTGTGTGTGTGTGTGTGTGTGTGTGTGTGTGTGTGTGTGTGTGTGTAAAATTGCCTGCCACTGTGCGTCTTTAGTTTACCTTTAAGCGTTAATTGAGTGTTAATTGAATGTTAATTGAGTGGTGCACAGGTGTTAAAATGTTTGCCATTACTGGGGATCCAGTTCAGTTGTTTCAGCTGCTGTGTGTGTGTTTGTGGATTACAAGTGTAGCAAACAGTGTGTGTTTCTGACAATGTAAGTGTTGATTATTATGTTAAGTGCAGGGGTCTTCAACTTTAGCCACTTACCTTCGATACTTGTTAAACTTTAACTGTGGCTCTGTACTTGGTTTGCTCTTTTTTCCCCTTCTACACCAAACCTCTTCACTGAAAATAGCCAATCTACAAGCTCACAAGGAATTGCGGAGCTTGTAGATTGTCTGTTTTTGGCATAAATGAATGAATGAAAAGAATAGGTATGCTAGGGTTCAAGTGGTTAATGTAAAAATTAACCTCTATAGTAAGGGGTCCTAGACCCCCTGTTACCATGCTTTGGTGTATTGAAGTTCTTTATCTTGGATTATATCAGTGTTTGCTAGATTCAATGTGTAGTTTGAGGCAGTCTATATTCCATCACTTGTTTAACTCAAATCTTGTCAAGTTGCTTCCCACTGTTAGATTACAGAGTGTCTTTAATTATTTAGGCTACTTGTAGGACATTGTTTCCATAATGTTTGCAGTGGTGGAATAAGTACTCACAATTTGACTTAAGTACTATTACCACAATGTAGACATAGTATACTCTGTTACAAATAAAAGTCGTGTATAAAAAAAATACCTGAGTAAAAGTACAAAAGTATTTGCATAAGGTCCCATTTCGCAAGTTTCCAAACGTATAAAAATGCTTTGAAAATAGCCGACCTACAAGCTCACAACGCGTCACTTTGCGACATGTTGTGAGCATGTAAATCGGCTATTTTCAAATAAATGCATGTTCTGTATAATCTACAAAGTAACAAGTTTTCAAATAATTGTAGTGGAGTAAAAAGTACAATATTTGCCTCTAAGATGTAGTGGAGTAGAACATTGGAAACACTCCAGTATAAGTAAAACAAATCCTCATGTGTACAGTACTTGAGTAAATGTACTGTTCTGGCCCCAGAGTCACTGCCCATCTTTCGCCGCAGGCTGAAAACCCACCTCTTCAGGAAACACTAGCCTGACCCTTCCTCTTAGCCTTGCCTACTTGTTGTCAATTATTTGTACGAGCTCTTGTTTTATTGGATCTTGTTTATTTGATACACTTATTTGTTTTAGCTCTTGCTCAATTTATTTATATTTATCTGTTTAAGAAAGTAGGTAGCTGATATATTGCACTTTTACCGTAGCGCTAGGTATGCTCTTAGTTGCTTGTTTTAGAAGAGACTGCACTTAAAGACTTCTGGTGATTAGTAGTTTTCTTGCCAACTATGTTGAATGCACTTAGCCTATTGTGAGTCGCTTTGGATAAAAGCATCTGCTAAATGACTGTAATGTAATGTACTTCTGGACCAGGGCCTGCTTGAAATGTTGAAAGTGTTGGCAGCCCACCCATCTGATAAGTGGTCAGAGGGAGGGGGGGGGGCACTGCTTGCATTTTCAGAGCATCTTTTCTTTTAATCAATTAATCGATGGTGTTCTGACTTGGGTCAGTGGAACAGACGTGATATAAGTCCCTATTTATCCGTATCACAATGAAAACTAATTGACCTTGACATGAAAAAGTTTGAGCACCACTGATCTATAGTAACAAGTTTTTCAGAAAACTGTTGGGGTTTAGAAGACATTTGTAGAATCCCCAGAAGCAAAGATTTGAGTTACAAATGTTTGCTTTAAAAAAAATATGTATGTATATGTATATGTATATGTATATGTATATGTATATGTATATGTATATGTATGTATATATATATATATATATATATATATATATATGTATGTCGCAGGGAGATTGGCATTCATGGGAAATTGGAAAGGTATGGTCGTTTTTAGGCGTGAGGCGGGGCTTTGATGCGAGGCAGACCTGGCTTATGATGCGAGGGGAACGCTGAGGAGCGCTGAAAATAAACTGGATAATATGAGAGAAATATTCTATGACAGGTTGGATAATGAAGCGGTTAAGGTGAGGTTTAGGCATAGTTTTACTGAGGTTAAGGTTAGGTTTAGGCATATTTGCAAGAATTAGAACCGTCAATCAAAGCGACTTCTGGCCAGACCGATTAACGTCACCAGTCGCAATCAAAGTTAATCGATAACAAAGGGGGAAGGGGGGGGGGGGGGGAACAAGCGCTCCTTTTTCAATTTCACTGGTTTTCCAATTTCCCAGTAACATACTGTGTATATATACACACACAAAGATTTGCACACATTTTCACGATTTTCAAGATTAGCAGATATACAAGCTCATAGTGCGGCACTCGGTGCTGCGCTATGAGCTTGTATATCTGCTATTTTTGAATAGCCAAAGAAATCTACAAATGACACCGATTCTTTCCCGGTCTAAATGGGTTAAAATCTTAGTGTTCTTCCAGTTATTTGGGGGCCTACTTGCAATATCCTCACAGAGATTTATAACTTTAATGGAGAAACAAATTGGTTGAATATTCATTCACACATTTCTCTTTCTACAGCTATGGCCTGTAATGACTTTTTAAGTCACACGTTCCAGCCAGAAAGCCTGGGAAAATGCCTGCCAGAAACGCCTTGCCCTGGACTTCTACCAGCGTTATGTTGAACTCCCCAACTAACACATGGCTCTGAACAGAACCTGGCCTTCCTGCAGGGAAAAAACATGGACGCCCTCCGAAGGTAGGTAGATTCCACCTACTTTTTTTTTTTCTTTGTGAGACTTCTTTTTTCTATCGATTACACACCCCATGGAGACTTGAATTCATGGAGATTCTTTAGTTTTTGTCGCATTCATTCCTAAGCCGATAATTTGATGACCGCCGGCGGCTCCTACCGGTTACATTAGCAGCTTTCCGCCAGTCATCAAATTATTGGCTCAGGAATGCAACATAAACTGAAGAATCTCCATGAATTCAAGGCGTGTGTAATTGATAGAAAAGTCATCTTTTTGGGTGAACTATCCCTTTAACCCATTAAATCCGGGAACGCATCTACTAATGTCTTCTAAATCCTAACAGGTTTCTGAAAAACGTATGTTGCTATATAAGTGGTGCTCAAACTTTCATGTCAGGACCCCCAAAATGATATTTGGTCATTTTAGAAAACTTATGTCAGTATTTAGGAGGCGTTTTTGGAATCGGCCTCAGGTCTAAATGGGTTAAGTGGAGATTTCCAAGTGGGCCCTGATCCAGCTGGTTGAGAACCAAAGCTACAGGTCATACATAGATCAACATTTTCATCTGACAAGCGTCTTTGAAATGACTTTTTTAAATACTCCAGTAAAGTAAAAGTACCTCAAAATTATACTTAGGTACTGTACTCGTAAATGTACCTTTGTACCCTAAGACAGAAGGGTTGCTATTGAAGAAGGCAACATTCAGTGTACATGTGGTCTTCTTTCACAAATTCCATGTTTGAACATGTCTTGATTTCTTTTCAGAATGGTTGGAACAGGAGTTTGACACACCTACGTACGAGGCCGACAACATTGTGGGGTACCATGCCCTTCGTCCTTGTGTGTTCCTCAATCTGAAGTGGCTGTTGACGTTTTCGTCTCCGGGCAAAGGTTTATCAACCACGTGAGTCAAGTGTTTTACAGTCTTCACACAGTTTACTCTGTTGACTGAAAATGCATTTTCAGGTGGGGTACGATAATTCATCCGATCCGGAGATAGTACCCATTCATCAGCTTGTTACAGTTCCAATTTTGTTTGCTCGTTTCTTGGTGTCATCACTCTAACTGTAACTTGTTTATCCTGTTTGAGTTCGCTCTCCCGATTGGATTAAATTGGTATCCCTGAAAATTGATTTTCTGTTTACTAAACTGCTGGAAAGACGGGGAGACCCCTGTTACTGAATAAACACTCTATATTACTATCACAATATAGAGCTATTTAACACTTATTTTGACAAGACAAAAAATAATAATAATCACTTAATGCACCATGAAACAAAGCAAAATATTTCATTTGAAAGTGGAGTGCATAGCAGATCTACAAGCTCACAACGCGTCCTGTTGTGAGCTTGTAGATCTGCTATATTTGGTAAACGTCCCCCCCCCCCCCCCCCCCCCAGAATAGGGATGCTGGGATTCGAGTGGTTCATGTAAAATGTCTGTCTTTTTCTCCAGTCAAATGCTGGATGAAGACTTCCACCAGACCTCTAATGGCAAACGGTATGTAAACGATAATATAATAATACTAAACGGTATGTAATACTCATACCACATGACTCACCAGACCATTCATACCTAATTTCAGTGGTGAAAAGTAACTAAGTACATTTACTCAGGTACTGTACTTAAGTACAATTTTGAGGTACTTTTACTTTACCGGCGTATTTCCAATTGTCTATACTTTTACTTCTACTCCACTACATCTCAGAGGCAAATATTGTACTTTTACTCCACTACAACTATTTGAAAACTTTAGTTACTAGCCTTGTATTGTGAATTTGTACTTCCATGTACTGATGTTCTCATGTCTTACTAAATAAAGTACATCAATCAATCTAGTTACTTTCCAGATATAAATTATTACATTATAAAACATACATTAACCACTTTAGCCCTATTTTATACCTAGGCTATTTGAAAATAGCCGACCTACAAGCTCTTAACGCGTCGCATCACGACACGTTGTGAGCTTGTAGATCTGCTATTTTCAAACATTTTAGTAGTTTTACTTTTGGTACTTTAGTACATTTTGATACCAATACTTATGTACTTTTACTCAAGTAAATTTTTTAATTCGGGGCTTTTACTTGTAAGAGTACTTCTACATTGCAGTATTGATACTTTTACCTAACTAAAACATTTGAGTACTTTTCCCACCACTGCCTAATTTGGTGGAGAACAAAATTAATAAATCATGTGTCTGCAACAGTGACATTTGTCCCCCTTTTTTTCAGTTGCCAGTGGGGTCTGTGAACCACTGCTCTATAGCAATGATTACTATCACAATGTAGAAATCACTTTTTAACACTACATATTTTAACTTCTTTCTTCCAACAGGTAGTTTTGTAAAGAGACCATGAGGCTACAGTGAAGACCTCACACTGACCACACCCACACTGACCACACCCACACTGACCACACCCACAGGACCAGGAGTGATTTTTGAAGTGTGGTACTGCAAGCTTGTTCCAACATCCAGGTGGCTGGAAAAATAGGCTCGACGCACAAGCGCCTGGAGGTACTTAGTGATTCACTTGCTCTGTTACAGGCGTTCCCAAACTTTTCCTCTGAAAACCCGAAAGACACATTTGACTCCCTGGGCCCCAAAACTTTAAAATACATTAGGAATAGGATATGTACATTAGGATACATTAGCATATGTGTTTTTCTTTAAAACAAAATTAGGATATGTTTTTTTCTTTTTTTTTAATCTTTGGAAATAATATATTATTTACTCACGACCTATAAAAATGTATCCGTGACCCAAATATGGGTCTTGAGTCGACCCGTTGCTTTGTCAAGTTGGTCTCTTAAAGGGATAGTTCACCCAAACAATTACTTTTTTTCTATTTTTTTTCTCCGATTAATCACCCCATGGAGACTTAAATTCATGGCCTATGTAAAGTACACATTAGCTAGCTACCTCACTCATCAACAAAACAGGAGTGCCTACTGCCTTGGAAACTCAAAATCACATCACATGTTTCTCTGGGACATTTAACCAATGGAGGTTTTGATACTCCACTGGACCGGTAGGCAGCGGTTCCAGTGGAGACACAAAGGACTCTTTGTGTCTCCTACCGGAACCGCTGCCGGTCATCAAATTATTGGCTTAGGAGTGCAAAAAATAATCCATGAGTTGACTAATCGATAGAAAAAGTTTATTTTGGGGTGAACTATCCCTTTAAGCCAGACAACTATTCCACAATGTCTGAATGCTGGTGATTCACCTGCTCTGTTACAGGCGTTCCCAAACTTTTCCTCAGAAAACCCAAAAGACACATTTGTCTCCCAGAGACGATACAAATACATTAGGAATTAACCGCGTAAAGCACAATTTCAAAAATGGCGTAGATCGGCTATTTTCACTATTTCTTGGGTTTTGTACATTTATGGATTTTATTTTAAATATTCTTTTATTTCTGGAATTCTTATGAAAAATTCAGAGTATTTTTTCTTTTACTTTTTTTAATCTTTGGAAATAATATACTCATGACCTATAAAAAATTATTTGTGACCCAAATATGGGTCTCGAGTCAACCCATTGCTTTATTGTCAAGTTGTTCTCTTAAGCCAGACAACTATTCCACAATGTCTGAATGCTACACCTTCTGTATACACGAATCCACGGAGTGCTGCCCTGGGCGCAGCCATTGCTGCGGTGTCAACGCTCCGCGGACGCGACACCGCAGCAATGGCCGCCAAAGGCAGCTACAGGCAGCGCGTCTGTGGATTCGTCTATAGAGTCTGTAACTACAGTACATCTCCTGAACGCCGAGAACGGAAGCTGTAATCAGTTTGAATTTTCTTTTCTGCTAATCAGCAAGCTAGATATATTTCAACTAATTTGGTTTACATTGGGACAAATTCACTCGACTGCAAAGAGGAAACGGAAGCGGGGAGGAGGTGGGCCATCCGCTTTACCCCCGATTTATTTTCAGTGCATCCTTTGCACAGACAGACTGTATGACTGAAGCATTTGAACATTGTGTGAGTCAACAGTCTGGCTCGAGAGACCAGTGGTATGAGCGACTTTCATCGAAAGGAATAGGTTGGATTCTCAAGCTGAGACCTGCACACGCATACACACACGTGTGTTTCAGACATGTTAACCCATTCAATCCAGGAACACATCTGTGTCATTTTAAGATTTCATTGGCTATTCAAAAATAGTCGATGGTTCTAGCGAAGGCAAGTTATGAAAGCAAGTCATGATTTTGTGCAACATGTTTAAAATGTTGGACTACCTTCAAAACAAGACAGGACCTCCAGTGTTGCCATGTCTGCTTATTATAGCTCCAAGCTCCATGTGGACTTGTTTTTCTGTAAATCCTTTGTAAATATTGGTGGTTGCTTTTTTTTGGGGGCTTAGTTGTTTTTAAAGTGTAGTTGCTTATTTGGGCTTGCTTCCTAATGTTGTTTAAACCAGTTTAAACATGTTTGAGTTAAAACTCAAACATTTTCATGTCAAGGAAACCCAAATGAAAATGTTTTGCGTCAGGCACCCCCATACCAGATTTGTGTTGTTAAAAAGCTTCAAAAATATTCAGAATTCTTAAATGCTCATGTAGCTCATGTCTCTTCTTTTGGGCTTGTTTTCATAGACCTGGTTGCTTATTTCTTAACAAAATCTGGCTACACTGATGAAAGCAATTAATGATTTTGGTGGAAAGTACGGAGTACCTTTACTCAAGTACTGTACTTGAGCACAATTTTGAGGTAATTAAGTTGTACTATAATAATTTTCAATACTGTATACTGTACTTCTAATCCACTAATGTATGTCAGAGGCAAATATTACCTATAATACCTTTTACTCCGGTACTTGAACTTAGTTTCTATTAAGTGTAGTGTGACTCTGTTCAAATTGGTGTCCCCCAATATGAGCACACGTTTCCGTGGTGTTATATAGTCCAACCTTTTTGGTTCGACCTGGCCTTCTGGTAAACGGGTATGCAGGGAAGTGCTGGGGGCTGGGAGGGTTTTGAAGTATGAGGCGCCAGCTGTGGGAGGCTCTGGGTCAGGCAGCACAGCGGTGTTTTGGGAGGGTTCAGTGGAGGCTGTCATTTCACGGCTTTTACGGTGCGAGTGACTACTCATCACAACCCGGGGCTGCTGGACACCAAGCCAATTCTGAGGTCTGGTGTGGTTGGTTCTCTGCCCTATAGGGGAGGCGGCAGAGAAAAGGCCTCTGGGCGCCAGTAGTGTAAAGTAACTAAGTACATATTACTCAAGTAATATGTACTATGTGCTACTATATTACTATGTAATATGTGGTACTTTTACTTTACTGGAGTATTTCTAATTGTCTATACTTTTACTTCTACTCCACTACATCTCAGAGGCAAATATTGTACTTTTACTCCACTACAATTATTAGAAAAGTTTGTTACTGGTTACTTTGTAGATTTTGATTATTATTACAAAACATACATTAACCACTTCAGCCCTTAATACATTTTGGCCATTTGAAAATAGCAGATCTACAAGTCCACAATGCGTCGTGAGCTTGCAGATCGGCTATTTTCAAAGATTTGAAAACTTGTGAAATGGGACATTCTGCATAATGAGTAGCCTACTTTCTACTTTTGGTACTTTTAAGTACATTTTGATTCCAATGCTGTTGTGCTTTTACTCAAGTCAATTTTGAATTCCGGACTTTCACTTTGAACAGTATTTCTACACTGCTGGGCGCTCCCCCAGGTACAGAGTACACGTGGAAGAGTTTTTGGACTGGGGATTGAGAGAGAGAGCTTGAGAGAGAGAGAGCTTGAGAGAGAGAGCTTGAGAGAGAGCTTGAGAGAGAGAGCGAGCTAGAGAGAGCGAGAGAGACTGACTGACTGACTGACTTAATGGGTTTTGTTCTTGTAGTACACAATGTTCTAAGTACTTTCGGCGCGTGCTTCCTTATCTCTTCTTTCTACCCCAAGGTCCCGTCAGTGGACAGCGGGAACACAGCCGTGGAGGTAAAATCGTTAGAACATTAACTGTTTTAACAATTTTGAACTAAAGGAACATGCTGATGGCACTGGTTAGGTTTTGGTTCAGGAATCTGGGGGGTCAGGCAGATGTTTTTAGCCTTACTAGGTGCGAGATGTCCTTGGTGGAGGTATCAGTGGCGGTGATGATGGAGGCCTGGTACAACAATCTGTAGTCATTTAAGTCCTGCCCGTCTAGAAAATCCCAGCAGAGCGCTGGAGTGACAAATGGGCTCTATGCATACTTGCATAGCAGCCATATTGGAAAGAAATTGGGCCTCTTCCTTACTTCCTTCACAGGTTTTACCAATGATACTAATTAAGGCTCTGTTCCATTTAGTGTAGCACAGTGGACCCCATAACTCTGAGAGTTACGGGTCCATTTGGTTCCATTTGTACACTCTCAGAGTTACACACCCGTAAGGGGCCATTTGGGACCCCCTGAAGGAACCATGAGGGTCCCTGGACCACACTTTGAGAGACCCACTGGTGTAGCAGAGTGTTTCCAGTGAGCCAACATGCACAATATCAGCACCCTGACTGTTTGACCAGAATGGAACAGAGCCTTGATTAGCATTATTGGTAACACCTGTGAAGGAACTAAGAAGAGGCCTAATTTCTTTCCAATATGGCTGCTGTGCATACAGCCTATTGTCAGTGCCCCGCTGACTGGAGCGTCCGCCCGTCGATTTCCGCGTGTCGTTGATCATCGTTTAGCCGGTGCAGCGCTGGCGGACAGGGCGTCCACTGATAGCGGTCGAGTAGAGTGGCGCTGTCGGATATGGCGTGACCATTATGACCCCCCCCTTTTTTCCCACCCTCTCTCCCCTTTTCCTCCTCCCTCCTTCCTTCCCTCCCTCCCACATATTGTTATATATAGCCTACATGTAATAATGCAGCACAGATGTGAACTTCATGTAGTTTGTTTTTATTAGAAAAGGGTACAAATGGTATAGAAATTGAAATATACATTATTGTAATCATTTATATAATTATTAGTGTGGTTGCCCGAATAGGGTAATAGATTAACTTTATTCTTTCTAGATAAACTTTATTTCGGCCCGCTACTTCTCACAGTTTATTTTTCCCACACTCGTGCCATGTCAAATTGACCGGCTTCATCGGGAATCACAGGCTTGTACTTTGCTAAGAGATACGTTGTACAGTTTAATTTATATTGATTTATTAGTGCATTAAATTTCCCCATCCACTTTGATGGGCAAATGGAAAAACTCAAATTCAAGTATTTTTTTCTCAGATACCGTAAGGGCTGGAGTTACAAGACTTGGAGGGGAGGTTCATAGTTTATTGCCAAATTATTTAAAAAATAATTAAACCAGTCGGCCACACGGTGGCGCAATAACAGCCCACTTTACGTTTCGGCCTATAACTCTTGAATTGTAGGTCGTAGAATAAAAAAACCCCCGGATTCCTTGGGTCATGACGCAACTCCCCATATAGGCCACGCCCATTTGCGTCAGGATAGATTTTCCGCCATTTAGAATTTTCTTCAAAATGCACCTTTTCCTACAGATTTTGTCCAAATCTCACAGAAATCGGTACACATGATCTCTGGACCCATGCAATGAATCTCTCCAAACGGCATTTTGATAGTCCTTACCGTTCGTCCGTAATTGCCTTCAAAATATAGCGGGAGGGGCCCGTTGTACAAAGAATGCCAAAAATCACAAACGAAACGTCTGGTCAATCCCAAATTTCGCATGTCAGGGTGGTTTACTCAATGAATCCCCTAAAGCAATTCCACTTTGATCCATAGGGGGCGCCACAAGTGCAAAATGTAATTGTTTGATGCAAAAACTTGATTTTTGGAGGGATCAATCCTCTCAAAATGAAACGCAAGTGATCTCAGGAGTGTCACAGCTTGGCTCTAGGCCGTGACAAACATTAGGGAGGAGACCAGGTTGAAGGTATAAAGTAAATACATATTTATTGAACAAGACCTAATGACAACGAACTAAGGAGGTATGAACAGAACATGGTAAGAACATATGAGGTGTGGAGTCAGTAATCAGTAGTGTAGATGTGGATGTGTGAAGTATGGTGTAGTGTGAGGTGTGTGGATGGAAAGGAAGAACATAATCATAATAATAAAGGCATGGAGAATATGGGTTGGAGCTGGTGGAGACAGGTCTGCTTCTCTCAGGCTTTTCCCAGGGACTGGCCAGGGTGGGGCTTTTATAGCCTCCTGGAGGCACCGGGCCCAGGTGCTTTCCAATGAGTAATCAGCCCCACCCTGCTCCCCTATAGGGCAAGAGTTAATGCAAAGCATCACACCCACAATCACCCAGACTATAATATGGGGCATCACAAGTGACAATATAATTGGCCTATTACATCTATGGGAGGGGCGTAAATGATTTGTACTTCATAATTCAATAAGTTTAATTATTTAATTGATATTTATTGTTAATTAAATGTCATTTTTTTTTGTTTAGGAAACATTTCCTGTGAGGAATCTAGGAATTTGTGGTTTATTTTAAATTTGTATTATTATTATGATTATTATGATTATTGCTGTTTGTTTTTGTTATAAACTAAATAATATAATTTTGTTTGCAAAGATTGGCCTCCTGGTGGTGCAATGTTGAAAGGGTGGCTGTTGCAGGGACTACTGCAAGATATAAGGACTGTATTTCCTAATAGGCTGACTCTTTCTATTGGTCTAGTGACTGACGGGGGGCCCAGATTGGAAACAGATCTTTAATCACGCACCTTAAATATGGTGAAACGGCCCTGGTATTTATCTAGTTATTATTATTACTACTATTGCTACAACTGCCGAACGTCGTTCCATCTGACAGGGTCGTAGTATTTATGGGTGGGATATGATGCCATGCGGTCGTAAGACGCCCGTATATGTCCATATACGGGCGTAGTACTGTATCGCCGTCGTCATCTTCGTAACGGTGGCATTTGTTCCTCAACGTAATGCGAATGTGCGTGAAACGTTTCACCGCAATCGGACGCTGCGTTCATGATGTGCAGCATTTTGTTCAAAACGGCCACTCCTGCAAAATTCAGATGTCAATCTTAGCCAATCAGGATGTAATATGAAAAAGTCAGTTCAAATCTGAAGGAGCAATATCCAAAAATGTGTTTTACATAGGTCGGCCTCCTGGTGGCGCTATAAAAGGCAGATGTGAAAAATCCCGGGCAACGTTTTTTCCTTGGTCTCTAGGGAGTGTACATAAAAAGTTTAACACTGATCGGTGCAGTATAGGTAAAAACACAAATCGGCCTGTTATAGCGCCACCATGAGGCTGATTTGAAAATTTTCAAGTTGCATCTCTTCCTCTGCCATGTACCATTATTGTGAGGCAGGATGTCTGGCCTGTTTGTTCCTTCCTCTGGGTTTAGTGCTTGCTGTTGATGGACAGGAGTTGTTAATAGATGCATGTGAAAAATGATTGGCAGAATGCACATTGTGTGTTAATATGACAGTGGACAAGCTTTGAAGTGGTATATTGTTGAAATATATGAAACATTCAAGGGATAGTTCACCCTAAGGACGCATTTGATTTTGATTAGTCACCCTATGTGGACTTGAATGTATGGATATTTGTTTTTGTTGTATTCCCAAGGCAATAATGTGATGAGTCGTGGTGGTTAAGTTTTCAGGCAAAATAGTTTCTTACTGTATGTCTCCTATTGAAACCTGTGTGTATTGGTTGTAGGGACATTATTGGTGTAAGAGTGTGATAAAAACATAAGCTTGAAACTGTACCACTTGGTGTTTAGACTGAGTCCTTCTTATGTTCGTTCAGCTGCAGCGGTTGAGCTGGCAACAGGCGCAAGCCACTCTTCTATTGAATGTGTATTTGAGATTTAAAGCAGAGTTAATGTTACATAATTTCCAGGCAATATAGAATTGTATTAATATATATGATGCTGGTGTGTTATATATGGAGCACACATGCACGTATACCTTCACCTAAAGTTTCATTGATACACTTGTGTGTTCTTTGTAGTTGTTCTTGCAGTTGGTGAAGCCTATGCGTCTGTGTTATCAGGTCTGCAGAAGTTGTGTTGAGGCGACGCTGTTGCTGGCGAATGACTAGTGCATAGCGAGCTGTACTATTAGTTGCGGAATAAGAGGTGTTACACAACAGCGGTAGTGTTTGACAGCAATTGTTAAAGGTTTCATGACGTTCAGTTTTACCACACATTAAAAGTCTTTGTCATGGTCCTTCAAACGTGTATAAAAAGTTTTAACCAAAAATTCCACTCCATTGATCCATGGCAGGTGTTTTTCTCTCACATTTCTAAAGCCTTTTCAACTGCAATGAAAAAAGAAATCTTTGCCCGCGGGTGTCGCTGTTGAGGGATTTTGCCTGTCAATCATCGCCTCTGCTCCCCCCCCCCCCCCCCCCCCCCCAAAAGGAAAGGATAGGGGAGGGGAGGGGCGAGGAGGAGAGTGGGCGGGATTAACGGGCTGTGACTTCACTGCCGAAGGGCCAAGCTCAGATTACTTTTCAGCCTAATTATTCAGAAAACCACAAAATCCAGTGAATGTTCAAAGTTGAGATTTTTTGGGTGTAATTGAGGTCTCTCTCACAAACACACTAGTACGCTTGTAAATCAGCTATTTTCGCTATTTGCTGTACGAAGAAGATATAGAAAATGTCCTCTTTGCTTTGATTGAGGTCACCGCTCCCCGATTACGTTTGATCATGATTAATGGTTTTGAAGCAGGTTGTAGCCTTAAAAATGTTGTCTGCTGTAGCAATAAAATCATTGGGCGGATTTGTTAGCTGCTCTGCCACCCCCAGCAAAATATTTGTTTACTTTCCCCTGAAAAGAAAATGTCTGTCCTTGCTGTGCTTGTCTTATATTATGGATAAAAAGCCATGAGAGAAAAAAAAACTTGTTTGTTTCTTTGTGTAAAGAAAAGGAGGCTGAAGGTAAATACGCCAAAAAAGAAATCCCTCATAATATGGGGTCGTGGTATAAAAAAGTTTAAGGTGTTGCACGCCGAGAATAGCATACAAAACAGTCACATCCACAACGTGTTGTGAGCTTGAAACTGTTTGTGTCCCGCCCCCTCCCAGGCCTCGATAGGTCACCAATGTTGGTGTAACTGTCGAGCCACACGTAAGCCAATCACCGATCGGAACAGGCCTCGATAGGTAACGAATGTTGGTGTAACTGTCTGATAACAACACTCACTCAGACAACAGAACTCACTCAGACAACAGACCGCACAGGGCCGTGCATGCACGAAACACGGCAATTGTAATATAGGATGAGCGGTAGGGTGCTTTTGGTGCCGGCCTGTGCGTGCATACTGGTTCTTATCAGTGTGACGTTGTCTGATAAGGGGTGTATCGGACAATGTTTTCAGTGTATGTGTGTGTCTTCTGACCTTCACAGCGTATTCCGTGTTGGTGGATTTGTGAACACATAAGTAAAAAAGTGGGTGAAATTCGGTTTCGTGCATAGTTCCCATCGTATCGTTATTTCCACCAGGTTTAAACAAGTACCTGAGTTGAGATATAAAGGTGCGTGAGCATAGCATACCTGGTGGGTGTGCGGGCTGTCGCAGTAGAGCTGCATGATTGGAAGAGTGGGCTCCTAATCCGGACGCTCTGACACGACGCTAGCCAGTGCTGGCGTAATGTCGATGCCATGTCGTCCCAGGTTACTCTGGTAGTTCACGGCCTCGTGCATCGTCATGACCGTGTAGACCGACCCCTGGCTCCCGGTCACCATGTTGGCCCCGAAACGGGACCACAGGTGGAGTCCCAGGGTCTTGCTGCGTATGGTGAGTGCCGCATGGACCGAGACGGACCTCGCGCTGTCAACGAGGCGCTCCAGTAGAAAGTGGTCCTTGTCCTTCTGGCCAAATTGTATGAGGGTCTTCATGACCCTCATCCCTTCTGGCATATCGGTTGCCTATATGGCCTTGTGGCCTGAGCACAAACTCTCATGCAGTTCTTCTGAACCGTTTCCCTGTGCTGTCATAATTGTGTAAGTACTGTAAGCTACATACACTAGGCTATATGACTGATTATTTGCGATGACACCAACCTGCCTTCTCTCTTTGTGCCTGCTGGTGGCCAGATCAAACTTCAGATTCCGCTTGTCTTTCAGAAGGATCATCTCCAGCACTTTTATCCTCTTCTTCAGTGCAGTTATTTCTTGAGCCAAGGCCTTGTTTTTTGTGCTTGACTTTTGTAGCCGCAGCACAAATCGTTGTTATTTTCTTTAACCGTTAACTTTCACTTCATTCAGAAAACAATGACATGTCACACAAAAGTACTTTATTATTTAAAACGCACATGAAACGATAACAAAACAATAGTGATATACAGATTTGCGTCTTCGCAAATACAATTAAGACGCCTACGAGTTCTCCAACCAATGGAGGCCAGCTGCCTCGCCACCATGAGATTTTTGATTCACACTATAGTCATAATAGTAACTCTTCACCTAGCTGGATGTCTCTGGTGGCCTTAAAAAGGATTACATGTTCATTTAGCCTGTCTTTCAGCACCATCTGGCAGGAAAAAGGCTTTGTTGTGCTGGTATTTTGAGTGGTTGATTTTCCTCACCAAGGTGCTTATGCCCGGATGGCATGGGCAGCTGTTTGCTTGGGCATCCATCCACCCATGCTTGAACTGGAAGAAATAATAGTTGTGTCCTTCTGCTTGATTAAACCTCTCCTGTCCTTCTGTTTTGGAGAGCTATTCCGCATCATAGTCACAGACCACTTCTCCCTTCTTAATGAGTGTCATGGCAAAAACTCCTGTGGAAAGAATGATATAACATTAATGTGGTTTCCATGTGTATCAATTAGAATCATGTTACTGCTTTAATGGGGGGGACAATGTTCATACCTTTGCCTTTCGGGCCAGCATCCTTGATTTGCAGAGTTGGCCACTCTTGGGTCCTCACAAGATGAATGATTGCAGGATCCTTTTCCGGGGCAACCGTTGGAGCTGGATCTTTCCATTTTTTCATAATGACAGTCGGAGATGGTTTGGCGACCATCGCTCTTGTATCATGGAGTTCACCTTGCCCATGGAAGGTCTGCGTCTGGATTCTTCAGCTGTCAAAGACATAAAGCATTTCATTTGGTTGTTGGTCATTCTTGTCCCCCGAGTGGCAAAGCATTTGAAACGAGAACAAAGGAAATTTGTGACCAGGAATGAGATTAAACTTACACAAGACATTTGCCACCTTTTGTTGCTGCTCATAACACCAGGCGTGATACAATTGGTCGCCATGAACAAAACCGGCCTCCACCCTTTCACTCTTGGTAGGTGGTTTCCCATCCAATGACACTGGAAAGACGGTTGCTCTGTCTTTGCTCTGCAAGATTGATGAAAGTTTTCCTGGATATTACACACTTGACGGCAACACCTTTGGCAGCAGTATTTGGGGATTTCTTTTCAGAGAAAAATGATACACATACCCTGTCAAGGTGCTGATGAGCTTGGCCGTGCGGCAAAGAGTGGCTGTCGTCGCTTGGGAAGAGTCTCCCAGGTACACCATGATGTCACGTGTCTGCTCCTCTGTGAATTCACCGCTGAAACTTCTCTTCAATGCCTTTCTAACGCAATTACTGGTCACCGGTTTACACTTGTTGTGTTTCAGCAGAGAAACTGTGTTTCTCTCCTCCGGACCAGATGAAGAATCGTCCCTGGTTTGGAACTTTGTCCTTGATGAGTTGTGGGCGGATAAACGTGTAGTATGCCTCAAGGAACTGCAGAGCAAACATGGTTCCAGTTAGTTCACAGGTTACACTTTGGGGGAAAAGATGAAATGGGAAGGAGCCAAGTCCCTATGAACTGTCATTGTAATTCCACCCAAAAAAACAAACGCTGCATTTTGATCAGTTGTATAACTTACGTTCTTGTCCCCTTCATTGAGGACGAAGGCAGCTTGTCTCTGTTGATCTCGGGCAGACCCCCTGAACGTCCACACACCTGCCTCTCCCCCTTCTCGTATACCAGTATCCCACTCGGTCACCTTGGAATCAATAAAGAAGCAGAATCTTGTATTATAATGACACTTACTATTACAATGATTGTTATAAATGGCAAAGACGGGAAAAGTAGGCAAGTTTGATAACTATCTTACTGTGAATGTCTCGACTGATTCCGTCTTTTTCATGTGCTTCAGGAGCACGATCGCCTGGCAGAAACGCCGGTAGCGATGCATGTCTGCTTCATCGCAGGCGTCTCCATCCCCCAGTCGTTTGTGTATCGGCTCCATTCGGAACGCAACTTTTGCAAAGGCTTTGAGTTGATCGGACAGAGATTCCTCTCGTTGGAAATCAGATAGGGCGGCAGACGCCCATACTGCAGAGGAGGTTGATGCTGTTGCTGCAGAGGATGTTGACGCTGTTGCTGCAGAGGATGTTGACGCTGTTGCTGCAGAGGAGGTTGACGCTGATGCTGCAGAGGCAATGAAGGAAAGGTCTTCTTTGAAGAGGAAACCCCTTTCCATCATTGCCTCCGTGAGAGCGATCCTGGAGTTTTCATCTGGAATGAGCCTCAAGAGCTGCGATTGTGTCCACAACCTCCCACACTCATTGAACTTCTTATTGGATGCTTTGGCCCTAATCAACTCGGCCGTTACCGCGTCCTCGCCTTTTCCCTTCAAGCATGCCCCTTTCAAGTGAGGGGAAAGCTGATCGGAGGCCTTTCCGCACAGCAAGCACTGCACAACACGTCTGTCTGGGTCTTTCTTTGGCGGCATTGCACAATATCTGAAAAGGGTTTCAAAACAAAGAACATTGTTACATGGCATGGCAACCAAGGACCGATTTCCAAAGCAATTGTAATAACAATATAATGAATTATTTTTAAAAAATCGTAATAAGTATCAGTTTTTGATCATTCATTACATTATTGTTAGTGCCATTGTAATTCTAGTCCTAGTCTCATACAGCGTATGACTAGGGATACGAATTTCCGAGGCAATTGTAATAATGGATGATACAAAAATTCATAATTATCATTTATTCATTACATTATTATTAATGCCATTGAAATTCTAGTCCTAGTTTTGTACAGCGCATGACTAGGGATAAGATTTCCAAAGCAATTGTAATAACAATATAATTAATTATAAAAAAAAATCATAAGTATCAGTTTTTGATCATTCATTACATTATTGTTAGTGCCATTGTAATTCTAGTCCTAGCCTCGTTAGGGTCGTTTGTCTACCGGGAAACTGGTACTACCTCCTCTTTTGGCCTCCAGAAAGATGAGTTTTTAGGGCTGTTTTAAATGAGCCCAGCGAACTGCATTTTTTGAGGGATGGGGTTAGACTATTCGATACCTTGGTGGCCGTGCTGTAGAAGGAGAATTTGCTGAAAAATGTTGTTTTAGGACATTGCCCTGCACAGCCTCATATACTGGTGTCTGCTTTTTCAGCCCCTCACAGACCTCCACCGACCCCCAATAGGCCTCCATATCTTCTGGTGTCACCTAAGGTACAAAAACACCAGGTGGGGTTATTGACAGTAGTGGTTTTCAATTTAATGTATTCATGTCCCCAAATCAATATGCATTTGGCATACATGTTGGGAAATAGCAGATCTACAAGCTCACATTGTGTCGCTCTGCGTTGTGAGACTGTAGATTGGCTATTTTCAAATAGCCAATGTGTAGTAATGTATGTAGTAATGTATAAAGGGGGTTAAACTGATTTACTGCCCCCCCCCACACACAAATGGATCCACTTACGTCATAATCCACATGGATTTCTGAGGGATACCTTGCCTCTCTCCCATAGAGGAGGTAGAAGGGCGTGTGCTGTGTTGTAAGGTGCTTCTTCGTCCTCAGTGCGAACAAGGCAGCTGGGAGGTACCTGTCCCACTGGTTGGGGTGATCTTGACACAGGGCTTTCAGCGACCTGAAAATGTTCACATTACATAACATTATAGCAGACATTCAGATGCATTTAATGTAGTCTACAGCATTCATGTTGTGTACTGTAGGTGTATCTGCCAATTTGGCAGTATGCAACTTACTTCTGGATGGTCCCATAAATTTTTTCTACCAGGCCGTTAGTCTGCCGAAAAACTCCTTTTGATGAGGGCTTCAGAGCCGAGAATTCACCTATAAATTCCATTAATAATAGATTTGGAACACAATTTGACACAAATCTCAAAGTGCTACATTGCATAAAAGTATAAAAGCAATTAAGAAATGTTTTTAATGGAAACAATAATAATAAAAAAATTAAATGAACACAATTCAGATCAATCGTATGAGCCCCATCCCCAACATAAAAAAATGAAATAACAATATAATTTGTAATGTTTGAGTGTTTGATTGTGTTGATTACGGAATTCGGATCCTTGATCCGAAAGGAGCCTTTGCGGGGCCCCATGCCGGTAAACAAAGTCGATGATGCACTTGGATACCTCCCCTGCATGTTTTGACCTCAGTGGGTAGGCCTCCGTCCATTTGGTAAAATAATCGACCATAACACAGATGTACTCATTGCAATCCTCCGTCCTCTTTAACTTCATGAGGTCAATCCCCACAAGTTCAAACGGCTCCTTGACCTGATAAAAAGGTGATTAAAAACAGGCGCGCGGGAAGTCCTAAATACCTAAGGGGGCTGTGCATAGGGGGGACTCCTCTTTTGCCCCCCCCTTCCCGCGCCACTGATTAAAAAAGAAACCAATTAGACATCTGTATGATTGCTGGTAGCCTATCTTTGCACATTTAGATGCATGGGTTTTTCAGTTGCAAAACACTCACTGTTATTGGTTGATACTTGGTTTTGTCCTTTAAGCTACCCTGCTTTTTTTGGCACCCAGCGCACTCCTTGATCTTAAGTCAAATGATATGCACATTAATTTATTTCACAGGCCTTTGGTCAAGCACAAACAGTAAGTGAAGGGGATATACAATCACACGAGTGTGTGAATTTAATTAATGCTTCAATTTGCCATTGTTTTCCTAAGTAGGCCCTGCATAAATAGGCCTGCATGTACAAATGATATATACACATTTGGATGACCCTTGACCCTTCCAACTTACCCATTTGCGGATGTCAGCCTCCATTCCAGGCCAGTAGTATCTGTCAAGTCCCTTCCTAGTTTTGCTCCCTAGGGCTGTACCCAAACGTTCGGACCTTCGTTCGTTATGTTGGCATTCGAATCTTAATTAATGAGTTCGAACCTCCGCTTTTTTCTTTATATATATATATAAAATAAATAAAAAATTTAAATCAATGCATTTTGATCGCATCGCACAGAGGCTGCTCTACACACTCACACAAGCACGCAGAGATTTAGCTATATTTCGCCCTGCCATACTTACGTTTTATAGTTGTTGTTTAATGTAACCAACAGCCCTGTGCAGAATATTGTCTGTCGTATTGTTAGATATTGGCCAAAAAGAGAGCGAGTTGTCTGGAGAGAAAAAAAAGACACTGTGACAATTAATGCACCTGTTTTATTTTTCTGTTAACATGAATGAAGGCTTTCAAGGGAGGCTATTGATCTGCATTGCTTGTACTGTCTGGTAACTAACGACTTCAGCAATAAATCCTAAACTTTAGGAAATATCTTGTCTTGTTTGATCCTTAAATCCTTTCATTATGGGCATTATGAAACAACTTTTTTTTAAACCAATAGACTATGCAATGTCGGCTCTATAATGAATTGCAGCTTGGTTAAAGGCACGTTCGTTTGATTAAATAAACACGATCGTTCGAACGAACGTCCTTCGATGGTTCGAAAGTCGAACCATCGTTGTATTCATTAATTAATAAATAAAACGATGGTTCGACTTTCGAACCATCGTTGTATTAATTAATTAATAAAACGATGGTTCGACTTTCGAACCATCGTTTTGTTAATTAATTGATTAAAAACGATGGTTCGAAAGTCGAACCATCGTTTTGTTAATTAATTGATTAAAAACGATGGTTCGACGTTCGAACCACCGTTTCATTAATAAAATAATTAAATACGATGGTTCGAACGTCCGTTCGAAATTCCTCGCCGAAGTTCGAATCCTAAAAACAGGGTTTGGGTACAGCCCTACAAAGGACACAAGGAAGCAACTCAATGTTCCAAACTCCATCAACTTTTTATTTTTCCAACTCTGTTTTTCACATTGGTTGGCTTCTTTTGTTGATTGGTCTGGTCAGTTAGAAGTTTAGTTAGGTTGTAAACCTTTAACACAGAGAAAAATAAAGATTAGCAACATTGCCATTTTACAACAAATCATAGCATTTCTTTAAACAATTAAAGTTTTAAAACAGTAAATGTCCAAAACAATAAACGTTCCAAACCAATACATTTTTTAACAATAAATGTTTTAAAACAATAAATGTCTAAAAACAATAAATGTTCAAAACAATTAAATGTTTTAAAACAATAAATGTTCAAAACAATTAAAGCCCTTAGACCAAACAATAAGTGTCTTTAAACAATTATATAAATAACAATAAAGACATCTTCAGAAAAATAGCTGATCCACAAGCTTGTAGATCGGCTCTTTTTCCCTTGGCATTTTAAACCTTTTTTAACATGGCAAATTCATGAATTCTACATTTTAGTAGTTTTAAATCAAATAAACCACAACATGGTAATTGCATGAATTGTCTACATTTTAAATCATAAACAGGATTTTAACTTAAATTTTGTATTCTTTTGTATTTTATACTTTTGACTTTTCAAACAAAACGAGGTCAATGCTGCAATGCTCAACCATTTCTGTAATGTGTTCCTTAATTTAGCAGTTAAACATGTCACATTAAGCCACATTACAAACACATTAAACAGCAACTCAAAACCAAAGTAAAATAAAACCATTCACCGACCATTGGCGTCTTTGGGCTTAACTCTTGGTTGGAAACTTGAAGTTTGTTCTCTCCTCTCTGGAGTCTCCTTCTCCCTGAAGTTGGTTTGTTGAGTGAGCACCTCTGTTCTTTTTCAGGTGCTCGCTGAGCACCTGAAAAAGAACAGAGGTGCTGTGCTCCTAATCTGTTAACGAGCAGCCATTTTGCTGCTGCACTCTGGGAATTGTAGTGCTGTTTGAGTAGAGGTGTAGTTTTTTGACCATATAAGGAAGAGGGTTGGCAATGAAGCTCCAAGCACTAAGTCAAAGCTCCAATTCCTGCGTTTTGACTTAACAGTATCGGTGGATCACTGCGTGGTGTGTTTTCTCCACACCACAGTGACCACCGATACTACTGGCATGGAATTCATTGAACACCGACGCCGCCTCGGCAGCCGACGCCACCACCTACATACATAGATAGCATATAGAGAGATGAGATAGACAGATACTTAGATTCCTCTTTTGATTCCCATGGAGAAATTCAAGTGTTTGAGCACCAAAAGTAAGCATGAAACACATTTACCTTCGCATAATGGGGCTCCTGCTTCTTACTTCTACTGCAGAAGTAATGAAGCATTCCATCTAGTACAAATAAATGTGAAAATGTTCAATTTACTCTTAAAGGGACATTTTATCGTCTACTCTTGCTTGATTCAGTATTTAGATATTTGATATTCATTTTATCAGACACGCCCCCTTCCTATACAAACCCATTATAACTTCAAACTCCATTTTAACCATGATGGATTAATCAAAAACACCAGTTCTTGGTCCTGGTGACTGATATTGTCCTTCTAATGTGTGAGGAGACCATGTTTTTTCAAAGAACTTTAAAAGGTTAATGAACAAAGTACTTTAAATAAAGATTGATAGTGTAACAGAATACATACCCTTAAGGACATATTGGTTGGGCCTTCTTTTGAGGTTGAACCTCTGCTGCTTTGAGAGGCCTTCAGGAAATGTTTGATTCCTCTTGAAATTCAAGATTTCGGCAAACATTTTTGGGTCCATGTCTCTCTCGCTCTCGCTCTCTCTCTCTCTCTCGTGTATATCTATTTATTTCTTAATCTACTCTGAATTGTGTGAGCACCCCAGACATATTTACGTTGCTTGATTGAAGTATTTAGATATTCAATATATCCTATACCAACCCATTGTATACCCATTATCAAATAGCAGATATCATCTGAAAGTGTGAGAACTACTGATTTAGAAGGCATTTGTAGAATAGGCCTGGTCTCAATGGGTTAAGATTACTACTCATGTTACTGGTTGTCATGGTTACTAGTTATAATGAGATAACTGAGCAAAGGCTGGGCTTCATGGCAAGGGAAATTTGCTCTTGCAAATACCCCTATACACAAAATGCTACACACACACAAAATGCCTAAAATGATTAATACTTTTAACTTAAGTGGTTTGTAGGTGTGTTGCCTACTACGAATTTGTTCCTTCTGGGTCTGGCAGAACCAGGTCTCCTGGTCTGTAACATAATGAATAAGAATAATAGATGATGATGGTGAGAGATTTTAGAAACAAATCTGTATTAAATAGTTGGAAATCAGTGTGGTGACTGAGGTCTCAAGTTAATCTAGTGACCATGACTGTTTTGATTTTTAATGGCTGGTTGTATACTCTATGAGTTGTTTACGGTACCCATTTGTTGTGAGAAGAATGGCGCACCGGAGTAAGCGCCTGTCTGGTGTAATTGTGCTGATATTGGGAAGAGTTCGAATCCCAGGAGGGAATGAACATTTATTTATATATTTATTAATTCATTGATGCGTTTATTTGCACGCTTTGAATGGGCTGAATAGTGATTGTACCTTTACACATGTTGACTCCGACTCCAATGGCAAATGGTTTCATTTATTAAACGTGTAAATCTATTGTTAGAGAGACTGACACAGGAAGTGGTTGACTTCCTGTTTCTCAACGACAACAAAACCAACGGAGAACCGTCCACAACGCAACGTGAGTGTTCATCTGTCTGACGTTTCTTCAGCCAAACAAGAATCAGATTGGTATGTTTTGGCATTGTGATATGAAAAAAAAAACAGGCATTGACGACAGCTACGCGTTCTTTCACCGTGGGACAACATCTGCAGTTACTAGGACGACAGTAGACGCGGTCTCAAGTTGATCTGGTTTAGTTACAAATTGAAACACCGGGCCGGGCGGTACACAGTCACATACAGTAGCATAAATTGGCCAGTTTCAGGAAAGATATGTACTCACGCTGGCTGTTATCGTTTACGTTCCATTTCCACCATTCTAATGGATAACCAGGGGTGTGTAAACATCTCTGAAGTAGCTCCATTTAGTTTCCTCTGAAGTGACGCAGTTATGTCCATTGTATTGTCCCCGTTCGCAAAGTGCAACTTTTTCATCATCCACCTTGTGCAATAATCCTGAACAGAGCTACAATATTGTGACAACTGCCAGCTATAATCTAGTAGGCTACTGTAAGTTTACATCAATCATAGCCTCTCAAACCCAGATACATTGCTTCGACGCGTAATGTGCGTCGCCTGGCTACCCAAAATAACAGACATACAAGCTATCAATGCATCGCGTCATGGCGTGTCGACAGCTTACAGATCTGTTATTTTGGGCAGAATAAACAATGAGGCGCGACGGAGTATACAATACTAAGCATTTTGGAAACCAAATTAACCTGTAAGGTCTGTAACATTACATTACGTGGTCAACAACATAGACATGTAACTTGCTTGTAGGCAGTGGTTCTCAACATGTGGGTCGGGAGTCGGGACCACAACGGAGCTCACAACACCTCGCAAGCTTGTAGATCTGCTATTTTCACAATAATTATCTGTGGAACCGAGTCAAACTAAATGGGGATCCCCACTTCAAATATGATTTATTTTGGGGGCTCACGGCCTCAAAAGGTTGAGAACCACAGCTTTAATGCAGTAAACATGAACGTAGTGTTTACCGTGGTGAAGTGTTGAATATTCACCCAGCTGGGTTTAACGAGACAGCAGTACAAAATGAAAAAGCGACGTTTCCTAAACGTGCTATCACAGATGATCCGATCATCTTATAAAAAATGTAAGCATATGCCAAGATAACTGAGGTTATATAGCTGATGCTGAGCTAAATATGTTTGTTTAATTTCAACGTTTTTGTATTTGAACTTTATGATGAAAGGCCGCGGCGGCCACACACAGAGCAGCTATTGTGCTCGCCTCTCCACGTTCACGTTAATGAGCAGCACGAAGCAGCTTAACTGAAGCCGGTTGGGAGCCTGCGCAGCGCGCACTGGAGGTTCCTTTGCGGGAGGGAGGTTTAAAAACAACCAAGAATAACCAAAGTGCTGCACACATACAGAACAAAAACATTAAGTTCTGCAAATCATAAAACCCAAAGTTTTTAAATGAAGAACAATAAATGTGAGTGGTGTGCGTAAATGTGAGTAATAAAGGTGTGTGTAACCTGCGAAATGGAAGACAGAAACTTATGTAGCAACAGACCGGAGATATGTTTATACTCTTTGCCACAGATGTTGCAGGAGTACATGCTCAACTTTGCCGTGCTGTCGCAGGTGGCCATTCAGCATGCGGTTGGTTGTGAATGCCTTTTCTTGGTTGGTTGTGAATACCTTGCCCTAATATATATACTCCTGCCCGACTTCTATTTGAAGATGGCGGAGCAGAGGGACTGCAAGTCTGTGAACTTATCTCCACGCCGGAGTTTCCTGGAGTAATGAGGAGACGGGAAAGACAAAGATGATGATGATGATGATGATGATGATAATAATAGCTTGAATCTATAGGCCTTTCATGAACCCCACGGACGCTTTACATAAAAAAAACGATTAACAACCAAACAAAACAACAATTGACTAGTTGCCATACTGTATGCCTGAGAGAATGGGCGTCTTTAGAAGGCAAATCTCTATTGGGAGAGTTCCACTGGGTGGGGGCTGCCACACTGAAGGCTCTGTCACCAGAGCTAGTTTGGGGTATCGAGAGGAGATCCAAGTCTGTGGACCGCAGGTTCCGTGAAAGATTACGTTTATGGAGGAGGCCTGAGAGGTTTGGTTTCAACCGGTCCGTTTCAGTTGGTCTGGCTGGCGTACTTGATCACCTCATTGGGTTCATATTTGTGTTGGAATTTCTCAACTCGAAAGCTACAGTTTGAACTTGTGACTCTGAGCCTGTTTGAGCAGTCGGTCAGATGTGAGGAGTTTTCCTCTCCAGCTCCAGAGCTCTCTGGCTCTCTGACGAGACAGTTCACCCCTCCCCCACACCTTCTGTATCCTTAATCGAGTTGTTGAGCTTCATTAGGAGCAGGTCAGTGTTGTACGTTTCATCTTGACTGTCTCCACTGTCTGCTGGAACAGGACACACTAGCTGCGACTTCAACATCATCTCCAGTTTCTGGAGTTTGCTCATGAGGCTCTGGATCTGAGTTCTGGACCTTCATGTGGTGAAGCTGTTTGCTGAAGACATGTTGTTTCAGCAGAGACTGGTACTTGACCTTCATACCCTGCCCACCGACACCCTGAACTGTCACTAAATATTTTCAAACTGGGGGGGGCCCTCCACGGCCAAATACTCATCTGTTGGCTTTGTTAACTGTAGTACTGGGTTTCCAGAAAGTGGCAAAACCCATTTCTTGTTCCAGTTAATCTTCCCATAGCTTTGTTTGATAGGCAGCAAATTTAAACCGGTCACGCATATCAAGGTGTCATGTGTGTTTCCAGTTCCAAGTCTGCTGCCGAGCCAATCAAGTGATGCCATGGGAAAAGGAGAGTTAACTAAGATATAGTCTGGGTATTGTGGGAGATTTAGCGCTTCACTGTCAGGGACCACTGCCTTGGAAACAAATGTAATAAATAGTTGTTATAAGTCTAAATGTTATCCAGTATCTGTATCTGTCGCTTCTCTGCTCCGTAAGCCAGAAACCGGAAGTAGTGATTCCATTCACTTTTGTTACACAACCAAACGGGTCACAACATCACATTTAATTAGCAAATAAATTACCGTAAACACTACATTGTGTGACGGTCGATATCTACAGCATCCAAAAACGGTTTGCTGATAGCAGCAACTTTTATACACTGACTACGCCATTAAGAGCTTGCATGAGGAAAATATTTTCAAGTCTGCAATTTAAAGTGATACATTTGTTTTAACCTCAAGGCTCGTAGATCTGCTATATAACGCAAACTTAGCGCTTAATTGGTTGGTTTTGTAATAATCCAAATCTACAAAGTAACAGAACTAGTAGTAGTAACGTGTAACTAAAGTTTACAAATAACTGGAGTAAAAACTAAAATATTTGCATCTGATGGTATAGTGAAGTAGAATTATAAAGCATCACAAAAGCCATCAAGTCTCCCCCTTCTCCGCTCCCTCCATTGGCTCCCAGTTGCTGCCCGCACAGAGTTAAAGCCTCTTGTATTGAGGTGCAAGGTACAACAAGTAATGACTGACGTTTCGATGCTACTGCATCTTCCTCTGTAATTCTTCCCCCCCTCCTACAACCCCCCCCCCCCCAACACACATCCCAGACTCTTCTCCCTTCTGGCTCCCAAACTGTGGAACAAACTCCCTATTGCAGTTAGCACTGTAGATTCACTCCCAATGTTCCACCGTAATCTGAAGACTCACCTCACATTAGCACACTTGACTTAGCCTTGACGACCATGTATGCAAAGGTTAAAATGTCATTTAGATAGCATGTTATTTAGACAGATGCTAGGTACAAGGTTTACCTGGTATCCTATTCACGGCCCTACTCCAGGGCGGCGCCATTGAGTTTTTCCTCTGTGCTGCTTCATTCAATATCTATTCACTTCCTCCATAGTAGGCTATTGCAGGTGTTATGCAGGTAATCAGTGTGTTGCCAGATTTTGCAAGAGAAATCAGCGGCACGTCACAACACAGCACATTGTGAGCTTGTAGATCTGCTATTTAAATAAACAATATTGGGGAAATAGAGTTTAGTTGTATATTTTTAAAACATTTGAACACAAATCTTGTATGGGGTTAAAATATTTTCAGATGGGGTCTGCGGACAAATACATATTAATCTGGGGGTTTGACATGAAAAAAATGTGGGAACCACCGGTTTGAAAAACATTAGGAAGCAAGCCCAAATAAGCAACTACACTTTAAAAATAAGCCGGAACAGGAAATCCCTTTATGGGTTTATTCCTGGCCCACGGTGGGTGTGGCCAGGAATGAGGTGAATAGTTTCAATGTACAGATTAGTATATTGTTTAGACTGATGCTATAGGTTCTTGGTTTACCTATGATCCTAGTTTACTGAGGCACTACAATGTCTCTGCATTTTAGTATATTGTTTAGACTGATGCTATAGGTTCTTGGTTTACCTATGATCCTAGTTTACTGAGGCACTACACTGTCTCTCTGCATTTTAGTATATTGTTTAGACTGATGCTATAGGTTCTTGGTTTACCTATGATCCTAGTTTACTGAGGCACTACACTGTCTCTCTGCATTTCAGTATATTGTTTAGACTGATGCTATAGGTTCTTGATTTACCTATGATCCTAGTTTACTGAGGCACTACACTGTCTCTCTGCATTTGATTTATGCGTTTACCATGCTTATTGTAAAGCATCTGCTAAATGTCTAAATTGTAAGTAAACTACAATACTTGAGTAAATACTAGTCTTTCCACCAACTTCTTATTTGAAATATAAGTAATAGAGAGATTCATTCCACAGAGTTGACTTTCTTTTACCATTGTAGAATAACTCTTTATTACAAAAGCCAATTCTTTAAAATGTGAATTGGTAAAGAAAAACGGTTTACTGAGTGTGACTCGTTTAAAGTCTGCTGCTGTGCTGCCATAGCCTGGTAAACCCTCCCTCCGGAAATCTCATTTCCATGAAATCAAATGGAAATGAGATTTCCGGAGGGGGTTTACCAGGCTAGTGCTGCCATGGCTCTTAATAAATATAGATTAATAGATTCATTTATTAAATTATCGATTATTATTTTGTAATCGATTAAATTGATCAGTTTTAACTATTGCACCCCTAAACTGCTACACACAATTTACGAATCACTTAGTATGCAAAATATATACAATATATCGTCAGTGTCCAGCCGGGACCAGCTAACTTCATTTTCAGTTTTTTTTTTTTTTTTCATAAATCAACGCTATTGAACCCCCTCTACATCTGTGTAATTTTTGGGCGGTGAAACCGCCCCTATAAGTGAGATTTGGAAAAATGTACATTTTCCTGCGCTGTGATCTGGGCCCAGGAAATTAGTAGAATTATCCTGCGCTGTGATTGGCCAATCACAATCTATTCAGGACTGTGATTGGCCAGTGTCACATGACACATGTGCATAGCCCTATATAAGCAACCATAACTTGAAAAAAAACAAATATTTGTTTTTTTCAAGTTATGGTTTCGTCCATCATAAAGAGTGTTTCAATAAATGTATTTATCTTTTGTACATGATTGGTTGACTCCATTCAGTATTGTGATTAGCTAGCAAGACACCGCCCACTTCACACAGGGTGTGATTTTTTTTTTAATAACATATGAAAAGTATTAAAAAGCGCCTCTGACGAAAACTCCTAACTCCATTGGACCCTCAAACTGTCCGTCAAAAACAAACTCCCCCCTCCTCTCAGGCTCTCGAGAAGCTCTGCTCTGTATGAGGCAGACAGGGAGAAGATTTTTCAATGCTTTTGGGAGAACATAAACTGGGAAGAGAAGAGAATGTATGTGCAAGGTTTGATAGATGTCACCCCAGTAAAGAGGAGAAGGGTGTCTTCACAAAGGTCATCTGCTCGTGTTTTCTTTTTAAATGTTAATGGACAGAGAATGAGTGTGTGCAGGAGTTTGTTTCAAACATCTCCAAGAGCTCAAGGAGATCATGCCAAAAGACTTTCACAGCTTTTATGACAATCTAAAGCACTAAGAAACACACACGCAACACACAACACACAACAGTGTGATAATAAAATGTTGATAGGTATATGATAGGTAAATTCAACTGTGGTTGTTATTGTTAGTGCAGTAGGCTACAGATTTGACAGATTCTATTTTTCATGAATGTATTTTGTATTTATATGCCATTTATTTATTGTTGGTGTGCCATGATCGCTTTTGTTAAATACATGATTGAGTATTGAGGCAGAATTGTTTGTTGCACTCAACTGTAGAAGAACAACAGTGGTAACAGTTAGATCCATGGTTGTTTACAATGCATGTTAAAATAAAAGTTGTTTAAGTACAGAATTCAGCTTGATCTATAGTATATGAGGATCGCGCTCACCATAAATAGCTGATCTCCAAGCTCACAATGCGTTGTGATGTGTTGTGAGCTTTGAGATCCATTGCCAGCTGTTCTTATCAATGATGGACAAAACCTCCTAACTCCACTTGCACTGGATTTGGGTAAAGTGGTGATAATATAATGACACATGCAAGTATCTGATAATATATAAAGTCACTACCAAGTTTGATGAGGCAGTATTGCTTTGTTTTAAAAATATAAGGTTTTCTTCATTTTCTGAAAAATTGATATTTTGTTTTTCATTTCCTGAACGATTACCATTTTGGATTTAGCTGGTTCCGGCCGAACAGCAGAGATATACAAATGACATGAGGGCCCTCTAACTATGTCTTCAAGTCCTTAAATGACAAGAGATTTCATTGTTTTTTTCTTCAAGAAAACCTTTTTACAAGACAAATGTTTTGTTAGACGGAAACCTTTTAGTGTGAATATTTCTTTTAAAAAAAAAGTATTGTTTTTCCTAAATGAATGCCTTACCTTGGTCATATGACAGTGTCACACAAAAGTACTGAAAGTAGCAGGTCTACAAGCTCCACAACGCATCATAGCACGTTGTGTGCTTGTAGATCACAATGTTCGAATAGAGGAAGTAATAAAAAGTGCAAAGTCCAAAGCCTCTGTGGTGTAAATCCCCCTTTTGAGGTCCAATGGCAAGGTTTGACCTGTGCAGTCAGAACATGAGTGTCAAAGGTCATAGTTAGAAGTATGGTTGGGGTCCAGGGATCCCCAGGGTTCCTTGAGGGGGTTCCAAATGGACCATTTTAAAGAACGAAATTGGCTAGCTAGCTTACAATCTTTATGGTCCGTTACTATAGGGGGTCCGCCAAATCTTTGTGTGAGGATTTTTTTTTTTTTTTTTTTACCTTAACCACTTGAACCCTAGCATCCCTTTTCTGAGGAGAACTTTAGCCAAAAATAGCCGATCTACAAGCTCTCAACGCCTCGCAGCGCCCAGAGGCTTCATCTCTTTCTCAGCTAGGGGGTCCTTGGCCTGAAAACGTTTAAGACCCCTGCTCTATAACATGCAATACATGCAATACATACAACATCAATGCCCAATATACTTTTATTTTGGGCATTTTTGGTTATTTCCAGAATGTTAGTGACACAGCGTGAACACAAGGGCTAGTGTAGCTTATATTAAACCACCAAACCTAAAAGATAAGGTAGGTAGAAGCTCATTGCAATACACAGGGGGGGAGGAGTGGAACAAAATCACACATGAAATTAAATTTGCCCAGTCATTGAAGTTTTAAAAATGTGTTGATGAATTGGCTGATGGGCTAGTTAGAATAGCGTCAGGGGCCCCTGGTTGGTCTGCACTGGATCTTGTTGGTATGGCTGGTATTGCGTGTTTTTAAATGTTCTATTTGTTTATTTGTCTCTTGTACACTGGTTTTATGACTGTCTATGTTGTTGAATGCTATTACTACAGTGATTTTCATTTAGTTATAATAGAATAACACATGTGTTATCAGTTAGATACTATACCTATGTTGCAATTATTTATTTTGGGACGGCAATGGAATTACGTCTTTGGACTTTTTGAGCTATCCGGATAATTCTACTTTTACTATGCACCTTGGTGAATTCTATCTTGAATTGATCTAGGAAATCAAATCAAACTCTTGAGAGTGAGGTATGTTAGCTTATAGGTCTGATCTACAGATGTCGCGATGCGACGCTTTATTAGCTTGTTAGATCCATTAGTTTATTAAGAAAGCAACACCGTTGTACGACAGATGAATTGAGCTTAACATACATTAACCAATTAAGCCTTATTTTATTATTAGTTTATTAAAAAATAACCAATCTACAAGCTCACAACAAATCACACTGGGACACGTTGTGAGCTTGTAAAGAGTCATTTTGAACTTTTGGGGGGAACAAAAGAAATGGGGCATTCTGCATAGTGAGTATTTTTACTTTTGTTACTAAGTATATTTGGATGTCAATACATTTGTGCTTTTACACGAGTATAATGTTGAATACAGGCCTTTAACTTGTAACAGAGTATTTCTACATTGTGGTATTTCTATTTTTAAGTTACTGTACAGATACAATGCATTATTCCACCATTGTACAAGAAGAATTATAAATGTGAAATGTGTTGCTGTTTTACAGTGTAATTGTGTTCTGAGTTCAATAAAATGTCATTGTCCCATTAGCTTGTGTTTTAAATGGATTTATTCGGCTACTTTACTGCCCTTTTTATTTGCATGAAATAGAAACATATCTAATGTTCATAATGATTTGCACCAGCAAGGATCAGTCATTTTGAACGATGGGCTCAACACACTCACAGCCAGACATCTGTCTGGCTCGCGAGTAAGTGACCCTCTATGCAACGCTTACCTTTATAAAACCACGGTCTTAAACCTCATATGCAAGTCACGTTGAACAGATGAACTGGTTCTAGTTTCTATGATTTCAGACGGCGCAGACGAAGAAAAGAAGAGGCAGAGATTCCTGGCCTAACCCCTTCCATTACGCCCCATATATGGACATTCCCACCTCTTGCGCTAGAACCGTGATGAGTATATAGCACTTTAAATTAGAACCTGTCACTTTACTGTTCCAGTAGTAGTAGACACTTGATTGCTATATTTATTTGCTAAATTTGCACAAGCCCTGTGATTTTGCCTTTATTGTTGGAAGTGACCTGTTGTATTTGTATTTTAGTTAGCGGAGGTTTTTAATTAGTAGGCTATAGTGTTATTTTTATGTTTGTTTTTGTAGATTGGTTTTATGGCATAGACGCCTTTTGTATTAGGGACAATAAAGTTAACTTACCTTTTATACAAACCTGTTTCTGTCCAGTTCTCTCAAGGGATATTTGCAAAGTGTTGTTCTCATTTAATAGTGTTTTACACATACCTGGGTAAACTCGAACCTGTGAATAGCCTGAAAAGAAGAGGAAGTGTTATAGAGGACCTTACCTCTTTACAAAAAGGTGGCGTAGTCGTTTGCAGTACTGATTCAATTTATTCTCACAATAATTACGCACCCCGCACTTTATTGTGCAATTGATATTTTTATTGTTGTGAGTTTAATGCGAACTATTTATTTGAGAGAGAGTAAAAGGTGCCATTGTTTTATAAAGAACTGGCAAGTTAAATGTGACAACCTGGCCACCGTCACATGAGCACCCACACTTGTTTCACGGATGTGGCAACATCGGCACTTGTTTCACGCACATGATTTGGCAACCCGGGAGCCAGCGAACACAAAAACGCTAATAAACAGCTGACATTTGGGGAAAGCGAAAAACGGGCTTCGGTGTTCCGTGCACATGATGGTCAATGGCTGTGTGCAAATGCAGAGCAATGCTTGTGAATTGGTAAAAAAAACGGGTATGGCTACACTACCATCTATCAGGATATTTTGGAGCACTTTGTGCTTCCGTGTATTGAAAAGCTTTATGGAGATGCTGACTTTATTCATTTTATAAATAAAGTGGATTGGATATCCTTTTCCAGCAGGACCTGCCCACAGTGCCAGAACTACTAGTAATTGGTGTACTGACCATGGTATTACTGCGCTTAACTGAGTGACCAGCCAACTGGCCTGACCTGAACCCTGACCTGACCTGTTGTATTGTCAAGAGGAAGGTGTGAGACATAGATAGACCCAAGGGCACCGATACTGTGGGTGCCTCGGGGCTAAAGCACCCAGGTGAAATGAGGAGCACCCACTGGGTGCTGGTCAAAATATATATAATATATATATATATTAATCAGATCGCTTGGTTCAGATCGCCACTGAATAAACCGAATTAACCGAAATAAAGTTACAAAACCCCCCCAAAAAAGTGCGCGAACCCCCCAAAAAAGTGGCACACATGCGCGCGTGCATGTGTGCCAGGTTGCGCACCCACTAGAGCTTATAAATATCGGCGCCCCTGCATAGACCAACAATACAAATGAGCTTACGGCGGCTAGCAAACCTGGGCTTCCATAACACCTCTGCAGTACCACAGGCTGATCACCTCCATGCCACGCCTCGTTGATTTTGAACGGATTTGTTCAAAAGTAGCCCTGATCAAGTATTCTGTGCACAAATTAATACTTTTCAGATGGTCGACATTTCTGTATTATAAAGATATGGATTTTTGGGCGGTGAAACCGCCCCTATAAGTGAGATTTGGAAAAATGTACAAATACTTTGGCCAGTGAAACCGGCCCTGAAAGTGAAGTTTGGAAATTAGTACAATTATCCTGCGCTGTGATTGGCCAATCACAATCTATTCAGGACTGTGATTGGCCAGTGTCACATGACACATGTGCATATCCCTATATAAGCAACCATAACTCGAAAAAAAAAAAAACTTGGTTTTTTTCGAGTTATGGTTTCGTCCATCATAAAGAGTGTTTCAATAAATGTATTTATCTTTTGTACATGATTGGTTGACTCCATTCAGTATTGTGATTAGCTAGCAAGACACCGCCCACTTCACACAGGGTGTGATTTTTGATTTCCACGAGCTGTTTCCCATAATCATCAAGATTAAAACAAAAAAAGGGAGCGATTTTTGAATTATATTATAATTCATAAGAAAGGGACAAAGCCCGCCACTACCGATATAAAAGTCACTTATAATAAGCGGACCTGGCAACACTGATCAACATGCCACAACTGGAAACTCCACCCCTTTAGTCCTTGAGGGGGTTCCAGGGGGTCCCCAGCTAAATGATTGATATTTAAGAACCACATGGACTCTTAGGGGTCTGTAACTCTCAGTCAGAATTCAATTATCATGGAGAATTTTACTATGTAAATTGGGGTTCCAGTGATGGGAAAAAAAATCTAATTGGGTGTAGCCTCTGTTTTTAGCCGTCATTGGTTGGCAGGTTTCTAAACTGTCCACAGCCCACCAATGAGACACGCGGTGAGTAGACGGAAATTGTGCCGTCTCATAATGAGCATTAGAGATATGAAGATAAGGTTGAAAATGGGTGAAGTGCTCCTTTAAGCTTGTCTGAACTTTTATGAGTTCTGCACTGATGTGGTGTGTTCATCGTTTCCATGGACACATGCTGTGAAAATTTGATTATTTGACATTATTTAACACATTTTGGAGTTATATTTACTACGCTGATGCCCGCTGGGAATGATGACCATTGCGAACGCATGCCCCTCCTGTTAAACAATACCCGTTGCCATAGTACTTAGTGCAGTACCCATAGAGCACTGAAGTCTGGCGTAATACGCATCCTACCTGGGTCACCCCCCCCCCCCCATTCTGAATTTCCATAGACGTGTTTAAAGGGATATTTCACTTTCAAAAAAACTTTTGGTCATTTTATCATCTACTCAGGCCTTTGTGAGCCCCCCAGACAGTTTTTAAGTTGCTTGATTAATTATTTTGATATTCATTTTATCAGACACGCCCCCTTCCTATACAAACCCACTGTAACTTCAAACTCCATTTTAACCATGTTAGATTCATCAAAGACACCCGTCCTTGGTTCTGGTGACTCACCCTGCCCTCCTAATGCGTGAGGGGGCTGTGTTTTTTCAATAACTTTTTTCATTTATTTTTTATATATTTTTTGGAAAATGAAATTAATAAAATACAATAAAAATGTAAATAAAATAAATGAAAAAAGTAATCGGAAAAACACGGCCCCTCACGCATTAGGAGGGCAGGGTGAGTCACCAGAACCAAGGACGGGTGTTTTTGATGAATCTAACATGGTTAAAATGGAGTTTGAAGTTACAATGGGTTTGTACAGGAAGGGGGTGTCTGATAAAATGAATATCAAATATCTAAATAATTAATCAAGCAACTTAAAAACTGTCTGGGGGGTTCACAAAGGCCTGAGTAGATGATAAAATGACCAAAGTTTTTTTTGAAAGTGAAATATCCCTTTAATATCGCGGCATATAAGAACTGTATTCCAAAAATAAGCAAATGAGCCCGACGGATATGGATATGAAGCATCAGCTGACGGCGAGAAAACGCAAACGTTACCGCCTCCGAATTAATTAGATTTTCGCCTGAAACAGACCAGGCCAGTCTGTGACGTCAGCACTATGACATCACATTGATGACATCAGTGATCTCCATATATGGACATATATCATGTATGACGTCAGACCCCAGCTCTGCTCAGCCTATTTAAGATGCTGCAGGGAGAGAACCTCTGGATGTCCATTTTGTCCTGAAGAACAGACGCCGCTTGTTTGAGAGTCCAGTGACAATGGCCAAAGCTGGAGCCACCTTTGATCTGCTTCTCGATAAAGCCACCAGTCAACTTCTGTTGGACACAGACTGGGAGGCCATCCTGCAGATCTGCGATTTAGTTCAGCAAGGAGACACGCAAGCCAAATATGCAATTGGTGCCATCAAGAAGAAACTGAAGGACAACAATCCACATGTGGCCCTCTATGCACTAGAGGTCCTGGAGTCTGTGGTGAAGAACTGTGGCCAGACGATCCGCGATGAGGTGGCCAGTAGACAGACCATGGAGGAGCTGAAGGATCTACTCAAGAAGCAGACAACAGACCCCAACGTCAAGTTTAAGATCCTGTACCTCATCCAGGCCTGGGCACAGGCCTTCCGCACTGAGCCCAAGTGCAAAGTGGTCCAAGACACTTACCAGAACCTGAAGAGTGACGGTCACGTCTTCCCCGAGTTTAAGGAGAGCGATGCAATGTTCTTTTCGGCAGAGAAGGTCCCGTGCTGGTCCGACGGCGAAACCTGCCACAGGTGCAGAGACCAGTTTGGTCTCCTTATAAACAAGAAGCACCACTGCCGTAACTGTGGTCAGGTCTTCTGTGCCAAGTGTTCCTCTAAAACAACCATCGTTACAAAGGTCGCCGCCGACAAGGAAGTGCGCGTGTGCGATCCCTGCCACGAGCTTCTGAACTCCCCCAAAAGAAAAAGCAAAACGAAAGCTGCCAGGGGCAAAGGCCCGGATTTGAGCCCCACCCAGTCTCAGGGGGAAACTGCGCCCTCGGCGCCCTCCTCCCAGAGAAGAGATGAGCAGCTACAGGCCGAGGAGGAGCTTCAACTGGCCATTGCTCTGTCCCAAAGTGAGGCGGAGGAGAAAGAGAGGATGAGGCACAAGTACTCGTATTATCCTAAAGCTGAGCCCACATCATCCCTTGCGGTCAGCACCCTCTACTCGTCCCCTGCGAATGCCTCGGCTCCGTCGGATGAGGACGCTCACCCAGAGCTGGCTCGCTACCTGAACAGGACCTATTGGGAGAAGAAACAAGAAGACGCCTGCCGGGGTCCCACCCCCTCCGCCCCCGCTCCTACACCACTGGCTGAGCTCTTGCCGCCAGTGGACGGTCGCGTCCCTCATCAGTCCGACAACATGGCGGGGCAGCAGCAGTACCGGCGGAACGACGACGGGGCGTCCGAGGAGAACCACCAGCAGTTCCTGAAGGCCCTGCAGAACAACGTCACCACCTTCCTCAACCGCATCCGGAGCAACCAGAACCGCGGACGCAGCATCACCAACGACAGCGCCGTGCTGTCGCTCTTCCGGTCCATCGACGACGTGCACCCACGGCTGCGGGACTTGCTCAACCAGCTGGAGGAGAAGCGGCTGTACTACGAGGGCCTGCAGGACAAGCTGAGCCAGGTGTTTGACGCGCAGGCGGCTCTCAACGCCCTGCGGGACGAACACAGGGAGAAGGTGCGGCGTGCCGCGGAGGAGGCCGACAGGCAGAGGAAGATCCAGCTGGCACACAAGCTGGAGATCATGAGGCAGAAGAAGCAGGAGTACCTGGATATGCAGCGGCAGCAGGCCATCCAGCGTATGCAGGAGGAGGAGAACGAGAGCCGGATCCGCCTGGAGATGCAGAAGCACGCCGTCCAGATGAGAGCCCAGATGCCCGCCTTCCCTCAGTCCTACGGCCCGATGCAGGGTGTCGGGGTGGCGTACCCATCTTACGCCACCGCCATGCCGGCTGGCTCTATGGAGTGCAACGATCGCGGTGTGTACATGGGCCAGCCTGGCCAGACCGGCGCGCCCGGTGGACAGTACCAGGCTACAGATGCCAACATGGTTGACGCCTACATGCGCCACACTGCAGGCACCACCAATGGGATGCCTGCTCCTCCGAGTCAGGCCCCTCCCCCAACCGTTAACCCTGCCTCCTCCGGCTACCAGCCCGCCCCTCCACAGGGCTATCTGGTCTCCGAGGGCCAGAGGCTTACCTCCATGCCCCAGGCGGCAGCCCCCGCAGATGGCACAGGCTACATGGGATACCAGTCGTTCGGCATACAGGGCATGAGGTCAGCCCTGCCAGAGCACGATGCCGTCATACAGGGCATGAGGTCAGCCCTACCAGGGCACGATGCCGTCATACAGGGCATGAGGTCAGCCCTGCCAGGGCACGATGCCAATGTGATGATGGCAATGGGCCCGGGCTCGCAGCACCCTACGTGCCAGCAGAGAGAAGCTCCCTCTGGTGGCCACCGGCAGCCACAGCAGCAGCAACCCCCCCAGGCAGAGGCACAGCTGATCTCCTTTGACTGACCCTCCACCTGCAGGGTCCTAGTGCCCTAAGTACTCTAACCTCGACCTGCAAGGCTCCAGCATACACCAAACTTACACCGTTTTTCTTTCTTTCTGTTCTCTCCTGGAACAGTTAACAGTTAGGAAAGTAAGGAAGAGTAAGTAAATGAGGAAAGAAAATATATGTTACAAACTGAAGAACTGAAATAACGTCCGTCTGTCCGTCCGTCCGGGGCTAATTTGGCAACTCACTACGCTGATCAGCGCCAGATGTCTTGTGCTAACTGCCGTCTATTTTTTTACTTTTTTTTTTGCGTGACTATTTTTCATATTCCGTGAACCATATTTGTATGACAAACATGATTTAAGACAGTCACATTGAAGCCCCCTCGTCTTGTTGACATTTTGTAAGTATTGATTGGTTATGTTTACGGTTTTATACTTGACAATACGGAGGGAGGAGAGAGAGAGAGAGAGAGAGAGAGGGAGGGAGGGAGAGAAGAGACGCGTTTAATGAATGGTATGGTGTTCTCCATTGTCTCATCCAACTCATCCAATTTCAACCTCATCTCTTCATTACCTCCCAGGTCTGACTCTTGTCAGGGGCACATGCGGCCCCCAACTTCACTTAATGCGGCCCGCAGGTTCATCTCGGAATACTAAATATATTATTGATTTCAGCTGTTACAATTCCAAACATGCAAACATGACCCGCTTTAATTACTTCAGTCTACCGTATATTAGTGGCTTAATGACTAGTATTGAAATGATATTGATGTTTTTATGTCCAATGTATTTGTATTTAAGTTCAAAAGGTTAACAAATAACTAAATGCGTTTGAAATTGAATAAAAATGTTACTTTTCAGGATTCCAATTAAAAAATAACAAAAAATAAATCTGGATTCCAATTCAAAAGTAGCAAAAATAGCAGATCTGCAAGCTCAAAACGTGAAGTTTTGCTGCTAGTGTGGAAATATAGTGGCCCTTTCCATCATCAAAGTTGCCCACCCCTGCTCTGGGTATAGAACACTGACACACAGATCCACCCACATACTGTATAGACTCCAAATGTTCCATCACTGATGTCCATCTCTTCGTAAAATAATTAAATAAAATAGGAAGCTTTAATTGTAGTTACATCCCATAATATACCCGTTTCACTTTTCGTAACGACTATCAATTATGGGAGGATTACGCTTCATCCAATTAATGGTAATGATTTTCTTGCAACCTACAACAGAATATGCATTATGTACAGTAGCAGTGTTCAGTTAAACAATGATGATTAAATTGTAACCTTCATATCAATCCTCACTGATACTAAGTTTACAGAATTGAGGGTCTTAGACAAAGCTCAGGGTGAAGCTGGATTTCCGATTATCTAAATAAAAAACGTTTTTCTTTGACAAGGAAGGAATTTGCTTTGTGCAACATGTTTTATCAGTTATTGATTATGGTGATATTCTATGCAAACACAACCTCCTTTAGAATGTTAGATTATGTTTATCATGCGGCTCTACGTTTGATCTCGAACTCAGGTTTTCGTACACACCACTGCATGTTGGATGAGAAGGTTGGTTGGTCTTCCCGGCAAAATCACAGAATGGAGCATTACTATATTTGTATTCATTATAAATTAAGCTGTGTTGCACGAAATGCCTTCTTGTAATGTGTTCCTTATTGACTCCTAGGCCTACTGGTGTTTTTAACCTGAGATCAGATGGAAAGTTCTTTATTTCTCAACGTCGTATAGTCTTTGGTGAAAGTGCTTTTAATGCGTTTGTATTTTCATCTTGGTGTGAGCTACAGAGTCGCTTCAAACTGGACTCATCAGCATGGAGGACAGAGAGACTATTTGATTTATATAGTCTAGTAGTGGAGGGAAGCCGGGCAGGGAGGGTGATCTTTGTCACTGCACTGTCCAGGCTGGGGCCGGCGTCTGTCAGTGGGAACGTGTTCAACGGGAGGAGTAGGATGGGAGGCTATGTCCTCCCGTTGGGGGCCCCTCACTGGCAGGTGAAAAAGTAGGTTACAGCGGCAATGGTAAGCAGTGGGAGGAATTAATTGACATGACGACTACGTTGGGAGAAAAAAAAAGTGTTACAATGAATGGGGGGTCAACTGACTGCAAAGTGTACTATAGGAGGAAGATGAGAATTGTTATATCAAAGTGTTTAACAAGCAATTGAAGGTGTGGAGTTCATATCGACTGAGAAACATGCCATATACTTACAGCCAAAAATTTATGAATCCCTTACAAACAAGCTACCAAAGACGAACGTCCTCTGTCTCTGCACTGATATTACATCAAAAGACATTGACTATCACCTGTCAGTCTGAAAACTGACTGGTGTTATAATTGGTTATTACTTATTCAGTTGCTGTCATGGCTGCCAGTTCCCATCTGATGTCATGTGGGAGTTCTGACTGCTCCAGACCATACTGAATAACTGCTAGCTTACATAACATCTTCAAACCAGGATTCAAGTCTAGCATGTACAGGACACTGGGTTTGTCTCTGAATCCTCTAAAGAGGATGATACGATCTCCCACCATGCAACAGGACATATGAGACATCCATAACGGGCATTTCCCCTTGGGCTCAACCTTCTTCCAGGAGAAGGTCTCTGGATTTAATTTCCACACATAAGTGAAGTCCTCGTTCAAGTTGTTGCCACCAAATATGTATAGCTCTCTATTGTAGGTAAAGGCTGAATGACTCCTGTGTCTTTCTGGAAGACGCTGTCGCAACAGCCAGCAGTTGGTCTCTGTGTCAAACACTCTGATGATGTTGTCCTTTACCGCATGGCCCCCAAATACAAACATCTTTGTCCCAATGACGGTTGCAGAGTATGGCAACGTTGTCGTGTTGATTAAATACCATACCATTGTGGTGTTGTCCAAATTATAGATGTCATTAGTTCGTCGATTCAGGTCTTTGTAGTTGTCTAACTGAATGGTGCCTGAGAAGCTGTTGATTAGGAAATGGCCTGCACCTGCTTAATTGGTTGCAGCCTGTAAAATGCAGGCTGCAGTACAGAGAAGGGAGAGAGCTGTACAGAGGGGCAGAGGAAAGAGACCTGGCTGGAAGAAAGGAGAGCCACCAGACGGGAGTCCAGAGTCGGGCGTCGAGGACGGGGACACCCCAGCCGGGGAAATGGTAGCTTGGCACGAGGCGGGGTGTGCCCTTTCCGCCCCTGAGAGTACCCGTCTGTGTGGTGGGGGTAGACTGAGGACTGGAGAAGTGAAAGAGGGGAAGCTAAAGCAACTCAGCAGAGGGGTTAAGTTAAGACTTGCCCCTCTTTCAAGCTCCCTCTTGTCACACGATGACGTGTGACGCCATATTTGATGGTTTTAACCTTTTTTATTTTAGCTCATTGTTATCAGCTGCCCAGCCCCTCTTGGCTTTATTAGCTAACTTACTTGAACACTGATGTTTTATAGTCTCCACTGCTTTGGTTTTTACTCTGCTCAACCCCGGTTGTCAAGAACCTGTTAGTTTGATGTAATTGGTTGATGTAATTGTCTCCGCCAGGCCGAATGTGTAATTAGATTTTCAATTGGAATTGACTTTAAAGAAAGCATTGACCAACATCATTGATGGGGAATACAATAGAAACTGCAGATATGGCTCAAACAAGGGGATAAATTCATTCTACTGCTATGCCACCAAAATGTGGAATGCCCTACCAACAGACCAGTGGTGTGTTCTACCGTGTTACGTAGTGTACAGTGCAGATTTTTTGGGAAAAAAGCATATAGTCTACCAACTATTTCATCCATACCCACGACCACGCACATGTCGTGCAGGGAGTGATTACCGTATACCTCCGGGAAAAAAACGAAAACACACCACTGCAACAGACATAAAAAAGTGTGAATCCTTAAGGGGGCGCATGCTACCATTTTCGGTGGTCACCCTATCACAGCGGTGGTGATAAGGTGATAGAAAGAGCTCTCTCTATCGTAGAGAGTGCTCTCTCTATCACCTACAAGTAAGACGCGCGAACGCTGGAAGCGAACGCAGCTCGAAAATATTGTGTATTTACAGACTAATCCGTGTTATTTCACCGTGATGGGGAGAGAGCATTGTGTGTGTGTGTGTGTGTGTGTGTGTGTGTGTGTGTGTGTGGCAGGCTGGTGTGCATTGTCTAAATTCCTGCACTCTGGCGCACTCGGGTGGCTGCTTACAGGCAGTGCACGCATGTGAGTCACATGGGTGCATGCAGCCAATGAGAGGTGAACACAGACAGACACACAACCTGAGCAGGGTTACATAGTAAGCTCCACTTGGTCGGAGGCGCGGCTTCGCCGCGCCTCCTTCCGCGTTCGCAAAAAGGTGATAGGGTGATCACCTCATTTGGTAGCATGCAGGGGCCTTACTACTCTCCTTCAAAACCGCTAAAAGAGCACACAGGTGGCTGCAATTCGGAACTGGCCCCTGTAAAGCATTCAAGTCTATCTAAGCCCCCCCCCCCCCCCGGAACTGTTCTGAACATTTTTCTTTTTGATTACAACTCGTTTATATGTTTTTGCATAGTATTGTATTTGTTACTAAATGTTTCTAGTTGAATACACAGGACCCCAATGGAAACAAGCCATAGCCCATAGTGCTTTCTTGGGTCCAATCCTTTTAGCATTGTATTTGTATTAAACTGTACTTTTAGTGCTTTTTTTTGGGCACTCTGTTAATACAGTATTCAATCAATCAACAAACAATCAAATATATTAAAAAAAAGAAAAACCTGTCTAAAGATGTCTGGTTGGCGGGTTTCTGAAGTGTCCACAGTCCTCCTCTGAGACACGGAGTAGAACACAAGTAAGACGCGCGAACGCGGTAAGCGATTTTTTTTTAATCTGCGTTAAAAGGAGCATCTTAGAAAAATACAAATTCACAAAAAAAAAACTTGGAATGTTTTTGAACAATTCAACAAAGTGTTTGAAGTGCCTGTTTCACCCACTTCCGGGGGGCGGAGCCAAAATCCGAGCCCGATGTATTTGTTCGTAGACCCCCACTTAGGGGGGGTAGAAAAAGTTTGGGAGCGATTCGGGCACTTTTCATTTAACATGGGGTTTCAATGGGGAGTTTTTAGGAGCCTTCTCCGGGGCGTGGCTTCCGGGGGAAGGGGCGGGCTTAAACGCAACCTTGACAGGTGTGTTCAGTTTTCAAAGACCTTTCATTTGATGTATGGTACGTCTAAATTGGACATTTACTTATCTCAGAGGAGCTGCACACAGGCAGTGCACACAGAGACACAGACGGAGACACAACCCAAGCAGGGTTACATAGTAAGCTCCACTTGGTCGGAGGCGCGGCTTCGCCGCGCCTCCTCCCGCGTTCGCAAAAATGGTACCAAATTATCATGAGCATTAAAGCCCCTTTTCCACTAAGAGGGTGGAACCAGAACTTTCCAGAACCCGAACCTATTTTCCGGGTTTTGGGTTTGTTTCCATAGCGCACGGCCCGGTTTCAGACAAGGTTCTCTGAACCTTTTTTTGGTCCTCCTCCAGAGGTAGTACTAAACAGTGGTGCGAAAAGTACTGACATTTTTTAATTAAAGGAGTTCACCCAAAAAATTACTTATTCTCTATCAATTGCACACCCTATGAAGTCTTGAATCCATGGATTCTTTTTTGTTTTTGTCGCATTCCTAAGCTAATAATTTGATTCCCGTCTCCTACCGGCTAATGTATCCGGTAGGAGACACAAAGTAGATTATTTGTGTCTCCTACCGGAAATACACACGGTCATCAAATTATTGTCTTAGGAATGCCACAAAAACTAAAATAAATCCATGAAATCAATGCTTCATGGGGTGTGTAATTGATGGAAAACAAGTAATTTTTTGGGTGAACTCCTCCTTTAAGTAAAAGTATCAATATACAATGTAGAAGTACTCTTTTACAAGTAAAAGGCCTGTGTTCAAAATGTTACTTGAGTGAAAGTTTCGTTATCAAAATATACTTAAAGTACCAAAAGTAAAAGTACTAAAATGTTTGAAAATAGCAGATCTACAAGCTCACGCGTCACGATGCGTTGTGAGCTTGTAGATCTGCTATTTTCAAATTACCTATGTATAAAACAGGGCTAAAGTGGTTAATGTATGTTTTATAATGTAATTCATATCTGCAAAGTAACTAGTAACTAAAGTTTTTCAAATAATTGTAGTTGAGTAAAAGTAAATTTGCCTCTGAGATGTAGTAGAGTAGAAGTAAAAATACTGAACACTGGAAATACTCCAGTTAAGTAAAAAATATCTCAAAACAGTACTTGATGTTACCCCGCTAATAAATGTGAGACGAACCAAAATGTAGGGTACAAAAATAGCAATTATTTTATTATAGAAATGTTTAGAAAACGCTACTTGCATTTATTTGCATATAGAAAATGGTTAAAAAGTGTTCAGTGTGATACAATTAGAAGACTGGTACAAAACTTATCAAAATAACAAATTAAATAATGAAGGGAAAGGAACAGCGGTGCTATACAGGTGCCGCTTGTTCCACATGGACCTACAACCAACAACAAAGCAGACATAGTTTACAATATGGACATGGCACAAAGCACACAGCATGTCATCAACACAATATAATGCACCGTGACCACACCATCTACCAAATGTCACAGGTAATACAATAGGCAAACCGATTACCTTACCAGAGAGCTTTTAATAAGTTTACACACAGGATGCCTCTCAAGGTTTCACACAGCAGCACCAAGCCCCCTGTCTCCACCTGTAGCTGTTATAACAATGACATCATACATCGGTTAAACACAATGCTACACAAAATCATATAAAACTACAGAACATATATCACCTCTTGTTCAACTTTGCACATACATAACTCACATTTCTTCAGTTTAAATGCCTACTTTACTGAAGAGGCCACACCCCAAACAGTACTGGACAGGCACGGCAACAGCACCAAAAGTGGCACAGACCTGACAATATAAAAACATTTCTTCATTGTAGACCATATAAAACAATACAACAGTAAAAGCGAGGATACGATACAAGACAAACAGCTTTACCAATTACCAGATCAGCAGCTGCACCCAAACACTCCCGCTCACACAGTGGTGGAAAGTAACTAAGTACATTTACTTAAGTACAATTTTGAGGTATTTGTACTTTACTTTACTAATTTCCAATACTTTTACTTCTACTCCACTACATCTCAGGGGCAAATATTGTACTTTTACTCCACTACAATTATTTGAAAACTTTAGTTACTAGTTACTTTGCAGATATAAATGATGATATTATGAAACATACATTAACCACTTTAGCCCTATTTTATACATAGGCTATTTGAAAATAGCAGATCTACAAGCTCACAACGCGTCATGATCCGATGCGTTGTGAGCTTATATATCTGCTATTTTCAAACATTTTAGTACTTTTACTTTTGGTACTTTAAGTACATTTTGATACTTTAGTACTTTTATTCAAGTACATTTTTTATTCTGGACTTTTGCTTGTAACAGAGTGTTTCTATATTGCAGTATTGATACTTTTACTTAAGTAAAGAATTTGAGTACTTTTTCCACCACTGCTCTCACAAAACACTACCGGTGTGGCGTGAGGATATTGATCTGTGACCTGTCTGTTCAGAAAGGCCTTTAAATACCTGTGTCACTTATGCCATCATCACTTCATCTCTGCCTCCCTCTAGGGGCTACATTGAGTAAATGTACTTAGTTACTTTACACTATTGACTAAACATGAGTTATGGGAACCCGTGGGCGGGGCGAGCAGCACTTGCTGCTCTCGATTGGTCGAGCTGAGGTGACGACACCGTGAGGAGGAGCTCCCGCAACACAACACCGCCATTTTTAAAACTCCCCCCATAGTAACCTCGCTTCACCGGCTTTCTGTGGGGAAGCCTGGTTTCTATTGTGAATCAACCAGTGTGGTCCGGTCTAAAGCCCGCCTACTGTATCCGGTCATTTGAACGCCCGCATACATGACAGAAGCGTTTCCGTATCCGGTATAGACCCGGACCGGATCAGCAACTTTGCAAACTAAGCAACTTGATCCCAGTCTACTCCCATAGGACCCATACTATAGCGACGCGCACGCACAGTCGCACACAGAAAAACAACCTGGAAAAGCACGCAGAAACACGATGACGGACGACACCACAAATTGGTCAAATAACGACGTCCAGGCTCTTATTTGTGTCTGGGGAGAAGGAACCATCCAGAAGGAGCTGGAAGGGTCCATTCGAAATGGAAAGGTTTATACAAAAATCGCCATTCGTCTGTCCACGTTGGGCGTCGAGCGCACAGGCAAACAGTGCCGTGAAAAAATACAGAAAATGAAGCAGGACTACAAGAAAACAAAAGACAGTAGCAATAAAAGCGGTGCCAAAAACCGGAAAACGTCCAAATGGTTTGATGCGCTGGACGCTATTCTAGGCCCTCGCCCGGTGTATGCAGGTTCCAGTAATGTGATGGAATCTGCAACGGCATTCCTGCAGGCGATAGCCAACGACACCCCCATCGACATGCTACAAGGTGGTAGGTCCAAAGCATTTCAAATGGACAGTAGTTATGTTGTATTATTTAGGTGAATTGACGTCAATTAGGTAACACTTTACTTAAAGTTTGCGTCTAATGCATTATAATCACATTTATAATGCACTTATAAGGCATTAACACTTGTTATAGATGTTTTAATTAACAACTTATTACAACAAGGGTTGTGAAGTATTATACCTTATAATAATATAATGTATAAGTGCTGGTCATAATGCATTATAAACTCAGTGGAACAGCACATTATAACTACCAAGTAACACTTTACTTAAAGGTCGGGTGTATAATGCATTATAATCACATTTATAATGCATTATAATGCATCATAATGCATTACAATGCACGTATTATGCTACATAACACTTGTTATAAATGTTTATAAGTATGCGTAACACCTTCTAACAAAGACACTTTATAACTAACTAAGTTAAGGTAGCTATAATGTGCTATTCTACTGAGCTTATAATGCATTATGGCCAGCACTTATAATACCTTAGTTGTATGATTATAAACATTTTATAACGAGTGTTGTAATGCCTTATAAGTGCATTATAATGCCTTATAATTGTGATTATAATGCATTATAGATGCGACCTTTTAAGTCAAGTGTTACTACTACTCCGACATTTTACTAAAGTAGCAAAATACCACACTATAGAAATACTCTGTTATAAGTTAAAGGCCTGTGTTAAGAGTTACTGTTACTTGAGTAAAAGTACAAAAGCATTGGCATCATAATATACTAAAATAGTATAGATCTACAAGCTCAGCTGCATTTATATAAAGAGCGCTGATTTTTTTGTAGGCCACATTTTCCCTGCTGGTTTACATTTTACACTGTTTTCGTTTTGACAGACACTCACTCAAGCACATCTTCAAGACCTGCAAGTCCACTGCCTGCTAGTTCTACTTCTAACCCCTCTTCTCCTATTGATGGAGAGACGAGCAGCAGCGGTGGAGACACAACAGGATCAGCTACCCCTGAAGTGGTTAATGTATGTTTTGCAGTGGTGGAAAAAGTACTCAACATTTTTACTTAAGTAAAAGTATCAATACTGCAATGTAGAAATACTCTGTTACAAGTAAAAGTCCGGAATTCAAAATTTACTTGAGTAAAAGTACAAAAGTATTGGTATAATTTTTTTTTTAAAGTACCCATTATGCAGAATGTCCCATTTCACAAGTTTTCCCAATAAAATCTTTTGAAAATAGCAGATCTACAAGCTCACAATGCGTCGCGACGCGTTGTGAGCTTGTAGATCTGCTATTTTCAAAAGGCCTATATATATATATGGCTGAAGTTATGTATGTTTTGTAATAATAATCAAAATCTACAAAGTAACTAGTAACTAAAGTCTTCAAATAATTGTAGTGGAGTAAAAGTATAATATTGGCCTCTGAGATGTAGTGAAGTAGAAGTAAAAGTACAGAAAACTGGAAATACTCCAGTAAAGCAAAAAAAAAACTCAAAACTGTACTTATGTACAGTACTTGAGTAAATGTACTTAGTTACTTTACACCACTGATGTTTTGTAATAATAATCCAAATCTATAAAGTAACTACTAAAGTTTTCAACTAATTGTAGTGGAGTAAACGTACGATATTTGTCTCTGAGATGTAGTGGAGTAGAAGTAAAGTACTGGCAATTGGAAATACTCAAGTAAAGTGTAAAATACCTCAAAATTGTACTCAAGAACAGTACTTGAGTAAATGTACTTAGTTACTTTACACCTCTGGTTAGGACCAATTATATGAAGATAGGTGTTTTAAAATGAATGAGGTCGTCCTTTAATTGGTATCATATGCTAAAGTTTGCTTCTATTTCATTGCTTTGTTTTTAACCGTTTTCTAACTAATCGATAGAAAAAAAGTAATCGTTTGGGTGAACTATCCCTTTAAATCGCTGCGATTTTTTGGCGCGCGGCACCGTCATGCGGCGAAGTGTAAATCCTTCTTAACCCGGAAGTGAAGGGTGGTGTAGTCAGCATTGCCATGTCCGCTTATTATAAGCGAATTTTGGCCTGTCTTTTTTTAGGCTTGTTTCTAAACAAGTGTTGTCTCGTATTTGGGCTTGTTTCCAAAAAAATATATAATTTTCATTTAAATGTTCATGTCATGGACCCCCAAATGAATATGTATTTGATTATATTTCAAGATAAAAAGAATCACAGATGTATTGCAGAAAAATAGCTGAAAAATAGTAGATCTACAAGCTCACACCGTGTTGCGTTCTAAGCTTGTAGATCTGCTATTTTCAAATAGCCGAAGTATAATAGTACTATATAGGTTTAAAGTGCTCATGTGGCCTTATAGTTGCTTCTTTTGGGCTTGTTTTCCCAGACCCATGGTTGCTTATTTCTCTCTCTAAATCTGGCAACAGTGGCTGCGTGGCTAACGTTAGCACGCTAAAGAAGCAGATGATGAATCCTCTGTGAATTCTTCTCATTATTAGTATGAGTTATTGTTAATAACAGTAGAGGAACCAAAGGGAACAACATGATGGAGACACGGTCGCATCTGCAGGTGAATAAGATTGTTGTCATGTTTTAATGTTTGTTTAGTTTGACTGTTTGACTGTTCACAGGACTGTAAACAGTGCGAGATACTTCTAATGCACCATGTACCACGTTACAGACAGGGTTTTGTCTTAGTAGGACAGACAGGCAGACAGACCGATTTTTCTCTGTTGGACAGACCGACAGACAGGCAGTTTTGTCTCTGTAGTACAGACAGACAGACAGACAGACAGTTTTGTCTCTGTAGTACAGACAGACAGACAGACAGACAGTTTTGTCTCTGTAGTACAGACAGACAGTTTTGTCTCTGTAGTACAGACAGACAGTTTTGTCTCTGTAGGACAGACAGACAGTTTTGTCTCTGTAGGACAGACAGACAGACAGACAGACAGTTTTGTCTCTGTAGTACAGACAGACAGACAGACAGACAGACAGTTTTGTCTCTGTAGTACAGACAGACAGACAGACAGACAGTTTTGTCTCTGTAGTACAGACAGACAGTTTTGTCTCTGTAGTACAGACAGACAGACAGACAGACAGTTTTGTCTCTGTAGTACAGACAGACAGTTTTGTCTCTGTAGTACAGACAGACAGTTTTGTCTCTGTAGGACAGACAGACAGTTTTGTCTCTGTAGGACAGACAGACAGACAGACAGACAGTTTTGTCTCTGTAGTACAGACAGACAGTTTTGTCTCTGTAGTACAGACAGACAGACAGACAGACAAATGGACAGACAGTTCTTTTCTCTGACAGACAGACAGTTAGTTTTTTCTCTGTAGGACAGACAGACAGTTATTTTCTCAGACAGACAGACAGACAGACAGACAAATGGACAGACAGTTATTTTCTCTGACACAGACAGTTTTTTTCTCTGTAGGACAGACAGTTATTTTCACAGACAGACAGACAGACAGACCTCTCCAGAACGTACATCACTGCCAAAAGAAAAACTGTCTCCCATCTAGACCGAGATCCTATAGATCAGTGACAACCAACCAATAGTAAACAGTACAAAGGATCAGATCCTAGATCAGTGCTACAGGCTTCATGAGCGATGTGGTCAACATATAAATATCACAGTATCTCTGTCCAAATACCTGAACATGGACTGTTGGACTGGACATGTTATGGCTACAGTTAGAAATCTAAATGCCCAGGAGGCACTGATTGCAACACATTCACTGCATTTATTATTTGCAATGTGTTATTCTTTAACCAATTAAGACCTGAGGCCGATTAAAAGAATGTTTTCTAAATCCTAACGCTTTAGAAAAAATATATATATATTAAAAGATTTGCACACATTTTCACAATTTTACAAAAATAGCAGATCTACAAGCTTGTAGCGCGGCACTCGGTGCCGCGCTATAAGCTTGTATATCTGCTATTTTTGAATAGCCTAAAGAAATCAAAAAATGACACAGATGCGGTCCCGGTCTTAATGGGTTAAAAGTTGCCTCATCATCCATTCATAGCATCATTACACTAGCCTAATAACAGCTTTATTCTTTATTTGTATTTCTCTTACACAAATCCAGTATTTCTTTAAAACATTTTTTTTTTACAATACTGTGTTTTCTCTTATCCTCTTTTCAACACGGTAGCAAATGACAAACTCTTTTAAAAAATCTATTCTCTTACAAAGATCCTGTATTTTCTACTTTTTCTTTGTCAGCCAGATTGCGCCCTCTGCTGTTTGCATTGCATTTTCTTTTTAATTAAATAGATTTAAACTCTCACCAGTTTGAATCGATTTTAAACGATTACGATAAATCGTTACTTGCCTAGTTAATTGTTTAAGAAACCGTGAGTGGGGCTCCATTCACACTGATTGACAAATCGCATAATAGGACTTGGCCTTTCAGGTTTTTTTCAGTCTTGAGATGTTATTTAGCTTTAACCCATTGAGGCCTGAGGTTCCGGTTCTGCGAAATGTCTTCTAACGGTTTTCTGAAAAAAATGTTTCTATATTAGTGGTTTTCAAACTTTTTCATGTCAAGGACCCCCAAAATGATATGAATTTGGCCGCGGACCCCCATCTCAAAATATTTTGTTGCCTTTTTTTAGCTCAAATGAAAAAGTGACACAGATGCCAGGTCTTAATGGGTTAATCCTGATGGGTGTATTCTTTTTTAAACCACCAGGGCTCGGTCCAGATCAAATCAGAACCAGACTGGGACCCGGAGTTCCTGCAGTCCTCCAGCAGGGCTCGGTCCAGATCAAAATCAGAACCAGACTGGGACCCGGAGTTCCTGCCACCCCAACAGCTGTCAGTCAGACTGACTGACTGCAGGAAGCTGCTAGGCAACCAGGACTGGCTGTTTGTGTGTAAGTCATCATAGTTTTAAGTTATATTTCAATACTTACAAAAAACCTGCTTACCCGTTAAATCCGGGAACACATCTGTCATTTTAGAATTCTTTGGATATTTCTTTAAAAAATCCTGAAAATGTGTACAAATCTTTGAATATTTATATATATACATATATATATATATTTTTTTTTTTAAGCGAACTTTTTTTTAACTCAAATCTTTGCTTCTTGGGGGGTCCCTGGAACTAAATATTTTGAGATGGTGGTCCGCGGCCAAATACATATCATTTTGGGTGGTCCTTGACATGAAAAAGTTTGAGAAGTTTGAGGAAATAATTGATAGAAATACCCAAATATTAGGAAAATGTGAGGAAATAATTGATAGAAATACCCAAATATTAGGAAAATGTGAGGAAATAATTGATAGAAATACCCAAATATTAGGAAAATCTATATACACAAGTATACACTTTTTGGATTATTTTTTATTTTTTTTATAAAACAAATGAAAACATCTAAATTGTTGTTAGATGTATTTTCTTAAGTGCACAACATTGAGTTTCTCAGTTCAGTGAATATTCACATTTACAGATATTCTCTTCAATTGATTGATTTTCTGTTTTTATTGACAAAAAAGCATACACACATAGTCAGATATTTGTTTTGACAGATATGATGACAGGTACAATAATGTCAGCCCAACTTTAACACATCCACCGCCAAGGGCTAATCTCATAATGTACTCACCAGTGCCAAGGTTTTATTGTTGTTTTTTGTTTTTTTCAGGTCGCCATAGGCCCCGTTAAAATCCTTTAGATTGCCCGATCCAATGTTTGTAAACAACGGGCACATGTCCTGGTGTCTACTCGTCGAGACCGCGTGTCAAACGGAGCCGCCATGTTTGAGTTCTGATCGTTTATGTTAACATGGGAAATGCGAGGATGAAAAACTACATGTCCCATTACAGGTTTTACAGAGCTTTTTGTGTACGACTTAGAATGAAGGCAGACGGGAAACAAAAAACGTGATCGCACTTCCGGTCGATTTCGGGTGGTGTTACACTGAAAATGGTCCCCCTGGAAAATTGAAAAAAAAAAAAAATCGAAAAAAAGGAAAAAGCACCACAGCCCGTAGGGCTACGGTCTCGGCGCTTAACAGTTGGATTTAACGGCCCGTAGGACTACGTTCTTGGCGGTTAATGTGTTAATGAGACTGACTGCACAATATCTGCAAGCCTAGTTTTCAATTCAATTACATTTTATTAAAGCCAAATCCCAACAAGTTGTCTCAAGACACTTTTGCATAGACACTTTACAGAGACCCAACATTGTCCCACCCTGACCAAACAATGTTTCGGACAATGGTAACGAAAAAAAAACCCTTAACTGTAAAGGCGGTTACACACCGGCGAATATGCGAATATACGCAAAATTCGGACTTGTTCCGAATAATTAAAAGACGCTTTTTTCGCTCCGCGAAACTGGTGTGGAAGCTTGCATTGACTTTATAAGGTTTAAAAAAAAAACGTAGTATTCGCATGAAAAAAATCCCCCCGGTGTGTAAGGACCTTAAGAATCGTCAGGCAGAACCAGACAGGATCTAGGTTGGGCGGCCATCTGTCTCAACCGTGTCAAAGGGGAAGAGAGAGACGGAGAGAATGAGAGTGTTCAGTTAACAGGGATCTCTCCAGCTTTTTAGTAAACAGAAAATACATTTTCGTTTGGGTTACACATTTCTTCCAATCAGGAGAGAGAACTCAGCGCGCACACACACACTAGGCCTGTCACAATTATTACATAATCGTCTAATCGTAATTATTTGAGATAATAGCAATTATCTTTGCATAATCGTCATAATCGTTCCCATGTTGAAAAATCTTCACACATTTCCGAATATAAAAAAAGCATAAATAGCAGATCTACAAGTTTACAACGCGTCACTTCGTGACACGTTGTAAACTTGTAGATCAGCTTTTTTAAACATGTATAGAATTATTAAATACGTTAATAATTTCTTAGTTATTTAAGTTATTTGTTTATTTTCTAAGTTATTTGTCATATCTGCCCTGTGGAATTTTATATTACTAAGCCTAAATTACGAAGCAAACAGGAATAAAAAATTGTATTCAAATTTTCAATGCCAAACACACAATTAAATAGTTAATTGCAATTATTTGAGTGACAATTAATCAATCAATTACATTTGTAATCGTGACAGCCCTACACACACACACACACACACGCACACACAGTCAGATGTAAATATTTACCGTGTCATTCCAGCGGACCATCCCCAGCTGCGCTCCCGGGTTCGTGTTAAAGAGGAGCCGCGGCCAGTCCGGGGTTTTACGAACAGCGGACGCAAGATGCTCTACTGCCCCGAGTGTTGCCGGGGCTTCTACAAGACCTCCCACCTGGAGGCTCACAGGAGAACGCACCACGGAGAGAAACCCAACCACTGCTGGATCTGTGGAAAGATCTACCCGACACTGTTTAGTCTGGTGAGTACCCTATATACCCTGGGCCCCATTCCAGGTGAAATTTGAACAAACCACTAATTAGGGATTTCGGACTAGGCAAGAGGCGTTTCCCCGCAAAATTCGGTATTCTATGGCACCCCCCTCACCCGCCAAACACCTGAGCTACCCGTTACATTATGCATAGGTGTGGTTTGGGCGTTACAATGATAAAACCAATCACCGTGCCAGAAGCCATTGCCTTTAAGAGAAGACTGCGCTAGCCGTCATCCCGATCCAATATATGCTCTAGCCTATCTACCTGTCTGCACTGTTGCCTGGTCTGATTATTATAAGCCACATTGGGCTTGTTTTCCTTCTTTTTTTTTATTTTATCCAAATACATTTTTATATTAATTTGTAGCCTATTGTGTTCACAATAAGCTTGTCATATTAGTCAGATCCGCGGAATAGTTTATGAAAGCCATTTAAAATATGTATACTATTGGTACACACTGGCTGCTCCCAAATAATTAATTACATCATGTTGCGACAACGCTCCTACGTGGTACACAGACAAACAGTAGCACATGGGTATAATAAATTGGACAGTTTTAGGAAAGGTCTATAGCCTATGTACTCACGTTGGCTGTTATCGTTCTATTTCCACCGTTCTAATGGATTCCAGGGGTGTGTAAACATCTCTGAAGTTGCTCCATAGTTTCCTCTGAAGTGACGCAGTTAAAGTTAACTTACATCCATATTGTCCCCGTTATCTTTCATCATCCACCTTTGTTCAGTAATCCCGAACAGAGCTAAACTTTAAGTTTACATCAATCAAAGCCTCTCAAACCCAGACACATTGCTGCGATGCGTATGTGCGTCGCCTATACCTACCTACCCAAAATAACAGACATACAAGCTATCAACGGCGCTGCATCATGTCGTGTCGACAGCTTACAGATCTGTTATTTTGGACAGCATACAATGAGGCGCGCTCGCGCCACGGAGTAGCCTATCACTAAACCAAAAACATTACATTACGTGGTCAACAACATAGCCTACTAGACATGTAACTTGCTTGGAGCTTTTAATGCAGTGGTTCTCAACCTGTGGGTCGAGACCACAATGGAGCACCCAACGCCTGGCGAGCTTGTAGATCTGCTATTTTCACAATATTTATCAGTGGAACCGAGTCAAACAAAATGGGGGGGTCCCCAGTTCAAATATGGTTATTTTGGGGGGTCATGAACGTAGCGTTTACGCGGGGAATATAATAATAATATAGCAGGCTAATATATATAATATAGGCTATAATATAATATTCACCCGCACGTCCCGCAGCATGGGTTTGATGAGACAGCAGCCAAAATGAAAATCACACTATGATCCGATCATCTTATAAAAAATGTAAGTGCTTAAGATTTTAGCCCAAACCCAACGGGACCCGACCCGGCCCGTCGGCACCGGCTGAGCTGGGTCTACGTTTTTTTTACATCCAAATAAATTCACATATTAATTAATTTGTAGCGTAGGCTATTGTGTTCACAATAAGCAACTTGTCATATTAGTCAGATCCCCAAGAGTATATGAAAGCCATTTAAAATAGTTATATATTCCTACACAGCTGATGCCAAATAATTAATCAACAGGGCAGCGCAACGCTAAAGTAGCCTAGGTCAAATCAATCACTGTCTTGTCATGACGCAGCAGTAGAGAGCCCCCTTTAAAGTTTAAACCATAACATGACATAAATAATGGATCTTCAGAGCTTTCTTCATGTCTTTTTCACCTCAAAGTAAATGTTGGATTACTTCTTCAAATGAAAGCACAGGCAGCGGCCAGAAGGTAACATTGGATGTGATTTTTCCATTGCAAAAATTATTACGGTTATTCTATGAAACATATATTTCATAGAATAACCATAATCATTTTTAAAATGGTTATGGGGAAGTGTATATATTTATATAGCCCTATTTGCTCCAAGCTGTTTTTTAAATAAAATATAGACTGTTAGGGTAGAATGACTCCTGTTCTTAACGAATTACCAAGATTTAATGAGAAATAAGGCTTCTTTAGAAAAATGACTGACGGGCTGGGCTGGGTCTAATTTGTCAATTATTAGTCGAGCCAGGCTGAAATATTTAGGGGATATGAAAGCTCTAGTTAGTAGTTTGAAGTGCTCATGTGCTCTTAGTTGCTTCTTTTTGTTTTCATAGACCTGCGGACTGCGGTTGCTTATTTCTCTCCAAGGCTGGCAACATGGCTCATGGTCCAACGCACAAAGCCATTGTAGTGTCTGTGTGCACTTGACGGGTGATTTTATAAACCAGCGGGTGCTTTTAGAATCCACTATCCCCCCTCCCCAAGCCGTACCCATGTGTGGGTTGAGAATTTCAATGTCGGGGATATAGCAACAACACGCCCACGGGCACACCTCCATGCGCAAATAACGGCGTCGGCATAATGGTGACGGGTAGAGCAGGTGCTAGAATAACCTATTGGGGCGGCGCAGGTCCATTATCCCGATTTAACGGGGATTTTTTTGCCACAGAATGGGCCCCCCTATATCCCCACCCTATGCCCTCTATACCCCACCCTGGAGATCTACCCTCCACTGTTTAGTCTGTTCTTCTTTCTTTTTCCTTTATTTATTGAGGGAAGCCCAGAAAGCTCTCTTTTTAACCCATTAAGACCTGAGGTGATTCTTAACACATTGAGTGCCAAAAACGGTCCGGACCGTTTTTGAGAAAAAATATTAAAGCACCAGGAGATATCATTTTTCGAAGATTTAGACTCCAATCCACTTCCTGGTTAACTTATGACACTTATGAAAAGCCTGTATCTCGGCTCCTGTGTAAAAAAAAATGTATTATGTATTTTTGACTATTTTCGACTATTTTCAACTGGCTGCAACTATGGAACGGATTACCGAATGTTTTTTTTTTTTAATCCCCCGATTGTACGAGACCCCTGTGTGTGTAATGAGGGGATCACCGTGAGGACGGTGATCACTGAAAATATTTTGTGACTACTTGAAAAAGGTTCAAAAATGGTTAAAAATCCAGGCACTGAGTACCCTGTTTTAAAAAAAACCTGGCACACAATGTGTTAAAAATGTTTTCTAAATCCTAACAGTTTTTTGAAAAAAATCAAAAAAAAAATGTTTTCAAGATTTTTCAAAAATAGCAGATCTACAAGCTCATAGCGCGGCACTCGGTGCCGCTCTATGAGCTTGTATATCTGCTATTTTTGAATAGCCAAAGAAATCTAAAGTGACGCAGATCCGTTCCAGGTCTTAATAGGTTAAAGGACGCCCTGATAACAGCATATAAAACACATACATAATGAAAAACAATAACAAACGAATCACATTACAATCGTCACAGATGCAAATAGACATAGTGTTACATGAAACAGGTGCGGGCACTATGTAGTGTGTCCTCAAGAATCACCCTAAATATCTCTTTTGAGACCAATCGCTCCAGTTTCAGAGAGTCCTGAAGTTTGTTCCATTTGTGTGGAGCATAATACACGAAAGCAGTCTTTCCTTGTTCACTGCTCTTAGGTGGACCGGTATATCTAATGTGTGTTTGTGAACGTGTTTTAGAATGTCCAGTAACCTTTTGGGTCTAAAAGCGAGGATGGGTACAAACTTTGGAAGCTTACCCCACAAGGCCTTATATATAAATAAATAAAATACATTTGCTCTCTACCAGTGATGTAAATGAAATAAGTGCATTTACTTAAGTACAATTTTGAGGTATTTGTACTTTACTTGTTTACTTGTTTTTGAAAACTTGTGAAATGGGACATTCTGCTTAACAAGTACCTTTGGTACTTAAGTACATTTTGATGCCGATACTTTTGTACTTTTACTCAAGTACATTTTGGATTCAGGACTTTTACTTGTAACAGAGTTTTTCTAAAACATGCAAGTACTTTTTCCACCACTGCGTATAGATCTATTATAGATCTACCGCATGCCGTTTATGTCGGCACGTACCCCACCCTGTACCCCCCCTGTGAGTACTTCTTCCTCCACTGTCCGTATGTAACGTGACGTTATCTCCGTCTCATCCACAGGTTCAACACCAGAACCTGCATCAACGCTCCGAGCCTTACGCCTGCAACTACTGTCCCAAAACCTTCGCTCTGAAGCGAGACTGGAAGACCCACCATCGGACGCACAGTGGCGCCAAACCCTTCATGTGCTTCTTCTGCGGAGACGGCTTCCTGTCGCAGCAGGAACTGAAGGAGCATGTCCGCTCCCACGATGGAGAGAAGTCCTTCCACTGCGAGGTGTGTTTGCACACAGTTAAAACTATACGCTAAAACCAGTGGTTCTCAAACGTTTTTGTGCCAAGGACCCCCAAATTGATATGTCCCTGGCACAAGGGGGTCCCTGGCACAACATGAGTCAGATTATCCTTATAGCCAGTTGTATGTGTCTTAAAGCACCACAGAGGTGGAGAATAAGATGCCTCTCTCTCTCACTCTCACTCTCTCTCTCTCTCTCTCTCTCACTCACTCACTCACTCACTCACTCACTCACTCACTCACTCACTCACTCACTCACTCACTCACACACTCTCTGTGTGTCTCTCTCACTCTCTGTTACAGCTGGACTGCACAGCATGTTTGGTGCCAATGTTTATCGTTCATCTGTGTGGACGCTCACATAAGTATAGTTAGTTACAGTAGTTATAGTTACAGTTATACCGTTATAGTTATCCTTTAGGCTATGTTCACACGGTCAGCCCAAACCATATTATTTGGCCTTCATGCAGACTGTAATCACATTGTTTATCAGGTCTGGACAGCAGAAAACCACATGGAATCCGGTTTGAACCACATTGCTGAGCCTTGTTCAGACTGCATCGAACCAGTCCCATTCCAATTTGGATAGGAAATCACATTTGGGCATTAGCCTTTATTACATAGGCTCTATTCACAGCATGCAGCCATATTGGAAATATATTGGGCCTCTTCCTTACTTCCTTCACTGGTCTTACCGATTATACTAATGAAGGCTCTGTTCTATTTAGTGTAGCACAGTGGTTCTCAAACTTTTTAATTTCAAGAACCCCCGCAACTCTGAGAGTTAACAAATGGAACCAAATGGACCCGTAAGAGTTACATACCCGTAAGGGGCCATTTGGAACCCCCTCGAGGAACCATGAGGGTCCCTGAACCACACTTTGAGACCCACTGGTGCAGTAGACTGTTTCCAGTGAGCCAACATGCACAATATCAGCACCCTGACTCTGTTTGACCAGAATGGAACAGAGCCTAATTAGCATAATGGGTAATACCAATGATGGAAGGAAGAGGCCCAGGTCTGTCACTCTGAGAGTGTACAAATGGAACCAAATGGACCCTTCTGGGTCCATTTGGTTCCATTTGTACACTCTCAGAGTTATGGTGGTCCTAGACATTTTAAAAGTTTGAGGAACACTTTCATTGTAATTGTATAGCAGACGTGAAGTCCACATGCCAGCTGTGACAGTGTGGGCGGCAGTGGCTCAGGGGTAGAGCGGCCGGATGGGAACCGTGAGGTTCCCAGTTCGATCCCCGGGCTCCCCCACAGTTAGTGTTGAAGTATCCTTGAGCAAGACGCTGAACCCCTAGTTGCTCCCGATGAGCAGGTTGGTGCCTTGCATGGTTTCCTCCGCCATCGGTGTATGAATGTGTGGGTGAATGTAATGCACAATCTATGTAAAGCGCTTTTGGATAAAAACGCTATATAAATGCACCAGTTACCATTTACAGTGTGATAAAAACCGGCCCCGGAAAACGGTTCCAAATGTGATGGAACCGAGTGTGATGCAATCGTTTCCCCCCCCCCCCCCCCCTTAACAGGTGTGCGGCAAGATGTTCTCGTCGTATCAGGGCTGCCGTTTCCACGAGAACACGCACAGGCAGCGCAAGATGCTGCCGTGCTCGAAGTGCGAGAAGGCGTTCGCCAACCCGCAGAGCCTGAAGCTGCACCAGGCCACGCACTCCAACAGGAAACCCTTCAAATGCACCGTGTGCGGCAAGGGCTTCAAGATCCAGGGAGGACTGAAGAGCCACGAGAGAACCCACGTGGAGGAGAAGAACTACCAATGCAACGAGTGTGAGAAGGTATTGTTGCAATTTAGGAATTTAGCAGTGGTGGAAAAAGTACTCAAATGTTTTACTTAAGTAAAAGTATCAATGCTGCAATGTCGAAGTACTGTAACATGTAAAAGTCCCGAATTCAAAATGTACTTGAGTAAAAGTACAAAAGTATTGGGATAAAAATGTACTTAAAGTACCAAAAGTAAAAGTACTAAAATGTTTGAAAATAGCAGATCTACAAGCTCACAACGCGTCGTTGTGAGCTTGATAGGATCATAGGTAAACCGAGAACCTAGCATCAGTCTAAACCAGGGTTGATTTTGACAGCACATTTTGATTTAGTCAGTCTTTTGAATAAAATTTCATTCAGTTTTTGGCGGTGCCTTGATGGTGTCGTAATGGCTGATTTTACACTTGGTTGCATGCTGTAAATAGCCGATCTACAAGCCCACAACGTGGCGCGCTGCGACGCATTGTGAGCTTGTAGATCTGCTATTTTCAGAGCGCAACACCCGAGCGCAAACTAGCATAAAATGACTTGTCTTTTAGTTCTACTGGATCTCTTCTCCACTAGTCCCTCACTAACATTTTAGTCTAGTTTTAATTTGTTGACGAAATTGTCAATATATTTAGTCATAGCTTGGTTTTTATATAGTTTTTATTTAGTTTGTCAGTGAAAAAAAGTAATCGACAAACATTTTTCGTCATAGTTTTAGTCGACGAGATCAACACTGGTCTAAACAGTATAACAAAACATAATAATAATCTGTTCATTGAAGCTATAGAAACCTATAGGATGCCAGGTCAACAAATGAACTAAATAACATGCTATCTACATTACATTTTAACCTTTGCATAAGACTGCATGGTCGTCAAAGCGAGGTCAAGTGCTACTGGCCAAGGTGGAGTTTGAAGAGGTTAGGTCTAACTGTTTGTTCCACAGTTTGGGAGCCAGAAGGGAGAAGATTCTGGGACGTGTGGTAGCGTTGTCCCGGATGTTCTGATATGTTCTGACTCTGAGAAAACAAGTGGCGCCCGCACACTGAAATACAGTTCCTCTTTGCAGTTGTTTATTGGAACAACAATGTTTGGGTCATCATGACACATCTTTTAATACCTAAAGAAAATGTGTAATGATCCAACGTTGTAGCTCTCTGCTGAAACTATTGCCCCCAGCGACCGACTCTGGATAATGTTTGTGAATTGATAGATAAACAACTGAACAAGGCACTGTATTCCAGTGGTTCCTAACTATCCATCATTTAGCTGGGGACCCCCTGGAACTCTCTCAAGGACCTCTGGGAACCAATGATGTAGAAGAGTACGATCATAACACTGTTGACACTGCATGAATATTAAGAGTTTTCTGTTGTAATAAAGTTGAAAAAGCAAATCCAAAACGCATTGCATGGGGCTGGACACAGCTGATCTACCAAGTTCCTGCAGTGCCAGGCTGCACCGCCACCTTCAAACTGCATTTCTAGGACCCTAGTTGACGTCTATAAATTCCTCTCTCAAAATGTAGGCTATTAGCACTAAATTACTGAACAGCATTTACATTGTCTAACAAATACAGTGCATGTTACAACAGACATGTCTGTTAACGACTTTGTTGACGAGAGTGACAGACCTGATGATCTCCTTCCAAAAGTCCTCTTTAGTGTTGATTTCATAGAAGAAAACATTAGACCCATGAATGCAGATTAATGTTATGTGTCTGTTTTCTTCATCCAGACACTCTGTATTTAACAACTTGGTGGATAATGCTGCAACAGGTTGAACTTGTTGTACCTTTCTCATCTATTATACTGTAAAAAAAAATCCACAATGTTTTAAACAAGACTGCCCTTTGAAATATAACTGACAAATGCATGAATCATAGATGACCCGCTTAATCCATTATATTATATACTTCATATTGCATGGTGCTGATTGTTTATGCTCTGCAGCTGTTAGGGTTAAATGGTAAATGGTGCATTTATATAGCGCTTTTATCCAAAGCGCTTTATATAGATTGTGCATTACATTCACACATTAACACACACATTCATACACCGATGGCAGAGGAAACCATGCAAGGCAGCCAAACTGCTGATCGGGAGCAATTAGGGGTTCAGTGTCTTGCTCAAGGACACTTCAACACTAACTCTGGGGGATCGAACTGGGAACCTTTCGGTTCCCATTCGGCCGCTCTACCGGCCACTCTACCCACTGCCGACCCTGGGTTAAACTGAAGTATGAGCTCCCGGCTTGCCGTAGATACTACCGTGAATAACCTAATAAGGGGGAAACAGGCCGTTTGCATTTTATAAAATATGACGTTTTTTAAACTAAAGACTAAGATAGTGCAGGCTACTGTTTCAGGAGTATGCTATCGTTCATTGGCGTGCTGTTTTTGTGATGCTGTTTCTTCTTTTTGACTCCCGGCTATTGTGTAGCTACTCTTAGCCATATCTTACAGTACATCTTACAGTACTTATTTTACTCTATATCTGTCTTTTAACTGCTGTGCTGCCTCTGGCGCCTCTGTCCAGGTGTTCTCCAGCCTGCAGGGCCTGAAGCTCCACAACCGCCTTCACACCGGATCCAAACCATACGAGTGCCAAGACTGTGGAAAAAGATTCACCCAGGCACCTCACCTAAAGTCCCACCAGGTACTAAAGATTCACCCAGTAACCTCACCTCAAAGCCCACCAGCTCAGTGGCCTTGTGGTTAGAGTGTTGGCTCTGAGATGTGGTTGGGGTTCAATTCCCCATCCGGATCATGCCAGGGACTTTACAAATGGGACCCTGTAAGTCCCTGCGATATACTAGCATTTTCAAGTCAGGATACCAATTTGATCCACACAGGATAAGAGAACTCAGACAGGATACAGATTAAACAAGTGAAATTGGAAGTGATGACACAATTAGGTGACAAAATTGGAACTGGAACACTACAACAATTAAGCTGATAAATGCATACTCTCTCCTGATTGGCTGAAATTCTGTCGCCTTCCTAAAAATGTATTTTCTGTTTATGAAAGAGTTGGAGAGACAGGGAGACTCCTGTTACTGAACAAACACTCTATAGCAATCATTACTATTAGAATATAGAGCTTTAACCTTTTTTAGCAAAGAATATCACTTGCCCTACCTTTTTTAAATTTGTTTTAATGTTTATAATTGATAAAATTTGCTCAACTGTTGCCCCCCATCACCAGGTCACCCACACGGGGGAGCGCCCCTTCGTTTGTCTCACATGCGGGAAGAGGTTCACGCAGTCGTCTCACATGAGGTCTCACAACATCCTGTTCCACGTGGGGAAGAAGCCGTTCACGTGTGCAGACTGTGGGAAGAGCTTCACCATCGCTCACTACTTGAAGATGCACCAGAGATCCCACACCAAGGAGAAGTTCTACCAATGTTCCTACTGCCACAAGGTAGAAATGTAATGATTTGAATACTTAGGAGGTGTGTTTTTGTCTATATAATTTTTAATATCGTCAAATCGCTTCACTTAAATCCCTTCTGGGTTCATTTTCTTCAGCAGGGATGTGTGTTTTCAATGAGTCTAACATCCATTAGAAGGACAATATCAGTCACCAGAAGCCGGGACGTGTGTTTTTGCAGGAGTGGACAATGGTTCAAATGCAGGGTTCAAATGGTTGATAAATAAGAACGTTCCTATCACAAAATTTGGCGGCCCCCCTGTAGTAACTCTGAGGATCCCCTAGGGCAGTGGTTCTCAAAACTGGGGGTCCCTAAATTATTTTTTGGGGTGCCCAGACGATAGCTTAATGTGCAACATTGTGTTCTAACTCATCAGTAAACAAACAAACCAACGTACAGTAGTATACAGCAGAGGTCTTCAACGTTTTCAGGCCAAGGACCCCCTAGCTGAGAGAGAGCTGAAGCAGGGACCCCCTCTATATTGTATAAAATCGTGTTTCAGTTTTGCTGCTCTTTTTTCCCTCTACACCTAATAACTCTTTGCCAAAAATAGCCGACCTACAAGCTCACACCGCTGCGAAGCGTTGTGAGCTTGTAGATCTGCTATTTTTGGCTAAAGTTCTCCTCAGAAAAGGGATGCTAGGGTTCAAGTGTTTAATGTAAAAAAGAAAATCCTATTACACAAAGATTTGGCAGACCCCCTGTAGTAACTCTGAGGACCCCCTGTTGAAGACCCCTGGTATACAGGGTATCTGCACGTTTCTAAAGTCACAATTTAAGGACTTTTAAGACCTTTTTTAATACCAAAATTGGCCACATTGTGAAATATTCCGTAAGAAAGAGGAAAACATTGTGAAAATAGCCGATCTACAAGCTCACAACGCCTCGCACTGCGTTGTGAGCTTGTAGTTCGGGGGGGGGGGGGGGGGTCCTCAGTTCAAATATGATTATTTTGGGAGGGTCACGGCCTGAAAAGCTTGGGAAACCCTTGCCCTAGGGGTCCCAGCAGACCCCTCCATCAAAGACCCCCTGATCTATAGTTTTGATTTAACCGTCGCAACCCCCCCCATGCTGTCTTTTTAAAGGACTTCTCCTACCACAACTCCTGGAGGTCTCACGAGAGGATCCACACGGGAGAGAAGCCCTTCGTCTGCCAGGAGTGCGGCGCCCGGTTCATCACGTCGGGCTCGCTGCGCTCGCACGAGAAGGTCAAGCACACGGGAGAGCGCAACTACTACTGCGTGACCTGCGGGGAATTCTTCCTGTCCAACTCCATCCTCCGGACCCACACGATGAAGCACACCGGAGAGAGGCCGCACCAGTGCGACTGCAGCAAGGCCTTCAAGACCAAATCAGAACTCCGGTGCCACCTGAAGAGGTTCGCTGAACACCGCGCTGCTACGTAACACTGTGTGTGTGTGTGTGTGTGTGCGCGTGTGTGTGGACTTGTGTTACTATACTTTGTGAGGACCAGTGGTGGAAAAAGTACTCACTTTTCTTAAGTAAAAGTATCAATACTTGCATTGTAGAAATACTCTGTTACAAGTGAATGTCTGGAATTCAAAATTGACTTGAGTGAAAGTACAAAGGTATTGGTATCAAAATGTACTTTAAGTGGCAAGAGTAAAAGTACTAAAATGTTTGAAAATAGCAGATCTACGCGTTGTGATCTTGTAGATCGACTATTTTCAAATAGCCTAGATATAAAATAGGGCTAAAGTGGTTCATGTATGCTTTATAATGTAATAGTTTATATCTGCAAAGTAACTAAAGTTGTCAAATAATTGTAGTGGAGTAAAAGTAGAATATTTGCTTCTGAGATGTAGTGGAGTAAAAGTATAGACAATTGGAAATACTCCAGAATTGTACTTGTACAATTGAACTCTGACCTTAGGGTTATGGTTAAAAATGGCAAAAAGTGCTAAAAATGGCATTTGTAAAATTACAGTGCTAAAATGTTGATGTCCTCACAAGTATAGTAATACAAACGTGTGTGTGTGCGACTGTGTGCATGTGCACGCGCACAAGAGGTGTGCCCAAAGACGACTGAATACCCGATTCAGTTGCATTATAAATAGGAACTTCCAAAAGAATAACAAATGCTTCAGAAGAGTTGGAAAATATTCAGATTTTCTCACAAGCAGATTGATAAAGTGAATGAGATTATTTTTATTTTGTTTAGAAACGGATGATATATTGTGATCAATGACGACTATCAACGTATTGAGTAATTTTTTTTTATATATATAGAGACTTTTCATTGACTTTTGAACCCTTTTCCCGTTTAATCACCTTTCTCCGTTTAATCACTTACAACCTCATCATCCCTATTTTGGTCATTATAGGCTGAAGCTGATACATGCATTCTCTCTTCTGATTGGCTGGAATTGGCAACCCACCTCCAAAATGTATTTTGCGTTTATTAAAGAGCTGGAGAGACGTGGAGACCCCTGTTACTGAACAAACACTCTATAGCAATGCTTACTATCACAATATAGAGCTTTAACCTTTCAAGTAAAAAAACGCCTTTTAAGTGTTGAAACCTGGCCCGCTTCTGGTTTCTTTTCTAACACAAATATTAATAGTAATCCCACTACACTATGTCTGTCTGTCTGTCTGTCTGTGTGCATGCTGTCTTCAGTAATAAATTCCTGGAGCGTTGCTCCACGTATTCGGACCAATACAGTTGTGTTCATTGAAGGATGGTTAAAGGAACATTACAACACATACCACTCTGTTTCTAGAGGATTCCTTCATTATTATGTTTTGCATTGTATTCCTTTGTTGACCGGAGGCTCCCGGAGTCCCTCCTTCCCCCCCCCCCCTCTACACCAAATCTCTATGCTGAATGTATCTACTATATTTGGCGAATGAGTGTCCCACAATATGGATATTCATGTGATTTAAAGAGTTGATGCAGATTCCACTGCATAAATCACCTTTGTGTAGCATACACTACGTTATGCAGTAAGGGAGCATTTCATCCATTTTCAACCTTGTCATATTATTGGTCCTCACTAATTATTTTGACTTTGTAAAACAGTTCTGTGACATTGTTTTGTACCTGTACTGGAACGTTGGATTTGAACCCACTGTCGATGGATGAGGGTGATGTATTTCTTTTTTATTCAACAAGGTGAATAGTTGTGTGATTTCAGTGATAATGAGCATCAGTGAGGACCAATTTTATGAAGATAAGGTTGAAAACAGGTGAAGTGCTCCTTTTTAATATAGTGCATTGATTAAATGTAATCCAGATAAAGACGACATGACCACTGTGATGAAGCTGCAATCCTTACGTTTTTACATTGGTCGACATGACCGGGAGATTCAAGGAAACTGCATTCAAAGTGGTTGAGCGCCCTCTACTGTCCACTGATGGATATAACGGTACTGCTGTGTGTCTGTTGACGCTCATCAAGTATTCAAAATGACATCCATTTCATAGAGAGTGTTAACCACTTAAACCCCATTATGTTGAGCGGAGTTCCCTCAGGGCTCTATACTAGTAACCTTTTCAGTTTTTGCTCCACATTAAATATCTTCGCTGAAAATAGCGGATCGACAAGCTCACAACGCAACGCAGCACTCTGTATTCTGCAAAGGTTTTTCCCAGAATACGGAGGCTGGGGTTGTATAACCGTTATGATTCTCAACGCGTACAACTAGCAAAAGAATGCAAAAGTTTCATCACTACATACTGAAATATGATATAGCCTCCAATCTAATTTACAGGATTCTTTTTGTTTTTCCAATGTCGAGTAACATGCTGGTTGATACGTGTTTTATCCAATAGAGTATTAACATACTCTACCATACACATTGGTTTAAATCACGTTGCAATAAGTCCCAGATTTGCAGCCTTAATGAATGGACACTTTAATGTACTCGCCGAACTGAGCGGTTTGGCTGTAAATGATGTTGAATTAATCCTGTATATTCTGTTGTTTAAAACACATGAGTGCTGCTGAGGTTGCTGTACCGTACTGTACTAAATACTGTAAATACTGTACCATGTCTTACTGCTAACCAACATGAATAAAACGTATACCAGGCAATGTCTGCTTTTTCATATGAAGCACCCCTAGGTTTGATATGATTTTGATCTCTGGGACCTCAATCTACACTGTAAAATCCTCACTGTTTATTTAAAGGACTAGTACACCCAAAACAGTACTTGTTTTCTATCAATTACACACCCCATGAAGCCTCTTCTTCCAGTGCAGCTACACCCAAATATGTCATGCTGCCTGTACAGTACTTGAGTGAATGTACTTAGTTACTTTACACCACTGGTAGATTGCGTCATCATTGTCTGCTTTAAGTGCTATATTTAGAATGATGAAACATGATATCTAGACGGGTCACACTGACCAGCTACTGGACACGTGTGTGTAACTGTTCACTAAAGGTCTCTGTTTAAATACAGATGAGAAGGAGATAGGATATACTAGGACAGCAACATGGATGCTGAATGCAGGATGCTCATTGGATGAAAACACCCTGTGATTGGTAGGTAAGAATAGATGTGATTATGTCTGCCTTATAGGGAAAGAAAGATGGTATATAAGCACCCAGGAACTACATGGGAGCTGCTTCCATCACCTGCTCTCGTGCTTGCTTAGATTAGACCTAGAACCAGTGGTGGAAAAAGTATTTTTTTTACTTAAGTAAAAGTATCAATACTGCAATGTAGAAATACTATCTGTTACAAGTAAAAGTCTGGCATTCAAAATGTACTTAAAGTGTCAAAAGTAAAAGTACTCATTATGCAGAATGTCCCATTTCAAGTTTTCAAATGTATGCAAATCTTTTGAAAATGGCCCAAATGTATATGGGGCTGAAGTGGGTAATGTATGTTTTGTAATAATAATCCAAATCTACAAAGTAACGAACTAGTAACTAAACTTTTCAAATAATTGTAGTGGAGTAAAAGTATAATATTTTTCTCTGAGATGTAGTGGAGTAGAAGTATTGCAAATTGGAAATACTCCTGTAAAGTAAAAGGAGGCCTACCTTAAAATTGTACTTAAGTACAGTACTTGAGTACATGTACTTACTTTCCACCTCTGCCTAGAACCAATGTTGTAAATGATGTAGCCTACTTTGTGCTGAATAAATACTGAACATGCAGACTGGTCTGTCATCTTTTGCTTAAAGTGCCTTACTCCTCAAGAGATTCCACCACAATCATCATTGTAACATACCTGCATTTACTTAAAGGTAGGGTAAGTGATACATTTTGGTTAAAACAAAGGGTTTTGTATTAAAAGGTTATAGCACTATATTGTGATACTAGTAATCATTGCTATGGAGTGTTCAGTAACAGGAGTCTCCCTGTATCTCCAGCTCTTTAATAAACAGAAAATACATTTTCAGGTAGGTGACACAATATCAGCCAATCAGTAGAGAGTACCCATTTATCAGCTTTATTTCTATAGCGTTCCAGTTCCAATTTGTTCAGCTCATTTCTCTGTGTTATCACATCCAATTTCACTTGTTTAATCTGTATCCTGACTGAGTTCTCTATCCTGATTGGATAAAATTGGTATCCTAACCTGAAAATGCATTTTCTGTTTAATAAAGAGCTGGAGAGACATGGAGACTCCTGTTACTGAACAAACACTCTATAGCAATGAGTACTATTAGAGAATATAGAGCTAGTTAACACTTATCTTAACCAAAGAAAATCACTTACCCTACCTTCAAATAAAGACATTTCTGCTTAATGCAGGGACATTTGACAACAGCAGATGGCATAGTTTCTCATTTAGCAGGATTAAACGTGAAACTTTTAAAATTACATTTAGTTACATACTGAAGTCCTGTACTAAAGTATGCTTATATCCATTTCATGCTACTTTATTTTCATAGGGAAATATACCCTTTATTCCACTACATTTATCTGACAGCTTGCGGTTACAAGTTACTCTGTTATTAATGCATACATCTGCATCACATTTTCAATGTAGTCATTAACATGAACTCCACCTTTACCAGCAGTGATGAAAACATTAATGACCAATAATTATAGTACAATAAACATGATATTGAAATGGACATTCTGCATAATGACTGAGTATTTTACTTTTGCTACTTTAACCACTTAAATAAGTACATGTTTGAAAATGTTCGCATACATTATTATTCCCCAAATTGGGCCCAGAAAGAAAATGGTAGGTAGGCAAGTAAGTAAATAAATAAAAAAAAAGATGAATAAATACATAAACAAAAAAATGTATTTAAGTTTCGGCAACTTACAATATCAAATAGTGTTTGCAACGTCCCCCCCTCCCTATTTTATTTCCACTGTATAATGTGTACAGGAATTCTTGTAGCATAAATACAAGAACAATTAATGCATGACATGTGTGCTTGATTGGCAGCTGAAGTATTAATTGTACAAAAAAAAACAAAAAAAAAACTGCCTGTACAAAAGCAGAAGGTACAAAACAGGAGTGCAAAAAAACGAATACAAATTGGACAGAAATAAATGTATAAAGAAAGAGAAATAAAAAAGTATGATGAGCTTTTATTTTATTTTGAAAGTCAACGCACGATTTGTGTAACATACACACGTCACGTGACCTGACTCCCGCCCATTCCAACATGGCGACGTCCATGTTGTCCGGTGCGTTGCGTCGCGTCCTTAAATCTCCCAGGACGACTCTCACACGCACATTATTTAATGGTGCGGACAGGAGTCCAGTGAGCAGTTTAAATAATGACCGGCACAACTGGGAAGAAGATGCTTCCAGAAGGGCAGAGTGTTGCGTGGTTTATTCTGGCAGCAGAAACCAGTCTAACCAAACCAAGTGGACCAGTGCTGGACTGGGAGCCATGGGTGAGTTAATATACCAGGGGGCAAACCCCCTTCCCTGGAAATTGAAGCTCACTTCCAGGTGGTTCTCGTTCAGCCTTCCGTTCCTAGTAATGGCCAGTGGTGGGGGAAAAAGTACTCACATTTTTTACTTAAGTAAAAGTATCAATATTGCAATGTAGAAAGACTCCGTTGCAAGGAAAAGTCCGGAATTCTAAATTTACTGGAGTAAAAGTACAAAAGTATTGGTATCAAAATGTACTTGAAGTAAAACGTACTCATTGTGTAGAATGTCATTTCACAAGTTTTCAAATGGATACAAATCTTTTGAAAATAGCAGATCTACAAGCGCACAATGTGTCGCGACGCATTGTCAGCTTGTGGATCGGCTATTTTCAAATGGCGGAAAATAGTCTATGTAATCCTGGGAACTACACTCCCTCTGCCAACCTAGGGAGGCCAGGGCCGAGCTCATGCCTCCTTCAATGCATGAGAGCCAACTGACCTTCTTGTCACCTGACAGGGGAGAGTTTCCCCGGTTGGACGTAGCGCGTGGAAGGAACACGTTATTCCAACCAGTTCCTTTCCCCTCTATCAGGCGCCCCGGCTGGCCAGGGGGAGGCAGTATAGTGACCAGGATTACTGCATGTTTTTGTGAGGGTACCTACCCTAGGGGACACGGGGAGAACATGCAAACTCCACACAGAAAGGCCCTTTCGCCAACCCCACCTAGGGTATGGGCACCGCCTCTAGCTGTGAGGCGACAGCGCTACCGACTGCGCCACCGTGCCCCCGCCTACACATACATCATGTCCTAGTATGAGCAAATGGGAGAAGGGAATCAACGTTGCGTGATTCCCTTGTTTGACCCTTTGAAGGTGCAAACAAAGGTGCTTATTGGTCAAAAACTGTCAAAAAGTACATTTACTTGAGTACTGTACTTAAAGGGATATTTCATCTGAATGTATTTCACCTTTTTTTTTGGAACATGATTGAAAATAAAAGAAGAACCAAGGACGGGTGTTTTCAATGAATCTATCATGGTTAAAGGTTTCATGACATTCAGTTTTACAACACATTAAAAGTATTTATCATGGTCCTTCAAACTTGTATTAAAAGTTTTAACTAAAAAATCCACTTCAGTGATCCATGGCAGGATTTTTCTCTCTGATTTCTAAAGGCTTTTCAACTGCAATGAAAAAATAAATCTTTGCCTGCGGGTGTCGCTGTTGAGGGCTTTTGACTGCCAATCATCGCCTCTGCTTGTCCTTCTAATGAATGTTAGACTCCTTGAAAAAACACGTTCTGCTTCTGGTGACTGATATTTTCCTTCTAATGAATGTTAGACTCATTTAAAACACACATCCCTGCGTCTGGTGACTGATATTGTCCTTCTAATGAATGTTAGACTCATTGAAAACACACGTCCCTGCGTCTGGTGACTGATATTGTCCTTCTAATGAATGTTAGACATTAGACTCATTGAAAACACACATCCCTGCTTCTGGTGACTGATATTGTCCTTCTAATGAATGTTAGACTCATTGAAAAAATCACACCCTGTGTGAAGGAAGCGGTGCCTTTGATGAGTTTATTTAATTGGGCTATATATGAACTAGAGAAACAATGTTAAATCCCTGTAAATTCATTTCAAGGCTACTGAACAGCGCCACTGGAAGCAAATCACCAAATGCATTCCAAGGTTTTTCCTTGGCCTCTATGCAGTAAATATGTGTACTGATTTGCGTGACGTTTGGAGAAAATGTGTAAAAGTATTTTAAAAACAATTGTTTTGACAAAATTGGCCTCCTGGTGGCGCTATAACAGGGCAATGTGAAAAGGGGGGCAATTCTTCCTGGGCCTAGTGGGAATATGCGTGGAAAGTTTCACGGAAATTGCACACTGCGTTCATGTTGTGGGCACGTGTGCAGTGTTGCTTCTTTGCCGTGCCTCCTGGTGGCGCTATAACAGGGCAATGTGAAAAGGGGGGCAATTCTTCCTGGGCCTAGTGGGAATATGATTTGCGTGACGTTTGGAGAAAATGTGTAGAAGTATTTTAAAAACAATTGTTTTGCCAAAATTGGCCTCCTGGTGGCGCTATAACAGGGCAATGTGAAAAGGGGGGCAATTCTTCCTGGGCCTAGTGGGAATATGCGTGGAAAGTTTCACGGAAATTGCACACTGCGTTCATGTTGTGCGCACGTGTGCAGTGTTGCTTCTTTGCCGTGCTCATACGGACGGACGGACAGACACGTATGTAGAGCGGCTGGCACCGCTAAAAACACGCTCTGCTTCTGGTGACTGATAGTGTCCTGTGTCCCTCTAATGAATTGTATTTTCTTTTCTTATTCCAGCGTTCTCTCTGTTCAACTTGTTTGAGGAGGAAGACAAACGAACTGATGCTCAAAAGCAGGAGGAAGAGATTATACTACTGCTGAAGAAAGCTAAAGTATGAATTATTAATGATATGTTAATGTGATGTTATATGATGTTAAAAGTATAGTTCACCCAGAAATTTACTTATTTTCTATCAATTACACACCCCATGATGCCTTGAATTCATGGCGATCTTTTAGTTTTTGCTTTTGACGCATTCCTGAGCCAATAATTTGATGACTGGGAGTATTTCCGGTCCTACCGGATACATTAGCATCTTTCCGCCGGTAATAAAATTATTGGCTTAGGAATGCGACAGAAACAAAAAAATCTCCATGAATTTAATGCTTCATGGGGTGTAATTGTTTGAAAATAAGTCATTTTTTGGGCGAACTACTCCTTTTAAAGTATGAATATGTTGATGAGATCAGACTACTGCTGAAGAAAGTAAGAATGTCATTAATATGTTATTATGATGCCAAAGTATGACGTAATTGTAATGTGTGTGTGTGTGTGTGTGTGTGTGTGTGTGTGTGCGTGTGCGTGTAGTTGAGTATGTACAGAGGTCAGCTCCAGGTAGCATCAGACTTTCTTCACCAGGCGGTGGCGCTAGCGCACCGGACACACAACAACCAAGCTATCATCTATACATACAGCCTGGTAAATATATAAAATGATTATCATTTATTTCTACAGTCTGGTAAATATATCCATATATTATCATATTTTGTAGTTATATAAATATCATGAATATATATATTTTCTGTGAGCAATTTTGTATTGATTTTATAACATAAAAGTGCATGGACAAAATACTAGCAAAATGGCAAAAAGAAAAGGGGGGGGGGGATAGAATAAAGGTACAATATGATGTTTTGTCCTAAATAAATACATGATCATTTACACACACGCACACACATACACATGTGTGTGTGTGCGTACGTGTATATCACGTATGTGTATATATATATATATATATATATATATATATATATATATATATATATATATATATATATATATATATATATACACATACATACATACTGTCTGGTAAATTTATTGTACATATTATGATAAATAGACTATACATATTATAATGTATACCCACTGTGTGATAAATGTGATTCATAGTATATAACATTGATGAATGTATAGTGTCATGTGTAATAAATATATTATAAATAGGTGATGAGTATTATACGATTGATTAATGCATGTGTGATAAATACTGTGTTATGATACATATTCTAACACTGATGAATGTATTGTGTCATATCTGCAGATGGCTAACCTGGCGTATGTGCAGGGACAACTGGACCAAGTAAGATCATTTAGTTGAAATGATTTAGTTGAATATATAATGATACAGACAGACTGTGTTCAGGGCTCACATTGGTTCACACATCAGACCGACCGCGTGGTAGAAATTAAGCTACCCGTAAATTTCGGACTATAAGCCGCGACTTTTTTTTTCACATTTTTCGACCCTGCGGCTTATATAACGGTGCGGCTTATCTATGGATTTTTACAGCTAACGGCCACTAGGGGACCTCCTAAATCTATGGATTTTACACCCGCGGCTTATTGTCCAGTGTGGCTTATATATGTACAAATCATTCAATTTAGCTGCTGCGGCTTATATTCAGGTGCGGCTTATATTCAGGTGCGGCTTATAGTGCGAAAATTACGGTAATTTACATATCGTCTCTGTCAGGTGGAAACCTCACATGTCCAAAACAGTGACTTTTCAGGATTCGAAAAAAGTAAAAGTAGCAGATCGCTCCACCTTTTGAGCAGAGAGTGAGTGATTGAGTGAGTGAATCACACTGCAGATCATCAGTTCTAATCTGTTCTCTCCTCAGGCAGAGAAACTCTTCAAGGCAGCCATGAGCTTCATGTTGGCTGGAGGAACACCACAGGTAGGTGTGTGTTCTGGTAGGAGATAAAACCAGCAGTACTAGAGGTCCTGGTAGGAGATAAAATCAGCAGTACTAGAGGTCCTGGTAGGAGATAAAACCAGCAGTACTATAGGTCCTGGTAGGAGATAAAACCAGTAGTACTAGAGGTCCCGGTAGGAGATAGAACCAGCAGTACTATAGGTCCCGGTAGGAGATAAAACCAGTAGTACTAGAGGTCCCGGTAGGAGATAAAACCAGCAGTACTAGAGGTCCCGGTAGGACATAAAACCAGCAGTACTAGAGGTCCCGGTAGGAGATAAAACCAGCCATACTAGAGGTCCTGGTAGGAGATAAAACCAGCAGTACTAGAGGTCCTGGTAGGAGATAAAACCAGCCATACTAGAGGTCCTGGTAGGAGATAAAACCAGCAGTACTAGAGGTCCTGGTAGGAGATAAAACCAGCAGTACTAGAGGTCCTGGTAGGAGATAAAACCAGCCATACTAGAGGTCCTGGTAGGAGATAAAACCAGCAGTACTAGAGGTCCTGGTAGGAGATAAAACCAGCAGTACTAGAGGTCCTGGTAGGAGATAAAACCAGCAGTACTAGAGGTCCTGGTAGGAGATAAAAACCAGCAGTACTAGAGGTCCCGGTAGGAGATAAAACCAGCCATACTAGAGGTCCTGGTAGGAGATAAAGCCAGCAGTACTTGAGGTCCCGGTAGGAGATAAAACCAGCAGTACTAGAGGTCCCGGTAGGAGATAAAACCAGCAGTACTAAAGGTTTGATTGATGTGATTGATGTAGTTTATTTAGTAAGACATGAGAATAGTACATGACAGTACATGGAAGTACAAATTCACAATACAAGGTCTACTAAACTGGAACTCTCATTAAGCACTAAGCTTGTTTAAGATGAGACCCCCATGCACACAAATCATGATGAAATATAAGGCAGATAGATAAACACACTACTATACAGAATGTCATACAATCAGCTTTCAGGTTACTGGTATGAAGAGAAAATATATATATATATATACAAAAGAGGAAAATGAAGGAGGGTGGGGGGGTAGGTTAAAGGGGTAGTTCACCCCCAAAATAACTTTTTTTCTATGTATTCCTCACCACCTGGAGCCTTGAATTCATAGATATTTTTTTGTTTTTGTCACATTCCTAAGCCAATAATTTGATTATAATAAATTTGTCCCCATTGATTCCTGTAGGAGACACAAATGCATTTGTGTCTCCTACCGGAATCAATGGGGCTAAATTTATTATAATCAAATAATAAAGGAAGGAATGCGACAAAAACAAAAAAATATCCATGAATTCAAGGCTCCATGGGGTGAGTAATCCATAGAAAAAAAGTTATTTTGGGGGTGAACTACCCCTTTAAGACTTAGACAGGGGCCATTTTCGAATTGCAGCCTCCTGAAGGTGTATCTTTAGGGCAGTTTTGAAAGTGAGTAGGGTTTTACACTCCTTTACTCCTTTTGGTAGGGCATTCCACATTTTCGATGAATAGCATGAGAACGAGTTCATTCCCTTAGTTGAGCCAAATCTGGGTTGAACATGATTTGTGGAGCTGCCTCTGGTGTTATGATCATGGACTGCATTAACATTTTGGAAGTATTTTGACAAATACAGGGGGATCCCAATGTTGTGGTGTATCTTGAAGACCAGGCCCATAGCAAGTTGCTGTACTCTGTCCTCAACCCTAAGCCATCCAATCCTAGCAAAATGAGCAGGGGTTAGATGGGTTATGTGATTGAGGCCAAGAAGTAGCCTTACAAGTTTGTTTTGGGATGTTTGGAGCCTTGTTTTTAAGGCCTTGGAGGTGTTGTGATACCATGAGGTGCATGCATAATCATAATGACCTTGAATGAGGGCCCCTGCAAGAATTTTCAGAGTATTCTTACTGACTAGACGATCAATCCTCCACAAATAGCGTGTTGTTTGGTTGACATTTTTTATCACTTTTTCTGCGTTTTTGTTACCAGAGAGGTTTGCCTCCAAGATGGAGCCCAGGTAGGTAATTTCATCCTTTCTTTTGATGACATCATCACCCACTTTGATCGTGAAACTCTCTACCTTGTTAAGGTTAGGACTGGACCCAAAGAGGATGGATTCAGTTTTACCCAGGTGTAATGAAAGTTTGTTGTCAGAGAGCCAGATGCAGATCTTGTTGAGTTCGGAGCTGAGAGGTCCTAGGAGGAGATAAAACGAGCAGTACTTGAGGACTCATGGTGTGTTTGTCTCTTGTTTTAAAGGATGACAACGGCGTCGTAGAAATCTCTCTGAAACTGGCCACCATCTACGCCGGTCAGAACAAGTAAGTCCTGCTGTCTGTACAGAGTCCAGTTTACAATTCGGTCATTTAGCACAGAGGTTCTCAACCTGTGGGCCGGAGCCCACTGGTGGGCCGCGAGGACATTGCAAGTGGGTCCCCAAATAATTTGCAAAATACTTAAAGGTAGGGTAAGTGATTTACTTTGGTTAAAATAAGTGTTAAATAGCTCTATTTTCTGATAGTACTCATAGAGTGTTCGTCCAGTAAAAGGAGTCTCCCATGTCTCTCCAGCTCTTAATTAAACAGAAAATGCATTTTCAGTGCTCTCTCCTGATTGGCTTAAATGTTGTCACCAACCTGAAAATGTATATATTATTCTGTCTACTAAAGAGCTGGAGAGACCCCTGTGACCGAACAAACGCTCTGTAGCAATGATTACTATCAGAATATAATACTTTAACGATTTTTGACAGCTGCTTTAACTGCCATCATGCAAGAGAAGTTCCTCCCTGAATGCATATGGTTCTGTGTCGGCCCTGTTCTTGTGTGACTCTGTCCATGTGTGTCTGATGTGTTTTTTGTTTGTCTTGTTGATTATTTATTTGATCACATTATGCTGCTGTAACGCCTCAATTTGCCATCGGGGATTAATAAAGTAAATCTCATCTCACATAAACGCCCTCTGAAAATGCACACAGCCCACCCATCTGACCACTTAAAACGGCTGTCAACTCATTCAGAGCCATGAAATAAAAAAATAATTGCAAACTGAGCCAGCCAAAAATACATAGTAAAAAAAAAAGTGCTCAGGAGCCGAGATACAGCCTTTTCAGTAATAAGGTAAACAATAAGTCAATGGTTTACATTGTTGTTTACATATTTTTGCCAGACCCAAGGGGTCGGCTTACATGAGGCTTTGTACCTGTTTCGTCCATACATGGGCATGGTCACTTTGTCCTTGGGCCCCAGCCATAAAAGTCTGTCCCCCTTTCGTCCATACACGGGCATGTTTTGTACCTGTTTTCTCCATACATGGGCAAAAAACAGGTTTTGGTCACTTTGTCCTTAGGCCCCAGCCATAAAAGTCTGTCCCCCTTTTCGTCCATACATGGGCATGTTTTGTACCCGTTTTCTCCATACATGGGCAAAAAACAGGTTTTGGTCACTTTGTCCTTAGGCCCCAGCCATAAAAGTCTGTCCCCCTTTTCGTCCATACATGGGCATAGACACAGGCTGACACGTCATGTGAAATCTGGGTCTGGCAGAACCAGGTCTCCTGGTCTTGTTTCAAAAACACGTCAAACACGTCATTGGCACGTTGCGCCATTGCGGTAAAACACGTGAAACACGTCAATGGCACTCAATGAGTTAAGTGGTCAGGTGGGTGGGCCGTGAAAGCTTTCAAGATTTTCAAGTGGGCCAGAAAGTGGTGGGAAAATGTAAAAAAATTACATACTGTAAAAAATACAATTACAAACAAATGCGGACATAGTCCACATGAAATCATAAATTCATATACAGGCTTACATGCCAATGGTTCCACAATTTAGAGACAAACCTGACAAACCTGACCAAACTCAATACAGGGTTAGTCAGAATTGAAATTATGCTGTTGACAGAACCAGACAGCCTACACATACATTTGTACATGAGGTTCCGCAGCACAGCGGAGCAGGGTGGGTACACCAATACTGACAAACATTACCGGCTTAATCAGACTATTGATTGGTCTAAGTAGGTGAGATACTGACCTACCCACGTTTAATCAGACTATTGATAGGTGAGATACTGACCTACCCGGGGGCAATCGGTACACAACTCAAACGGCGCTGAGTCGGCTCAAGCGAACTTGAGCCACGAGAGGCACCACCGAGCGGGCTAATGCGAGCGAATTGCCGTGCCGAACGTTGCCGAACGTTGCGCCTCCGACGCGGTCCAAAACTAAACTTTATACAAAACACCTCCTGAGCCCCGTCGGTAGGTCAGTATAATCTCACCAATCAATAGTCTGATTAAATGGGGTAGGTCAGTATCGCACCTACTTAGACCCATCAATAGTCTGATTAAATGGGGTAGGTCAGTATCGCACCTACTTAGACCCATCAATAGTCTGATTAAACGTGATAATGTCCCATTCAGTGCATTGACAGCCTCCGAATTGGGTGCAAACATTTGGCTTGCACTGCTGCATCGTGGCACTTTAAGGAGCAGTCTCATGCCATCATTATAAGCCACATTTCTGCATACTGCTCTTTCTGTAGTGACCCCCCTGAGTCTATACATTTATGGAAGGATGATTGTTATTGCTTAAACATGTAACTTTATAATTTTGTGTCTGTCTGTCTGTCTGTCTCTCTCTCAGGAAGGACCTAGCAGACATTGGTTACAGTTTCTGTATCGACTCTCTGGAGGCTAAACTGTTGAAGCACAAAGACCTGCCTGAGGACCAGCTGACAGGTTGGTAACTGTTCATCTCCACTAGCTTCTATATCACTTACACCAGTGGTTCTCAACCTTTTCAGGCCACAACCCCCCAAAGTAATCATATTTGAACTGGGGACCCCCCCCCCCTCCCTCCTGGGGACCCCACCACCACCACCACCACCCCGATAAGGACTTGGAATGTATGAGTTGAGGGATTACATTTAGTTTGACTCGGTTCCACAGATAAATATTGTGAAAATAGAAGATCTATGCTGCTATTTTCTTGCCTCTTTCTTATATTATTTGACAATTTGGCCAATGTTTAACCTGTTTTTATAGTGTTGATTACTTTTGATACAGTAATGATCTTTTTCTTTCTACTTGGTATTAAAAATACCCCAAAAGTCCTTACATTTTCACTTCACTGTCATCTGGGGACCCCCCACCCCCAAATAATATGGGGATCCCGACCCACAGGTTGAGAACCACTGACCTACACTATCTACCTTATCCACTTCAGCCCTTTATCTATCATCGTACTACAAATAGCCAAAATAGCCAAAGCGCAAAACATGTTGCGTTGGCAGCATGTAGATCTGCTATTTTCACGTTATTTGAAAACAAAAAAAAACATTTTGTTTAACTTGTGAAAATTTAGTTTGGGTAAAAAGATTTGTCCAAACGAGGGGTCAGGGTTTTACTTGTGATTAACACATTAACCGCCAAGAACGTAGTCCTACGGTCCGTTAAATCCAACTGTTAAGCGCCGAGACCGTAGCCCTACGGTCCACGGTCTTTTCGCGCGTGCGCGGTCCGGGTGCACTTTCGGAATTTTTTTTATCCACTTCCGTTTCCGGTTTGATGACCGGAAACGGAATTATTTGGGATCCGGTTTTGACGATCACGTCCGCCCTCGTTCTACAGACGAAACTGAAACTCAATTCTCTTCCTGTAGTTTTTTCTCCTCGCATTTCACTGTTTAACGTAATCCGCTCTAACTACAACATGGATACCCCGTTTGACACGTGGTTTTCACTGGGAGATACAGTGGGATGTCGCGGATGTAAACAGACCGGCTCAATCTCAATCTTAAGGATTTTAACAAGATCTATGGCGACATGAAAAAAACAAAAAAACAACAAAAACACCTTGGCACTGGTGAGTACATTATGAGATTAACCTCTGGCGGTCGATGTGTTAAAGGCTAATTCCCCTTTTTTACTGCCATCAACAAAGCTGGAATGGGGTCATGTCATGTTTAGAAAAGTCATGATTTTGTCCATTTTGTGATACAGTATTTGTCCGTTAGGTAATACAGTACTGTGTCTACAGAAGGGATCAGATTTAGGTAATACAGTACTGTGTCTACAGAAGTGATCAGATTTAGGTAATACAGTACTGTGTCTACAGAAGTGATCAGATTTAGGTAATACAGTACTGTGTCTACAGAAGTGATCAGATGTGGATGAAACATTGTGAAAAGGTTGGTCATGGGGCAAGGAAGAACTCAACGTTTCAGGTGTAATTTGGCACTATTGTAGTGCCAAATATAAACAGGTTGTCTTAAGACACTTTACATATAGAGCAGAGACCTGACATTTAGCGAGGATTTGACGACAGCGGCAACGGAAAAACTCTTCTTTAATCCATTAAGACCGGGAACGCATCTGTGTCATTTTATAGATTTCTTTGGCTATTCCAAAAAAAAAGCAGATCTACAAGCTCATAGCACTATAAAGGTGTTCCAGTGCCCTGGAGCACCTGAATTCCAGGGCACTGGAAGGGTGAATCCCTTCCAGTGGTTCTATGAGAGGCCGCTTCACACTTTGGCCTGTCACAGGTCGCACAATCACATTTATTTTGACTGGATTCTTGGACCACGACTTGGATCATGACCCATGCCGCCATTTCTGTATGTATATATGTATGTGTATACCGGATTATCTTTATTTGTTTTTTGTTTTTCCACTTTTTTCTATTTAGAGTTTATTTTTCACAACTTTTCTCCCCAATTTAGTATTTATGTCAATTAATTCCTCCACACACACATTTCTGTGTTGTCCCTACTGTCGTATCCTACTGACTCACCTGCCAGTGAGGAGCCCCCACCAGGAGGATGTAGAGCCTTCGTCCTACTCCTCCCGCCCAACACTCCCTGCTGACAGGCTCCGCCCCCAGCCCGTAGGAGGACGTACAGTGACCAATGTCACCCTCCCCGCCCGGTTTCCCTCCCCCGGACACGGGTCAATTGTGTTCGCGTAGACGCCCGACAAAGCCGGATGCACCACGGTGGATTCTAACCCACAACCTCCGTGGTGGTGGGCAGGGACTTTACCACTGTACCAACCAGCGTTTTGTTTGTTTTCTATCCCTTCCCCTTTGCTCTCACTCTACCTCTGTCCCTTCTCTACCCCCCCCCCGCCCCCCCCCAAAAAGGGAAACAAATCACCCAGAACTTTACACCTGTAATACTACAGGACCCTGCAGTGAGTTATTTTAACCTGTTACAACTAGGATCTGATCAGACCTATAGTCTGGATGGACAGTGTGATGGTCTGAGTTTATAATTCACAAAAGACAACACAGTTGTCCTTGTATTATTGTCTCCGCCGAAGGTGGAGAATATGTTTTCGCTTTGTGTGAGCAAACATTGTTAGCCAAGCTAACATTGGGCAAGCTCCACGTGACACGTGTCAATTTGTTGACACCAATGCCTCTGATTGGCTAGAGGGACGCGTGACGAAATAAAATTCTATAAATAGGTGTGTCACTTCAAAAAGCCCCTACTTTTTGAAGTGAGGTAAAACAGGATCAATCAGACTTGATTGGAACAGTACCTTCAGTAAGTCCAAGTCACCCGTCTGTGCGTGTGTGTTTCCCTCTGAGAACACCTAACATTGGTCAAGCAAAGGCGCAGAAGGCCAAAGCTAAGAAAGCATACTCATCTACAATTGTAACGTAGAAGAGGACTAGAGTTGAAATGATCCCACAACAAAGCCGAACTCTTAATACGTGTCAATATGTTGACATCAATGTCTCTGATTGGCTAGAGGGACGCATGACGAAATACAATCCTATAATAAAAAGGTGTGTCACTTCAAAAAGCCGTTTACGTTTTTGAAGCGAGGTAAGACAGGATCAATCAGTCTTGATTGGAACAGTATCTTCTAGTCCAAATCACCCGTCCGTGCGTGTGTGTGTCCTCAATCTTCAAAAAAAAAATTCATCCTATCTTTTTTTAAACATCTCAACTATCTCATTAGTTATTGCTATGATAATATAATTGCTATAGTCTGCTGGCGGAGACTTGTGCTCCGAGGAGCACATTTTCTAGTTTATTCTGTTGCTGTCATGGCTGCCACTTCCCACCTGATGTCGTGTGGGAGTTCTGACTGCTCCAGGCCATACTGAATAACTGCTAGCTTACATAATGTCTTCAGACTTGGACTCAAGTCTAAGATGAACAGATTATTGGGTGTGTCTCTGAATCCTCTAAAGAGGATGACACGATCTCCCACCATGCAACAGGACATACAACTCATCCGAAATGGGCGTTTCCCCTTGGGCTCAACCTTCTTCCAGGAGAAGGTCTCTGGATTAAATTTCCACAGATCGTTTAATTTCTTCTTCAAATGATCAGCGTAACCACCCAATATGTACAGCTCTCCATTGTAGGTAAAGGCTGAATGATTCCAGCGTCCTTCTGGAAGAAGCTGTGCAGAAGGCGTGTTCAGCCAGCAGTTGGTCTCTGTGTCAAACACTCTGATGTTGTTGTCATGGTCAGGATAGCCCCCAAATACACACATCTTTGTCCCAATGATGGTGGCAGAGTGTTCTGATGAAACAGGTGGTGGAGTGCTTGTGGTGTTAATTAAAGACCAGACCATTGCGGTGGTGTCCAACTTGTAGATGTCATTAGTGTCTCCAGTCAGCTGGTTGTATCCTCCATAGATATACATGACCTTCCCCAAGACACAGGCTGAGTGGTTCTTCCTCCCCTCTGGAACTGTCCCAGAAACACTGGGCCTTAACCATCTGTGGGTGTCGACATCAAATGCATAAAGCATGTTGGAGTGGTGCCCATGGATATATATGAAGTCAGCATGCTCCTCTATCTGAAAGTTCACTACACCCCCCCCAGATGTAGACAATATCTTCTATGAGCACAGCTGTGTGATCTACACAGTTGGAGGGAACCTCAGGGGGAAGTTCTCCTCTTCCAGTTGTCACAGGAGGCAACTGAATCCATCTCAAAGACACTGTATTAAAGACATGCACTGCAATCTGGTCCCTGTCATTCAAGTTACAGTACCCTCCAAAGGAGTACAGATTGTGTCCCACTGCTACAGCAGCATGAAAGGATCTCTTTGTTCCTCTGTTCAGATCCAAGGTCCAGTGCAACATTTTGGACCACAACAACAAAGTGGAAGAAAAAGAAGTCTTCAAGTCTCTGTAAAACAATGCAGTGATGTTCCACATGCTAACACTTATATTGGTACAGCCACACCAACACAACTCCATATTTGGGCAAAACTAACATCATATTGATGACATCAGCGTGGAACTACATATTTGGGCAAGACTGGGATCAGACGTACTCTGGTCTTATGTCTTATGATGGATGGAAGGCGTGTCTGACAAAAACGATGGAGCTCGTACAATACAAATGTCACCTACTTCTTTACACCTGTAAACCTGTGATGTGACAAAGTTTATTCTGATTCCATACAAAACCTGCCACAATCACTGTTCAGGAGTCTACCGTGACAATAGTCATACCAGGGACCACGTGTGCCCCTCTGGGGCCCCCAGCGCACCGTTGCTCCAGCAGTGTCACAGCAGTGTCACAGCAGTGTTAAAACTTCAAAGGGCCTAAAAAAAGTGAAAATAGCCAAGCAAATAGCAGAGCTCACAACTCTGCTATTTTCACTAGTTTGGGTCCCTGGGTCCTGGGTCTAATTTCTCTTTTGGGTCTTGAGCTAAAACATTTGGGAACCACTGTTCCAGGCGGTCTAAAAATGGCTAATATAGCTTTCAAATCTGTTTAACCACTTTAACCCCATGTGCATCGGCTATTTGAAAATAACAGATCTACAATGCATCGCATTGTCTTGAAATTAAATATTGCTTTTTAAATTATGTTTTTGAAACATTTTAACAACATAAATCTTGTATTGGGGTCCCTGGCACAAACCATTCTCAGATGGGGAGGTCAAATACATAATACTTAATTTGGGCGTCCTTGACGCGTGCTTATGGATATCATCGCTTTTCTGTGATTGTGATTGGCCAGTAGTCGCTGTGATTGACAGTTCTCCCTTCCTAGCGTTTTTGCAACTATACTTAAACCTAAACTTAATCCTAACCCTAAACTCAGTAAAACTATGGCTTAACCTATAACCCTAACCTCAGTAAAACTATGCCTACATCTAAACTTAACCCTAACCTCTGTAAAACTAAGGCTTAACCTATAACCCTAACCCTAACCTCAGTAAAACTATGCCTAAATCTAAACTTAACCCTATCCTCAGTAAAACTATGGCTTAAACTTAACCCTAACCTCAGTAAAAGTATGCCTAAACCTAACCTTAACCCTAACCTCAGTAAAACTATGCTTAAATCTAAACTTAAAGGGTAAGACCACTTTGGTAGAGGTTTGGGTTGTGTAGTTACCTTGCCATGGTGTAACTCCAACGGTGGGCAAGAAATCAAAAATAATTGCTCCATTGATTAGAAATTGACAGTTCAAAATATGCTCCTCATTGAGTTACACTGTATGGTAAAACAGCTCTCAAAATCACTCTTTTAGCACATAAATGAACCCAAACATAGCTGTTTCAGACAATATAGAGCATCACCAAACCCAGTACTGTTTGTTTTTTTAATAAAAATGTCAACTTCCTGTTGATTTTACTATTTGAAGATCTGGATCCGGATCCACGGATCCAGTTCGGGTTTTCTACTTATTAAAAATGGCAAAATCAGCAGGAAGTCATTTTTATTAAAAAAACAAACAGTACTGGGTTTGGTGATGTTCTATATTGTCTGAATCAACTTTGTTTGCGTTCGTTTAAGTGCTTAAAGAGTGACTTTGAGAGCTGTTTTACCCTACAATGTAAGTCAATGAGGAGCATAATTAAAATTATCAATTTCTAATCAATGGAGCAATTATTTTGTATTTCTTGTCCACCTTTGGAGTTACATCATGGCAAGGTAACTACACAACCCAAACCTCTACCAAAGTGGTCTTACCCTTTAACCCTAACCTCAGTAAAACTATGCTTAAACCTAACCTTAACCCTAACCTCAGTAAAACTATGGCTTAACCTTAACCTCAGTAAAAGTATGCCTAAACCTAACCTTAACCTTAACCTCAGTAAAACTATGCCTAAGCCTAACCTTAACCCTAACCTCAGTAAAACTATGCTTACACCTAACCTTAAGCCTATTCTAAGTAACAATGCACAAATCTAACCTTAACCCTAACTATGCCTGCCAGGAAGCCAATCAGACACACGTAAGGCGGGTCTATCCTATAACGTTGGTGGAATCCATAATAACGTGTGGTTGACATGAAAAAGCTTGAGAACCACTGGTTTTGGGTGTTTTTGTGTCCTGTCACGTCCACTAGAGGAGGCTGAAGCGCTCAGGAAGGAGACCAGGCTGCTGTTGGGGTTGTGTTTGGACTCTCGTGCGCGCTACCGCGCCTCCACCCAGCAGCTGTACAACGCTACCCTGGACTACCAGCAGGCTCTGCTCATCTGTGACCAGGAGCAAGGACACACACACCCCCAGGTACTGATGACCAGCGGTCATCATCCATCATCGTACTACAAATAGCCGATCTTCAAGCTCAAAACATGTCGCATCATGACGCGTTGTGAGCATGTAGGTCTGATATTTTAACTTTATTTTTAAACTAAATTCACTTTTTTTTTAAATTGTGAAACATTTATTTGGACAACATGATTTGCCCAAACTATGGATGTCAGGGTTTTACTTGTGATTAAAGGCTCATTCCCCTGTTTTACTCCCATCAACAAAGCTGGAATGGGGTCATGTCATGTTTGGAATAGAGTCTTGATTTTGCCCTATACCGAATTTTGTCAATCTTGTGATAGTATTTGTCCGGTAATACAGTACTGTGTCTACAGAAGTGATCAGATTTAGATAATACAGTGCTGTGTCTACAGAAGTGATCAGATTTAGGTAATAATACAGTGCTGTGTCTACAGAAGTGATCAGATTTAGGTAATAATACAGTGCTGTGTCTACAGAAGTGATCAGATTTAGATAATACAGTAATGTATCTACAGAAGTGATCAGATTTAGATAATACAGTGCTGTATCTACAGAAGTGATCAGATTTAGATAATACAGTACTGTGTCTACAGAAGTGATCAGATTTGGATTGATTGATTGAATATTTTATTAGGCAAAAAATGTAAAACAGCACAGTTACATTTAAAATACTTTGTCTGACAGGTCCGTTCATGAAAGTCCTTGCGGACTTGTTTCCAATGAGGGCCTTGGTATTCAATTCATAGACATATATAGTGGCACCACAGTTCAAATATCAATACAAAAAAAAACAGCCAAAAATAACACTATGTACAATAAAAAAATAAAAAAGGGGGAAAAAATATGTACAAGAACAGGGGGGGGGGGGTCGGCTGTCTAACGGGAAAATGGTACTACCTCCTCTTTTGGCCTCCTGAAAGGTGATTTTTTTTTTTAAGGCTCTTTTAAATGAGCCCAGTGAACTGCATTTTTTGAGGGATGGGGTTAGACTATTCCAATCTCGACTATTCCAATTTAGATAATACAGTGCTGTATCTACAGAAGTGATCAGATTTAGGTAATACAGTACTGTAGCAACAGAAGTGATGAGAATTAGATAATAATACAGTACTGTATCTACAGAAGTGATCAGAATTAGATAATAATACAGTACTGTATCTACAGAAGTTATCAGAATGAGTTAATAATACAGTACTGTATCTACAGAAGTTATCAGATTTAGATAATACAGTACTGTATCTACAGAAGTTATCAGAATGAGTTAATAATACAGTACTGTATCTACAGAAGTTATCAGATTTAGATAATAATACAGTACTGTAGCAACAGAAGTGATCAGAATTAGATAATAATACAGTACTGTATCTACAGACGTGACTAGGACACACACCCCCAGGTACTGATAACCTGCGGTGGAAGAAGTACTCAATATGTTTTTTACTTGAGTAAAAGTAGCAATACCACATTAGTAGAAATAGTGCAGTTACAAGTAAAAGTTAGGTGTTCAAAATGTACTTGTGTAAAAACACAAAAGTGTTGGCGTCAAAGTATACTTAAAGTACCCAAAGTAAAAGTAGTCATTACGCAGAATGTCCTAATTCACAAGTTTTCATATGTATAAAATGTAAAAGAAAATCCTTTGAAAATGGCAGATTTAGTCATGTGTTGTGAGCTTGAAGATCAGCTATTTTCAAATAGCTTATACGGGGCTGAAGTGGTTAATGCATGTTTTTTGTTTACAAGCATACAGTGCGAGCTTGTACATCTGCTATTTTTGAACTTTTTATTTTTTATTTTTTCATCTTGAAAGTATTGGAACATTTTGAATAATTTAGATTTATTTTTAAAACACAAATCTTCTCTTCTGGGGGTCCCTGGCACAAAACATTTTCAGATGGGGGCCTGTGGCCAAATACCAATTTGGGGGTCCTTGAGATGAAGAAGTGAGAGAACCCCTGGTTTAGGTTATGTGGTTAGTTATTCCAGGGCCAGATTGACACCAACAGTTTAGACAGGGATGTGGATGTGGTTACCATAGTAACCCTGTGTTGTTTATTTCCCATCAGACCTTGGTGCTGATGAGCGACCTGGCAACCATCTTGGACCTGCAGGGTCGCCATGACGACGCGTTGCCGTTGGTGACGCAGGCGGTGGAACTGAGTCGAACCGCGGGCCATCCTGACCTGCACGTCCTTCTGGGAAATATGGCTGGAATATTATTACACCAAGGTTGTTATTATTATTGTTATTTTTTATTTATTTATTTTTTATTATTATAGAAATATAGCTTGAATATTATTACACCAAGGTTAATTATTATTACTATTTATTATTATTACTATTTATTATTATTATTATTATTATTATTATTATTATTATTATTACTACTATTAGTCTTTATTTTATCATTAATATATTGGTGCTACTTAGCCTACTTTACTAGTATGTTCAGTAATATAGTTTTAACACTTCTCAAAAACTACACATATTAGTTCTCCATGGGATCCATTCAAAGGAGGGGGTCCCAGGACCCACTACATTGAAAACATCACTACTATCATTTTGTTGCACTGGACATCCTGACATTTTATTTTAAAGACAACTTAGTTTTTTCAAGCCAAGATATTTAAATATGATTTGTTGACATGGTTGTTTTGTGCTGCACTACATATAAAGAGATTAGATTCCGTGCATGGCACTCCCTCGGAGCGTCGTAATACGTGCGCCGATCGGACGGTTCTCGAGATACGTGAACAACAGACACACACACGGACGGACAGAGATTTTGCACATTTATTGTAGGATTATTATTTTCTTATCTCATATTAGAGGTGTGCGTGTGTGTGTTCCCCTTCCCCTAGCCATGGTGTGCATGGTAGTCCAACTGGGTCCAAGTTTATCTTTTAAATGTTTTTCTTTGCCCCACATTTGAATTGTGTTACCTGTCCCACATTTTGACCAGTAGGCGGCCTGTTGCACCGCATATGGTTACCTATCAAATTATGTTATCTGCCCCACATTTTGGCTAGTAGGTGGCCTGTTGCACTGCATATGATAACCTTTGGAATTCTGTCCTGTCCTGCCATCGCTGCAGTGTCCCCAGCCATGAAAAAGTAAACAAAGTACTGTATTTTGGGGGACATTTTCTTGCTTTACACGGACCAAAAGAAAATACAAGAAAAAGATGTAGCTGAGGGCTTTAGTCCCATTCAGGAAATGTAATGTAAAACAGTTGTTTTCAGTATCTGCCAATACTTGGCTTTGAGTGTGAAATTGCTAAACAAATGGATTTAAAAATATAAAAGACAGTTTGTGTGCATTTGTGCAGTGGGAGAGGCGTTCTCACCTTGCCCTATTTTTCTACAGTTTTCTCATTCTTGGCTGAATAGTCGAGTATCTGGCAACCCGGGAGCCAGCGAACACAAAAACGCTAATAAACACACATTTCACATTTGGTGAAATCGAAAAACGGGCTTCCCTGTTTCGTGCACATGGTAAGGGTGAATGGCTGTGTGCAAATTCAGATCAATTGCTCCAGCCACTGAGGAGAACCGGGCAGAACAGTTTTGGTCTCACCACGCACTACAAACAAACAGACAGAGGTTTCTCAAATTATAGGAGGATAGCATCCATGATCCATTCATCTGCAGGCTGGCAGACGCCAGACGGCTGTGAGTTGAGCCCTGTACACATATCCGTCTGCAGCTAATTTCACCTAAACCACTACAATGATCCGTGTCAATGTCTTGTGCACACTGCCAGCAGGGCAAAGAACTCAAATAAATCAGTCAATGACAACTAATTTATAAGGTTGGGCGGTTGGAATATACCGGCAGTCAGCGATTGGATGGGTCCAATCGCCGAATGCTTTTATTGGGACGATATTTGTCATTTTATTTTACAATTTTTTTTTTAACCTAATGGTCTGCCTCCTCGAGAATTAAACTCTTCAAATATAGCCAAATTAAATGTAAATAATACACATATACGCAATACAAAGCGTGCATGAAATGTTTATCAATTTGGGCCATTCTAATAATGATGATGATGATGATGAAAGCACGCTTTTGTTGCGCTTATTTCCGACGAGTCTAGGCTGCAAAACACAGTCCCAATCCCGGGAGGTAGGCTACTGAATGGAGCGGAGGAGAGCATCGCTTCACTAGTTGTCTGTTTATCAGCTACTGTACGTTTGATGATAGCTGTATATATATTTTTTACATTTTAGAAATTGAAACTACAGCTCTAGTTTCTACAAATCCTCGCTGTGCTTTTGCAAGCTTGATGACGCAGGAACGCATGTCCCCCCCGGTCTCACAAGATCCAGCACTAGATTCTGAATCTTACCTTTTTCGAAGAAGTCTGGATATTAAAACTTGTGTCAGCTTATGTTTATATCACAGGTCAATCAATGCGATTTGAAATGTGAATTCACTCGCAACCCAACGCGCGTTGCCCGTCCCTTTAGTTACAGGCAGTGGTGGAAAAAGTACAAACAATTTGTACTTAACTCTATAACTGCCAAAGACGTTTATAAACGTCTTTGAGAAATTAGCTGTTGCCTGCCAAAGACGTTTAAAAACGTCCTGGAAAAAAAAAAAAATAATAACTTTTTTCAAAAAAAAAAAAGATAAAAAGATTCTCTAATTATTTAGTATTGACACCTTTTCGATATTCCAAACGAATAAGGAGATAACAATTTCCAAAGATTTGCTGCTCCATCCACTTCAATGTTAAAATTGAAACGGACAAACAATTCACAATGTTTTTTGGTTTGAAACTACTGGTTTTGAGCTATTTTCAAACATCAAACAACACATGACAACAAGGTCAAATTGACCTCGTTGACATTTGTGAAACCACACCTGAATCTCATCTGTGATTAGAAATTTTCTGGGGATCAATCATACTTGAGAAAAATATTTTGTGGCTATGCGAAAAGGTACCAAAATCGATCAAAACCCTGGCAGAGGCTACAGACTGTTCTGAAAAAACTCTGGCAGGGTAAGAGTTAAGTATCAATACTGCAATGTAGAATCTAACTAACATTTTTCATATCATTGTAGTAGAGTAAAAGTACAATATTTGCCTCTGAGATGTAGTGGAGTTGAAGTAAAAGTACTGAAAATTTAAAATACTCCAGTCAAGTAAAACAATACCTCAAAATTGTACTTAAGTACAGTACTTGAGTAAATGTATTTAGTTACTTTCCACCACTGGTTACAGGGGAGTGGCTGTACCAATATAAGTGTTGGCATGTGGAACAGCACTGCATTGTTTTACAGAGACTTAAGACTTCACTTTCATCCACTTTGTTGTTGTTGTCCAACATGTTGCACTGGACCTTGGATCTGAACAGAGGAACAAAGAGATCCTACGATGCTGCTGTTGCAGTGGAACACAATCTGTACTCATTTGGAGGGTACTCTGACTTGAATGACAGGGACCAGATTGCAGTGCACGTCTTCAATACAGTGTCTTTGAGATGGATTCAGTTGTCTCCTGTGACAACTGGAAGAGGAGAACTTCCCCCTGAGGTTCCCTCCAACTGTGTGAACCACACAGCTGTGCCCATAGAAGATATCGTCTACATCTGGGGGGGTTTAGTGAATTTTCAGGTAGAGGAGAGAGGTGACGACTTCATATATGTCCAGGGGGACGACTCCAACATGCTTTATGCATTTGATGTTGACACCCACAGATGGTTAAGGCCCAGTGTTTCTGGGACAGTTCCAGAGGGGAGGAGGTACCATTCAGCCTGTGTCTGTTGCATGGTGGGAGATCGTATCATTCTCTTTAGAGGATACAGAGACAAACCCAGTGTCCTGTACATGCTAGACTTGAATCCTGGTTTGAAGATGTTATGTAAGCTAGCAGTTATTCAGTATGGTCTGGAGCACTCAGAACTCCCACACGACATCAGGTGGGAACTGGCAGCCATGACAGCAACAGAGTAAACTTGAAAAGGTGCTCCTCGGAGCACAGGTCTCCGCCAGGTCAGGTAGAATCGGCCACCTGGTGGCGCTATAACAGGCCCATGTGAAAAATTTGGGGCAGAGGTTCGGAATTGGCATCCAGGGAGTGTATGCGCAAAGTTTCGCTGCGATCAGGCCAACGGTGCCGGAGATTAGCTGTTCACAGACAGAAGGACGGACGTACAGGGAGCAAAACATACTCTCTCGCCATGCCTTCGACCTGGCGGAGACAATAATACATCCACCAATGACAACTAGGTTATCTATTCTGAATTATGAACTCAGAATGTCACCTCGTCCATCCAGACTATAGGATCAGATCAGATCCTATGGACCTAACCATCAGATGATTTGTAACAAGTTCCATTTACTCTACCCATGTATTGTCTAGTGTATCCTTTTTTTAATTATTATTTTTTTAATTATATGTATATTATATTTCTGCTCCCAAAAAAACACACACATGGCACTCAGTTTATTTATACATTACTAATTAAATGTTTTTAAGCCCATAGGCCTACATCAAAGTCTTTACAAAAACATGCAGACATTCTTTTATTTTATTTTTAGATTACAGCATATCATTTATTTTTAAACATGCCAAAACATAAAAGTAGAATGGGGTATATCCATGGTACATACGTATACATACAATACACACACATATGTTATACAAATACAAAAATATATATACATACAAAGAATCTTCATTTTAAAATTTCAATTTCAATTTGGGTGTTTTAGTCCAGTAACCACAAAATATCTGCCCAGGTGTCATTTCCATTAATCTCATTAACCAGAAGATCCATTTAAAATCGTAGCTTTAACTCTGAAAGAAAAACAGACACCCTGTCCGTTTTATAAAACCTTTAGTGGTCATCTTTGTTTCTCATCCAAGTTTTAAAGATGGACAGTTTTTCTATTGTTAGTATTACATTTACACATATCTTCCTCTGTAGGGTGTTGAGACCCAACATGATGTTTGACAATTTCACTGTAGATTCCACATTGAACTGAAACATAAAGTATCCCAAACCTTTACATGAAACTAACACACTACGTTCTGTGTCCTCTCCTACCAAACAAACAACACACAGAGGAGTAGGGACCAGCTTTCATTTGTACAGGTTTGACATTTTTGGAAGAATTCCATGTAATATTGAAAAAAATATAATATCTGACCATCATCTTCCAACTAGATCCCGTCACATTGTACCACAAGTATATTTTTAGGAAATGCCTTTCTAATCCTACTATAAATGTGCAAACTCTCAAGCTGTCCGTCTTGTGTGTACAACTGTGGTTCACGTATCTCGTGTGTCGCAGACAACCCAAGGGAGTGCCATGCCCGGCGTCATAGGCGGCGGGTGAGCTTGACAATTGGGAAGGCTGGGGGTCGGCTTTGCGCGCGTGCGGCATTTTTTTTTTTGATTTTTGTTAGTTTCTTTTTGGTTTTTGGTTACTTCATTTCGGTTATAGGCTTAGGGTTAGGTTAGGGTTAGGTTATTTAATTCTTATTTTTGCCTGATTTTACTGATTTATTATCAAAAAATTAACTAAATAATGCTGCGCACATATATTATATATAATTTGCGCAATTCCCAGAATTTCCCAGCATAACATTTGGGAAGGCTTAGCCTACCCTAGCCTTCATTACCCGGCGTCGATTCGGTCAGATAGGTGCTGATCCGACCAAAATGCCCATATATAGGCATTTTTGTCGTCTTGTCGATGTGGTTACAAACCGGCAATCCGATCCCTATACTCATTTATGGGCATGCCCATATATGGCACCGACCGACACCAAACTCGACGGAACAGAGGATCTAAAATAAATATTGATAAACCCGCCCATACATGGAGCATGCTGATGTCATCACTACGACGTCTTAGGCTGGCCGAGTCTCCCTATTTGGGCTTGTCTGACACGGAACTCCATATATGGGCATAAAAGACAGACAGACAAACGGGTACAATGGTTACTCTGAGTCAATCCAGTGTTTATAGAATAGTGGATTTCCTTATTTTGTTGCTTCTCACTCCTTTTTTCCTAACCCTAACCCGTAGGATTACATGCAGTAACAATTATCACCCTCCCCGTCTAGCTTCCCTCGCCCAAACACGGGCAATTGTGTTTGTATAAGTAAGTAAGTAGGTAGGAGGCTTATCAGGCGAGAACGCAGGATTCTAGCCCCGTCACAATACGCTAGACCCCTGGCAGATGGATTGCTGAGGTGGGGCGCCACACCTACCATCAGCTCCCAGTACTTACCGCACAACATGCCGCACCCAACTCTATTTGCTGTTTGGGTATTCAGACGGTACTACTCTATTTGATGTGTAGCCGCTGGACATAGTCTGTATGGGAAATTTGGCCCCCTTGGTCAAACCCCACGTCAAAAACTAATAATTAAGATCAAGCCCTTCATCTCTTCCAGTGACCTGTTTAGAGTTGTTCTCATGATAATCTTCTCATTTGATGTGTGGGTGCTAGTGTTTAGACGGTACTATTTGACACAAGCACTTGGAATTGTAGGAGTTGAGGCATTACATTTGACTCTGTTCTTCAGATAGATATTGTGAAAATAGCTACAAGCTCACAAAAATAGATCTACAACCTATTTGAAAATAGATCTACAAGCTCACAACACCTTGCAACATGAGGCGTTGTGAGCTTGTAGATCGGCTATTTTAACAAATTTAGCCTCTTTCTTATATTTATTTGACAATTTGGCCGATGTTTGACCAGTTTCTAGTTTGTTTAATATTTTGATGCAGTAATGGTCTTTTTGTTTTATATATGTTTTAAAATGGTCTATTAAGTCCTATATTTGTCACTTTACTGTCATCTGGGGACCCCCCCCAAAATCAACCTACAGGTTGAGAACCACTGGTCTAGAGGAGTCAGTGTTCATAATGATAATGTAACAATGAATATTCATGTTTTTAAAGGGGAAATCCACCCCTTTTCAATATTTAACTATGTCATTAATATAGCATAAAGGAGTTGTGTGGAAATAAGAAAAAAGTTCCCCCCTTTCTGTGTTGTCTTGAACTGGAGGATTGATTCTGGGTTTAACATTGCAAATTACACCATGATGAGTCATCACAGTGTAATTTGCAATTTTTTTTTAAATTTTTTCTTATTTCCACACAACTCCTTTGTGCTATATTAATGACATAGTTACATATTGAAAATGGGTGGATTTCCCCTTTAATGTGTTTCCAGGTCGTCTAGACCAGTTGTTTTCAACCCTTTTCATATCAAGGTCCATTATTTATTTGGCATTTGAGCCACGGAACCACCATTTGATGAGATTTAGACTCTCAGACCCAAAACGTTGAATATTGTGTTGTCGTTGGATGATATTTTGTCCACAATTCCATGCTGTATTGATGTTGGTGCCATAGGAGAGATAACAGGCAAACGTTGATCAAAATAACAATTATTCTACATTCTCTAATTGTGTAGACTTCTTGTAAATTAAGTATTGCTGATTAACAATAATTTAACTCTTGAGAGTGTAAAATTAAACCTAATGGATCCATAAGGGTCCATTAGGTTTAATGTTACGCTCTCAAGAGTTAAAGATTTGTAAGGGTCCCTTTACGTTACCAACTCTCCATCATTTAGCTGGGGACCACCTGGAACCCCCTCAAGGACCACTGGTGGTCCCCGGACCACTGGTTGAGAACCACTGGTCTAGACGAGTCAGTGTTTGTAATGATAATGTAATAATGAATATTCATGTTATTAATGTGTTTCCAGATCGTCTAGACGAGTCGGTCAGTGTTTATAAGGAGGCGATGTCTCTGGCTCAGGCTGCAGGAGATGAGGAGGCTGTGGAACAAGTTCAACAAGGAATGAACCAAGTCAAGCAGAAGAGGAACCAACTGAAGAAAACAGAAGAACAACAACAAACCCAAGAACCTGAAGAGAAACCAACACAGTCTGTCTGACCACTATGTCTAAGCTTTCATAGATTTATGGGGAATGTGCATCAATGTGTCTGTGAATTTGTCTGTCTGTCTGGTGGTGTTTTTGTAGATTTGTGAAAGTACTGTATATGAAACAGGGCTCAAGTAATGAAACAGTTTGAAAGGCAGCAGGTGTAACTATTAGGGCTGAACAATAATTAGGAAAACAGCATGGATTAAAGCTCTCTGTCGCCACGACCAATTTCAATCATTTGGATTCTATAGAAGTCAGCGTGTCTTCTATGGAAGTGTGTTGAGCTTCCATAGTTATTTTAAGATTAAAGAGTATTTGAAGTGGTCAAACTAGCGATACATGTTCAGAAGCATCTTCCATTAAACCAGGGATGGGCAACTGGCGGCCCGCGGGCCGCATGCGGCCCGCACCGTCACTCAATGCGGCCCCAGGCCAAAATCCCCCCCCCCCCCCAAAAAAAAAAAAAAAAAAATAGTTTTTTTTTTTTTGTTTTTTTTTTTTGAAATCTCAAAGAAAAACAAAGTAATCTAAACATATCCGAAGAACTATTGCCTTCAACTGTTCCAAACATGCAACTTTCCATGAACCATTTTAATTACAACAGTCCACCAGTAGAGTGCGCTCTCGTTTATTTTAATAGAAGCCTTATTAACTATAATTCTAGTGTTCATTTTTGTATATTTTTAAGCCAAGGTTACAGCAATACTCTGAAAGGCATACTCAGGAATGTGAAGTTTTGTTTAGCAGTACAGCTGTAGTAAGTTGATAGAAGCATTACTAAATGCTAAATAAAAACAAAGTTATAACAAATAATAATAGTTAATATCCCTTATTTATCACATATGTGACTATTATGGGCTTTTTGAGTAATGGGGTACTACTGGCGAGAGTGCCGATAAACTGGGGCGGACTGGGACCAAAATTCAGCCCTGATATTTTGGTCCGAACCGGCGCACCGCCCCCGGACCGTTTTGCCAACGGGGGGGGGGGGGTCCCTGCCGATAAACAATGCGGCCCCCCAGAGTGATTGAGGAAATTTTGTGGCCCTCACCATCTACAAAGTTGCCCACCCCTGCATTAAACCCTAATGGTCTGGGATATTTCATAAAAGAAAAGGTTAAAAACTGTGTTTTTTTTCCAACTGTGTGGCTGTATGTAGAACAGCAAGAACATAGGTTTAGAATGATAATACCTAAACATCATAATTCTAGAGTGTGTGTGTGGGGGGGGGGGGGGGCGGTCCTTCTGTCTCGCTGTTTCACAAATCACACGATTAGGACTTGGCCTAACAAAATATTTCAGTCATGACTATTTATTTTGCTTTAATCAGGAATACCGTGATATAACATTGTTATATATTGTGATGATGTTATGAGTCGCAATAAGTAAACAAATATTTAAGTATTCAGTTTAATGTCTTTCTGCCATACGTTTGTTGTTAACATAGAACCCAGACAATGAAAAGCCTACTCTATGCACACACTGAAAAAAAGATGAAGAAAGAAATATATTACTGTATATTTCTGCAGCTGCTATTGACAATAAATATATACCACCAACTTAGCAATAGAGTTTCTCACTACTCTCCTTAAAACCTTTTCTTCTAATCTACACCATTTTTTTAAAATAATTTTATCATAGCTTTTAACATTCTTTTTTTTTAAGATGCCAAAAAACATCAAAGTAGCATGGGTACATCCATAGTACATACACCTACATACAGTACACAGAGTTATACAAAGAACATGAGATATAATGTACATAAAATCTCATTTGGGTGTTTTAGTCCAGTAACCAACACAAAACATATGCCCAGGTTTCATTGCCTCTAAACCTTCTGATTTTTGGACACATAATTACATTTGGTTAATTGACTGTGATTCACATGCTGTTACTGCAACATTGTCCAAGTGCCAGAAAAAGGTCTAAGTAGAAGCATTGAGTTTGTCGGGCCGTACCACTGTTCAACAAACTGACCTCAAAGTTTGCACACGTGTTACAGATGACCGAGGGAGTGCCGTGCCCGGTGTGTTCGGTCGGATAGGTGGTTATCCATGACTGCCGATCCGACCGATACGCCCATATATAGGTATATATGGAGATCTGGTTGTCCAGAATAAATTCTCTTTCCTGTTCCTTTTATCCTGAATCTTTGGTGCATCTTTACCAAATAGATAATTTGTTCTCAAAGTGAGGTCCAGGGACCCTCAGGGTTCCTTGAGGGGGTACCAAATGGACACTTACAGGTCTGTAACTGCAGCAGTTTATACAGCGGTCATCATCGTATTACAAATAGCCAATCTTCAAGCTCAAAACATGTCGCATCATGACGCGTTGTGAGCATGTAGATCTGATATTTTAACTTTATTTGAAAACTAAATTCACTTTTTTTTTAATTGTAAATGTTTTATTTGGACAACATGATTGGCCCAAACTATGGATGTCAGGGTTTTACTTGTGATTAAAGGCTCATTCCCCTTTTTTTACTCCCATCAACAAAGCTGAAATGGGGTCATGTCATGTCATGTTAGGAATATGATTGAAACATGATTTTGCCCCATACCGAATTTTGGCAATCTTGTGATAGTATTATATATAGCAATGTGTCTACAGAAGTGATCAGATTTAGATAATACAGTACTGTGTCTACAGAAGTGATCAGATTTAGGTAATAATACAGTACTGTGTGTACAGAAGTTATCAGATTTAGGTAATAATACAGTACTGTATCTACAGAAGTGATCAGATTTAGGTAATAATACAGTACTGTATCTACAGAAGTGATCAGATTTAGGTAATAATACAGTGCTGTATCTACAGAAGTGATCAGATTTAGGTAATAATACAGTACTGTGTGTACAGAAGTTATCAGATTTAGGTAATAATACAGTACTGTATCTACAGAAGTGATCAGATTTAGGTAATAATACAGTACTGTATCTACAGAAGTGATCAGATTTAGGTAATAATACAGTACTGTATCTACAGAAGTGATCAGATTTTGAAAATGTTATTAGGCCAAAAATTTAAAACAGCACAGTTACATTTAAAATACTTTGTCTAACAGGTCCGTTCATGAAAGTCCTTGCGGACTTGTTTCCAATGAGGGCCTTGGTATTCAATTCATAGACATATATAGTGGCACCACAGTTCAAATATCAATACAAAAAAAAACAGCAAAAAATAACACTAGGTACGACAAAAAAATTAAAAAGGGGGGAAAAAAATATGTACAAGAACGGGGGGGGGGGGTCGGCTGTCTAACGGGAAAATGGTACTACCTCCTCTTTCGGCCTCCTGAAAGGTGATTTTTTTAAGGCTCTTTTAAATGAGCCCAGTGAACTGCATTTTTTGAGGGATGAGGTTAGACTATTCCAATCTCGACTATTCCAATTTAGATAATACAGTGCTGTATCTACAGAAGTGATCAGATTTAGGTAATACAGTACTGTAGCAACAGAAGTGATCAGAATTAGTTAATAATACAGTACTGTTTCTACAGAAGTGATCAGATTTAGATAATAATACAGTACTGTATCTACAGAAGTGATCAGAATTAGATAATAATAAGGTACTGTATCTACAGAAGTGATCAGAATTAGATAATAATACAGTACTGTATCTATAGAAGTGATCAGAATTAGTTAATAATACGGTACTGTATCTACAGAAGTGATCAGAATTAGATAATAATACAGTACTGTATCTACAGAAGTGATCAGATTTAGATAATAATACAGTACTGTAGCTACACAAGTGATCAGAATTAGTTAATAATACGGTACTGTATCTACAGAAGTGATCAGAATTAGATAATAATACAGTACTGTATCTACAGAAGTGATCAGATTTAGATAATAATACAGTACTGTATCTACAGAAGTTATCAGATTTAGATAATAATACAGTACTGTATCTACATAAGTGATCAGATTTAGATAATAATACAGTACTGTATCTACAGAAGTGATCAGATTTAGTTAATAATACAGTACTGTATCTACAGAAGTGATCAGAATGAGTTAATAATACAGTACTGTATCTACAGAAGTTATCAGATTTAGATCATAATACAGTACTGTATCTACATAAGTGATCAGATTTAGATAATAATACAGTACTGTGTCTACAGAAGTGATCAGAATGAGTTAATAATACAGTACTGTTTCTACAGAAGTGATCAGAATGAGTTAATAATACAGTACTGTTTCTACAGAAGTGACACACACCCCCAGGTACTGAAAACCTGCGGTGGAAGAAGTACTCAGTATGTTTTTTACTTGAGTAAAAGTAGCAATACCACATTAGTAGAAATAGTGCAGTTACAAGTAAAAGTTAGGTGTTCAAAATGTACTTGTGTAAAAGTACAAAAGTGTTGGCGTACTTAAAGTACCCAAAGTAAAAGTAGTCATTACGCAGAATGTCCTAATTCACAAGTTTTCATATGTATGGAACGTAAAAGAAAATCCTTTGAAAATGGCAGATGACGACGCGTTGCCGTTGGTGACGCAGGCGGTGGAACTGAGTCGAACCGTGGGCCATCCTGACCTGCACGTCCTTCTGGGAAATATGTCTGGAATATTATTACACCAAGGTTGTTATTATTATTGTTATTATTATTATTTTTATTATTATTATTATTATTATTATCTGTCATTGATTATGTTGTACAAACGTTATGTTTAAATGTCAGGTTACAAAGAGGGTATATGTCATTTGGAAAAAAGGAGTTACAGGTCCTTGGGGGGGTACCAGGGGGTCCCCAGCAAAATTAGTTAATAAAGTGTCACAATCATTTTAACCACTTTATCTGTATTTTATACCTTGGCTATTAGCAGATATACAAGCTCTGTGCCACGCTATGAGCTTGTAGATCTGCTATTTTTCAAAAAATCTTACATATCATATCAAATACATATCAATTTGGGTCCTTGGCACGAAAAAGTTCACCATTCTATTCTAAAAATCTTCTAAAAAAGAGAGTTACAGATCACCAACAGTCGATACCAACAGTAAGCTTAGCTTAGCCAATAATAACAAGTAACACACACACACACGCACACGCACACACACACACACACACACACACACACACACACACACACACACACACACACACACACACACACATGATGAGAATGCACACATCCAATAACACAACTCTAACACACACACACACATAACCCTATAGCCCATCAACTGACGGAGAAAAATAACTCATTCACCCAAAGACAATAAAAGGTCACCTAAAATTTACTACACTTCTCAGCCTTAGAAATGACATCAAATGTATCAGATAAAAATATCGCAAACAATACAGAGCCACCTCCCTGACAGAATGCATTCAACAGGGGGTCCGGGTCCTCAGAGTTACTACAGGGGGTAGCCAAATCTAGCATCCCTAAGGAGAACATTAGCCAAATCTAGCATCCCTATGCTAAGGAGAACATTAGCCAAATATAGCAGATCTGAGCTTGCAGATCTGCTATTTTCGGCAAAGAGGTTTGGTGTACAGGGAAAGAAGAACAGACCGAGTACAGAGTGAAAGGTCAAGTTTACTAAGTATTGGGTTTAAAGTGGTTAAATGTCTGAAAATATACATGAATCCAACACACTGATGACAGTGCTGTCAAACAAGTCTGCACGATTTTATATCATATGTTGTTGGGGTCCCTGCTTCAACTATCTCTTAGCTAACAGGGTCCTTGGACTAGAAGTAGGTTTCTAAATAAATACCAATTTCTGCCGCTAGAGGTCAGGCAATACATATGGAACCATGGCCAGTCAGGTCGGTTGAATGAGTATGTATGGTAAGTTATGAATAAAGTCATACACTAGAGGTACGGATGCAACAGTTCAACTAATATGTTTAATCCATGAAATATTAACATGTGACTTATAGATTACATAAACATGCATGAACTTATAGATGAAATATGAACATGTATGAACTTATGAGTGATGAAAAATGAACATGTATGAACTTAAAGAGATGGAATATGAACATGTAAGATTCATGGCAATCTGTCCATTGCGATCTCTTTGCCGGAGGTATTTTTGGCTTAATACTGGCGCAAGCATACATGGACTGACTGCCGTCCGTAGAGCCCCTAGCCATGTATGTTAATAATGATTATTATCGTTAAGCTTCCTTAGAAAACAAATTTTTCCCGATGATGTCACAGAACACGGACCAATAACAAAGGGCGGAGCCATACCTTGGAGGAGGGGAGCTTGGCTCTGTGAGGGCTTGCGGCCACGTGTTTCCCGCCCAGTTTCTCCTCGGTCAGAACGCGATCTCTCTCCTCCTCTGGAAGACTCTGCAAGGTGAAAACCAGTGGTGGAAAAGTACTCACATGTTTTACTTAAGTAAAAGTATCAATAGCCTACTGCGTAGAATAGATGATGTAGAAATACTCTGTTACAAGTAAAAGTCCGGATTTCAAAATGTACTTGAGTAAAAGTTTAAAATTATTGGCATAAAAATGTACTTAAAGTACCAAAAGTAAAAGTAGTCATTGTACAGAATGTCCCATTTCACAAGTTTTCAAGTGTATACAAATCTTTTGAAAATAGCAGATCTACAAGCTCACAATGCGTCGCATCGCAACGCATTGTGAGCTTGTAGATCGTCTATTTTCCAATGGCCGAAATGTAAATAGGGCTGAAAGTGGTTAATGTATGTTTTGTAATAATACTCAAAATCTACAAAGTAACTAGTAACTAAAGTTTTCAAAAAATTGTTGTGGAGTAAAAGTATAATATTTGCCTCTGAGATGTAGTGGAGTAGAAGTAAAAGTATTGGAAATTGGAAATACTCAAGTAAAGTACAAATACCTAAAAATTGTACGTCATGTAGTTACTTCACACCACTGATGAAAACCACACCCTCCAGTCAAATCATCTAGTGGTTCCCAATCTTTTTTGGCTTAACTTCCCCTTTCCCTGATTTCTGAATCCAAGCACCCCCCTTTACCTGATTTTATTTGAATGAAAAAGGTAGGGTAAGTGATATGTTTTGGTTATAACAAAAACGCATTATATTGTGATAGTAATCATTGCAATAGAGTGTTTGTTCAGTAACAGGAGTCTTCCTGTATGATACAGCTCTCTCTCCAGCTCTTTAATAAACACAAAATACATTTTCAGGTAGGTGACAACATTTCAGCCAATCAGGAGAGAGTACCCATTTATCAGCTTCATTTTCCAGTGTTCAAGTTCCAATTGTTTGTGCTCATTTCTTTGTGTCACTTGCAATTTCACTTGTTTAATCTGTATCCTGACTGAGTCTATCCTGATTGGATAAAATTTGTATCCTGACCTGAAAATGCATTTTTTTGTTTAATACAGAGCTGGAGAGACATGGAGACTCCTGTTACTGAACTACACTCTATAGCAATGATTACTATCAGAATATAGAGCTATTTAACACTTATTTTAACCAAAGAAAATCACTTACCTTACTTTAATGATACAACCCACCTTTTAAAGAATATAATATTACAAACAAGAAATTGAATGAAAGAGTTGCAATTAATACATCCTGAGTAGGTAAAAAAAAAATGTGGCCATAACGTTTCAGTAAGTCCAGTTTGATGTCAATATCAATGTTAAAAAATGTTTAAAATTTTAATTTAAATGTACGTTAAAAAATAAAACAGCATAACAGCACACGACACATAAGTATTGCATGTTGAGAAGAGAAGATTGACTGAATTTTCCATTATTTTTCTAAAACAGATCTAACAAGCTACATTCATCAAATGCAAATGTGTATTTTACCTCCAGAAACCGTTGAATTTTGATATCGTACTGCTTTTTCCTCTGATGCCCAGGAAATGAAAAAAGAAAAATACAACAATATGATCACATTACATACCATTCATCATTGATATCAAATCATACACATTTATCGTTTATATGAAATCCTACAATTAATAATTATTATATTGTTGCTGTCCGGCATAAATCAGTGCTATTGAACACCCTTTACTTCTGTGTTTTGGTAAAAAAAAATATTGAACCAATAAAAAGCATTAAAAAGCGCTTCTGACAAAACCAGCTAACTCCATTGGATCCCCAAACTTTCTGCTCCGGTGGAGTTAGCTGGTTTTGCTGACTCCAGGCTCCACCCCCTTTTGACCTCCAACCTCATTGTGAGCTTGGAGGTCCATTCAGCTGTTCTTATCAATGATGAACAAAACCTCCAGTCATCAATGATGAACAAAACTGCCGGACAGCAGAGATATACAGTAACAAATCAAATGCATCAAGTCATTCATATGTTTATAACAGAAATCATGTGTAAGAACAAAGATAGCAGAACAATAAACAGTGAATGATCTTACATTATACAACAGGTAGTTCCGACCAAGCAATCTGATTGGCTGAAATAGCTTTCTAGCCGTGCTTCAAACCAGCATCATAGCACGGGCCTAATCACATTAAATAAATCACTCCGCACTGCAGTCCGCACCTGATTAGACCATATATCGCACAGCTGTGCTGTGAAGTCACGCTGTCCCACGGTAGGAAAACAAACAGACAGTACCCACCGCCGCCACCGGAGAACAAACAGCTACGCAAAATGGACTATGTTGTTAATTGACTTATTTGGTGGACTTACGGTTGATCAATGGTTAGAAGAGAGCACACTAAATCGCCTAAAATCCTATAATAAAAGGAATAACTGGAAAAAAGTGTGCTTTATTTCAATGGTAACATCCATACTGTATAAATATCCTCCTGTGTTAAAGTAAAATTACTCCCATTTTGTTAACAGTCCAGTGTATGTTATACTCTATCGTACGAAGGTATCGCACGGCAAAAATAGCCGATCTACAAGTTCACAACGCATCGCCATCTTGACGCGTTGTGAGCTTGTAGATCAGTTATTTTGGCCACGTAACACGATCGTACGACGGAGCATATAGCCTACTGGAATCAGCTGTGTTGATGAGACGATGACTCGGAGTGCTGCGCTGTCAGGGACTATTTTGTCTCAGTCAAACAAACTCTTCTCTTTACAGGGAAACGGATAAGCGAAATGTTTTTTATTATGAATTGCCCCACAATATGAATACATTTGGATGTGTTTTGTTGGTAACTGTTGTATAATCGCAATATTACACTCGAGGGTGTGCTTTACCTTACATTATTAGCACTTCTGTGATCGCGGCGGAACTCGGCTGACGCCTCGTTCCTGACCGCATCACAGGCGTGCTAATAATGACGGTAAAGCACACCCTCTCGTGTAATATTGCTTAATTAGACCACTATCTACGTATGTCAGTCGTTCTCAAAGCGGAGTCCCTCAGGGTTCCTTGAGGGGGTTCCAAATGGCCCCTTATGGGTGTGTATGAGAGTGTACAAATGGAACCAAATGGATCCGTAAGGGTCCATTTGGTTCCATTTGTACCCTCTCAGAGTTAAGGGGGTCCACTGATCTATGTCATAGACTCAAGATGACTGTCATCTGCGACCTGTACCTACAGTCTATACAGGCAGACAGACAGACGGGTACCTGTTCACATCGTTTCTGGAACATATCTTTCTCTTCATCATCTTCCACTGTTTGGAGCACAGAACCATCCTCTCTGTGGACGGAACGTCTTTCATGTTCACCATGAGCTCTGCACAGTACAGGCTGTAGCCGTTCCTATAATACACACACATTTCAAATTACTATACTTATGAGAACGTCCTTCCTACGTCGTGAGTTTGTAGATAGATAGGCCGTTTTCAATGTGCGTGTAAGAGTGAGTGAGCGAGCGAGCTCTTACGGAGGTGGTTTTGTCGGCCGTCCATCAAACTTGTCCTTCAGTTGTCTTTCAGCTTTAGTGACATTTTATTAAAAGTGGAGGAACGCATTGCTGCTTGTCTGGCTGACATCTCGGAGTGGATGTCGACGCACCACCTGAAGCTCAACCTGGACAAGACCGAGCTGATGTTCCTCCCGGGGAAGGGCTGTCCGTACCGAGACATGGCCATCACCATTGATAATGCTGTGGTGACATCAACTCGGACTGCGAAGAATCTGGGTGTGACCCTGGACGATCAACTGTCGTTCTCGGCAAACATCGCATCAGTGACACGGTCCTGCAGATTCCTCCTCTACAACATCAGGAGGATTTGCCCCTTCCTCACGGAGAAGGCAGCCCAGGTGCTCATCCAGGCTCTTCAGTCATCTCCCGCCTGGACTACTGCAACTCCCTCCTTGCTGGTGCGCCGGCATCTGCCATCAGACCTCTGGAGCTTGTTCAGAAAGCTGCGGCTCGTCTGGTGTTCAACCGCCCCAAGTTCTCCCACACAACTATCCTTCTCCGTTCTCTACACTGGCTCCCCGTAGCGGCTCGCATCCAGTTTAAAACCCTGGTGCTAGCCTATAGGGCAGTGAAAGGAACAGCTCCTTCTTACCTCCGGGCTATGGTCGATGCCAACACCCCTGCCCGACCACTTCGGTCTGCCACCTCGGGGCGACTGACTGCCTCGTCACTCAAGGGTCCTTCTGGCCGATCCACACGGTCACAACTTTTTTCGGTTCTGGCCCCACAGTGGTGGAATGGACTTCCCACTGATGTCAGGACAGCAGAGTCACTGCCCATCTTTCGCCGCAGGCTGAAAACCCACCTCTTCAGGAAACACTACCCTTCCTCTTTGCCTGGCCTACTTGTTGTTAACTAGTTGTACGAACGCTTGTTTTATTGTTGTATTGTTTTATTGGATCTTGTGTAGTCGATACAATTATTTGTTTTAGCTCCTGCTCATTCGATTTAGCTATTTTGTCTCATCTGTTAAAGGAAATAGGTAGCTGATATATTGCACTTTTACCTTAGCGCTAGGTATACTCTTGGTTGCTTGTTATTGCAGAAAATGCACTTAAGACTTCTGGTGATTAGTAGTTTTCGTTCCCTACCTATGTTGAATGCACTTATTGTAAGTCGCTTTGGATAAAAGCGTCTGCTAAATGACTGTAATGTAATGTAATGTAATTAAAGTGTCAAATCACAACAAGTTGTCTCAAGACACTTTACATGTAAAGAGTTATATATAAAGATTTTCACTAACAATTTATTAGATTAGCTTTTTTTTTTGTTCTGGCCCGCCTTGTAATGGCTTGGAAAGAAATTGGCCCGAGGCCAAACTTAGCTGCCGACCCCTGCTGTAGGGTGTTAAGACCCCAAATGATATTTGACAGTGTCACTGTAGATTCCACATTGATCTGAGACATGAGAGCAGTAGCCTCGATCTCCAAGCTTTTATTTTCCTTCACGTTTTGCTCAAAAATAAGAGCCTGGACCAGCCTGTTGACGTTCCTGGAATAGGAAGTGTTTAATTTCCCCAACCAACCAGAGTGCAGTGGGCATCGCTCCAAATGTTGTGACGTCAGGGCTCTCAATGCTGCACATTGGGGGAGGAGGAGGGGCGCGGGGCGGGCCGGGGGCTGACGGACAGATCGGTGAACCAATAGGATCCGCCGGAATTTTTCTCCGGAGATTTTGAACCCGCCCCTCTGGACATGATATCAGATGCACTAGGGCAGCCTATGAGAGCAGCAACATGGTCCCAAAAGTTACCCAAACTTTCACATGAAACAGCATTATGTTCTGTGTCCTCGCCTACCAAACAAACAGCACCTAGAGGAGTAGGGACCAGCTTCCATTTGTACAGGTTTGAAATATTTGGAAGAATTCCATGTTATATTTAAAAAAAAAATCTGACCATCATCTTACCGTCATATTTTACTTTTACCACAAGTATATTTTTAGGAATTGCATTTCTAATCCTACTATAAAAGTGCAAAATCTCTAGCTGTCCGTCTTTGATTGAAATTTGTATTAGGCAAAAATAATGTAAAACATCACAGTTACATTTATAATACTTTTGTTTAAAAGGTCCGTCCAAAAAAGTCCTTGCGGACAAGTTCAAATATCAACATAAAAATACAGAGAAAAAATAACACTTGTGTGTATAACTGTAGTTCACGTATCTCGAGGTGAGTGTCGCAGACGACCCGAGGGAGTGCCGTGCCTGGCGTCGATTCGGTCGGATAAGTGGTTGTCCACGACCGCTGATCCGACTGATACGCCCATATATAGGCATATTTGGAGATTTGGTTGGTTGTCCACAACCTACCAATCGGATCCCTATACTCATTTATGG